>NC_139354.1:114895565-115380565 GCF_055883805.1 Amblyomma maculatum
GCTCCCTCCAAGGGACAGGAAAACGGACTTCGGATCAATTATTGAGCAGACTCGGAAGATTGCAGAAAAGAACAGGCTAGTTATAGAGGGCGAATTCAACGCGCCACATCAGACGTGGGGATACCGACAAAATACCGCGAAAGGAACTCTCCTACTAAAAGCAACGTAAAGTTGCTAACCGACTGCGGCACCCCGACACGACAGGGCAACAGCGTAAAAAGAGATAAGTGCCCAGACCTCGCATACGTAACCGAAGAAATAGAAGCGGAGTGGACCAACACGAACCTCAACTTCGGGAGTGACCATTTCATATGCGAGACACTGGTGAAATCAGGAACGCTGTACAGTGCACTAAGGAAATCCAAAGTAACGGACTGGCACGAGTTAAGGAAAGACCTGGACGAACAAAGTGCAGAAAACCTGACCCAATGGACAGATCAGATTAGAGCCAAACATAAAAAACACACTAAAACGATCTCAGCCCAAGACCACGTACAAAAAGCAGACCGACACCTACTCACCCTATGGGACGCGAAAAGAGGGCTGATCAAACGATGGAAAAACCAAAAACATAACAGGAAACTCAAAAAGGGAATCGCAAAGCTCAACGACAAAATTCAAAGCTACGCGCAGACGGTGACTAGCAACAATTGGAACCAAATCTGCAATGAACTCAACGGAAATCTAGGCAACCGTAAGAGCTGGAAACTAATTAGACACCTAATTGACCCAATCAAAGCAGGAACGAAAATGGCAAGGCAATAGAGAGGATGCTTCACCTGAACCAATCGACAGACTCTGAGATCGCGGATCAGATCTGGAATAGGTACATCGGAGAGCCAGACGGAACAGTCAACATCGATCAGAAATACGCAGGACATCCAACCCAAAGCTGGACGCGGCCATTACAGTAGCAGAAGTATACGCAGCGGCTAGATCCTTCGTCAAAAACACTGCACCCGACAAAGACCAAGTCAGCAACGCAGTCATTAGAAACCTCAGCGAGCAGAAAATGGAGGAAATAACGGAGTTCTTCAATCAAAACTGGTCTAGCGGAATTATACCGAAAGAATGGAAACATGCGGAAATTATAACTATTCCTAAACCTGGGAAGAAGCTAGGCCTGGACAACTTACGCCCTATCGTGCTTACAACTTGCATAGGAAAATGGCTCGAAAGAATCATCAATATCCGACTCACAGACTACCTGGAAGACAAAAAACTACTGCCAAACTCGGTGTTCGGCTTCAGGAATAATCTGTCAACACAGGACGTGATGTTGCAAATTAAGCGCGACATCTTGGACAGAATATCAGCCAAAGACGAAGGTATCCTCCTCGCGGTGGACCTAAAAGGTGCCTGTGACAACATCAGTCACAAAGCAATTCTCGATAGCATATCGGAAACCGGGTGCCGGGAGAGAACGTACAAATACGTCCGGGACTTTCTCAGCATCCGGACCACAACGATAAGTGCCGGCGGTATCAGGACAAACGAAAGAGCAACTGCCGGGAAAGGAACCCTGCAGGGATCCATCATCTCGCCCCTTCTCTTTAATCTGGCCATGGTGCCGATAGCGAGGAAATTGGAAAGCATACCTGGAATTCGTCACGCACTCTACGCCGACGACATTACGGTGTGGACGACGACAGGATCAGTGGGAGAGTGCCCTGGATGGCACTGAAGAAATTGCAAGAAGAAACGGCATGCAATGCGCCCCTGAAAAAACCCAGTTCATTAGAATCCACAAGAAAAACTTCAACACACAGCTGATTCAAATCCGACTTCAAAACCAAGACATCAGAGACGTAAAAATCTTGAGGATACTAGGTATGTGGCTACAGAGCCACGGGGAAAGAACGCACACACTCAAGCTACTGACTCGGGCAACCAGTCCGGTCTGTGGAATGATTCGATGAATAGCAAACAGGAACGGAGGGTTAAAAGAGAAGGACGCGGTCAGAATAGTAACGGCGATGATAGTCCCCCGTTGGACCTATAGCCTCCCGTGCCACAACGTCACCAGAACGGAATCACAGAAAATTGGTGCGCAGTTTCGGAAAGCTTATAAACTAGCAATTGGATTACCAAGTCATGCATCCAATTAGGCTTTAATGGCAATGGGCATCTCGGCCACCTACGAAGAACACAAAGAAGCAATCCTGGTCTTCCAGGAATGCAGACTAGAACAAATTCGGACTGGTAGACACCTACTGAACATCATGGGGCGACTCATCGACGAGAAAACTAACCCCCTAAGAGAAATGCTCACTCCCGAAAGCAGAACTGAATGCCAGGTCCTCCCAATTCCCAAAAACATGGACCCCCTACACAACAGCGAAAGACGAAAAGCCAGAAGTCGCCACATACAAAACAACGTCATCAGAAACAACAGCGGCATACTCTATGTAGACGCCAGTCCATATCTGGGGAGAAAAGCAGCGGTAGCCACCACAGCTGACCACACCGGAAGAGAGGTGACCAGCTCATTGATCAAGATCAATAACAACATAGAAGATGCAGAGGAAGTTGAAATCGCCCTTTCAGTTAAACACGCCAGCAGCCAAGGTAGAAAACACATGATATTCAGCGATTCCCAAAAGGCCTGTCGTGCCTTCCTCCTGTGACGCCTATGCAAACAGGCACACCGAATAATGGAGCAGGAAAAAAGACGGGCAACATGAAGCACACAATCTTGTGGATACCGGCAAACGAGGGAATCGATGGGAACGAGGCTGCCGACAGGATATACCGAGGGCATACTTTCCGGGCACCTGCACCATCTGCCCCAGAGCCTTCAACCCCTCTCACATACAGGGAACGGATACAATACTTCAAATTAGAGAAAACGATACGCAGAACCACACAAAGACCTCAGCAGATAGCAGGCAGTAACCTGGAGGAACATACAGGCTAGGACATTCATAACCCTAGCAAAGTACCACAAACTCTGGCCCGAAAAATTAAAAAATAATACATGCACTGCATGCGGTGAAGTCTCGGACATCCTTCACAAGACCAGTTACAGAAATATAACGCTCGAGCACTCAGCCAAGCGGAGTGGGAGGCAGAGCTGGCCAACCCGGGTCTCTGAGCAGCGCAGCCTGCTCACCAGGGCCCGGGAGACAGCCCAGGCCAATGGTATCCTGGACAGAGGAAACCACCCACGCTCTTTCGTTAAATAATTAAAGTTTACACTTTCTCTCCCTCTCTTTCCAACTACTCTTGTCCGTTGGTGGCGACTGCAGGAAGAAGGAAACGGATATGCACGGGCATGCGGCTCTGTAGCTGAGTTACCTCAGCTGCCTCGTGGGATTGGTTGGTTGGTTCATATAGGAAGGGAAAGGCGCAGTATCTGTCACACTTGCTCTGTGGACACCTGAACCGCGCCGTAAGGGAAGGGATGAAGGTGAGAGTGAAAGTGGATAGAGAGAAAGGGAGAAAGGGGGGCCGTAGTGGAGGGCTACGGAGTAATTTCGACCACCTGGGGATCTTTAACGTGCGCTGACATCGCACAGCACACGGACGCCACTTCGTTTCGCCTCCATCGAAACGCAGCCGCCGAGGCCAGGATTCGATCACGGGAACTCCGGCACAGTAGTCGGGCGTCTTACCACTGCACCACCCCGGCGGGGCATATAGAAGAGAAATTCAGCAGAGAGTAAGAACGACGAAGAAGAGCGGCTAAGATGCGCGCCGCTGCAACAGCTGTCGTCCACCACCGAAACGGCAGCTGGTCCAAAGACGGTTTGCAACAGGTTGGTTGGTTGGTTGGTTTGTGGGGTTTAACAGGTACAGCCACCGGTGTCAGGCAAGCCCCCGCAGGGCCCATCATTCTAAGCCCCGTAGAGCCAGGAGCAACAACCCCCGGCCCCTACCCTCATGGTTCCATCGTTGCTGATGCGACTATAGGAAGAAGAATAAATGCTCAGGCCTGCTAAGCCACCTCCTCTGCCTCATGCGCATGGAGGACAAATCAAAGAAATGAAAAGAAGAGAGAGATAAAGACGCGCGTCGCAACCGCCCCGGCTCTCTGATTTATTTATAGGAAGGGAAAGGTGCGGTAACTGTCTCACTTGGTTTTCTGTGGACACCGCAACCACGCCGTAAGGGAAGGGAGGAAGATAGGAGTGAATGTGGACTGAGAGAAAGAGGAGCCGTAGTGGAGGGCTACGGAGTCATTTCGACCACCTGGGGATCTTTAACGTGCGCTGATATCGGACGGCACACGGACGCCTCTTCGTTTCGCCTCCATCGAAACGCAGCCGCCGAGGTCGGGTTTGAACCCGGGTACTCCGGCACAGTAGTCGGGAGTCTTACCACTGCACCACCGCGGCGGGGCACGCCCCCGACTCTCATTTGTTGTTGCGACTGTAGGAAGAAGGAAAAGAAAATTCACGAGCCAACTCCGCTGCCTCGTGCTGGCAGAGGAGAAAATAAAGCAGCAAAGAAAAAGAAGAGGGAGAGAGAAAGACGTGCTTCGCAACAGGAGAGAGAAAGACGTGCTTCGCAACAGGCTTCGTCCGGCACGGAAGTGGTGGCAGGTGCAATGACGGTCTACAACTGGCACAACGACCGGTGGCATGTGAGCCCCTGTCGCAAACGTTTGGGGCCTACCACACAGCCCCGCAGGGCCAGGAGCAGCCCCCAACCCTCCGTCATAGTTCCGCCCACGAAGCTCTACAGGACAACGATAGGTGTCCTATTGAGGCTGAGAGAAGTTTAAAATCACCATTGATGTTTCTTTTAATATCACTTCAAATATATCGCGATCTAAATGACACTAATTAAGAATGAATATTGTAATTACGACGTACAATCATGACATTGCAAAAGGCAGAACATAATAATAAACAGATTAGTCTAAAACAAAGGAAAAGCGCTGTATCTGTCGCGCTTTCTTTTACTGTTTACCTGAACCGCACCGTAAGGGAAGGGACGAAGCCTGAAGGGGAAGTGAAAAGGGAGAAAGAGGGTTGGTTTGGCTTGTGTGGTGTAACGTCCTAGAGCGACTCAGGCTATGAGAGACGCCGTAGTGGAGAACTCCGGAAATTTCGACCACCTTGGGTTCTTTAACGTGCACTCACAACATGCAGCACACGAGCACCTTGATTTTCGCTTCCATTGAAAAGCGGCCGCTATGGCCGCAATTTGATCCCGCATCAATGAGAAGGCGTAGTTGAGGGCTAAAGATCATTTTCGAGCACCTGGATATCTTTTAGTTTCGCCCTAGTGGCACAGTGGTTAAGATGCCCGATTACTCTGGAGGAGCGCCCAGTTTCGAACCCGACTGCCGGCGGCTGCGTTTCGGTGGAGGCGAAGCGAAGAGGCGTCCGTGTGGTGTGTGATGGCGCATATTAGAGATCTCCAGTTGGCCGAAATTACCCCGCAGCACTTATTTACGGCACCGTTTCCTCTCTTTTTGCTTTCAATCCCACCTTCCTTCCTTTCTTACGGCTTGCGTCAGGTGCCCATAGAAACAATTTCGGTAGATGCTGTGCCTTTCCCTTCCTGTGGGCCAATTATTATTATTATCTCTATCCAACACTCACGTCGCACAGCACTCGGGCGCCTCTCCATTTCGCCTAAAACCTCTACGCTACCGCGACGGGGCAATATACGCCGTGGACGGGGTTTCTCCTGGCCCTGCGGGGCTGGGACTGGTAGGTCTCCGCCATTTGATGCGAGGGCCAGCCCGCCTCCGATGTTGCACCTGTTTAGGTGTTATTGCACTCGCCACGTACGCTTCGTTGGCTGATGACGGCCGTTGCGACGCACGTCTTTCTCTCTCCCTCTTTTTTCTTTTCTTCTCTTTTCTTTCCTATTTTCTCCTGTCCGCATAAGGCAGCGGAGAGGGCTCAGCTACAGAGCGAGTACCAGCCGCGCCACATGTGCCCTCCCACACCTCCCCCTCAAACAAAAGAAGAGAGACCGGGTGAATGCGCTCCTACGAAGTTGCACGAAAACGGCTCTAAGACTTCCCCCAGCACATCTAATGCCCGACTCCTTAAACGCGATGTAGACAACACTTTCGAGGAACTTAGAGAGGCTACATCAACGGCACAAATATCGCGCCTATCCAACTCAGCGGGAGGGAGAACAACGACGGAATATACACCCCCAGCCCACTCTCTCACCATAGCGCAGGCCGTACACTGGTGAAGCTTGCAGACTCGGACGGCTCCAAACCCTTCACTTGTACATGCCTGATACCCAGACCAGTTTTCCTCATCATGCAGACTCTGGCAAAGCAGGACACTTTCTACACACCCTTCTTACATGCCCAACCTTTCCTCATCCCCCATCATCGAACTTAGCAGAGTCCTACTGGGAGTCTCTCATGAAGAGCACCTCAATGGAGGTGGAGGCGTTTCGACGGATGCGAAACGAAGAGGCGTCCGTGGGCTGTGCGATGTCAGCGCACGATAAATATCCCGAGGTGGTCGAAATTACTCCGAAGCCCTCCACTACGGCTCCTCTTCCTCTCTTTCCACTTTCACTCCCACCTTCCTTCTTTTTCTTACGGCGCGATTCAGGTGTCCACAGATACAAGTGTGACAGCTATTGCGCCTTTCCCTTGCTCTGAACCAATTATATTGTAGGCCGTCATTGCACCCGCTATCACTTAGGTGCATGGTGCACGACGGCTGTAGCGATGAGCGTCTTTCTATCCCTCTACTTTCTCCCTTCTGTCCGCACGAGGCAGCAGAGGGCCCCGCCGGGATGGTGCAGTGGTAAGACGCCCGACTACTGTGCCGGAGTACCCGGGTTCGAACCCGACCTCGGCGGCTGCGTTTCGATGGAGGCGAAACGAAGAGGCGTCCGTGTGCAGATCCCCAGGTGATCCAAATTACACCGTAGCCCTCCACTACGGCTCCTCTTTTTCTCTTTCCACTTTCACCCCGCCTTCCTCCCTTCCCTTACGGCGCGGTTGCAGTGTCCACAAGAAACAAGTGAGACAGTTACCGTGCCTTTTCCTTCACATAAATACATCAGTTGTAAATAAATCAGGCAGCAGAGGCGGCTCAGCTACAGAGCCAGTAGCAGACCCGAAAATTTTCGTTTCCTTCTTCCTTCAGTCGCAACATCAACAACCAGGCACGTGACGTCATGAGCTTGCGCAGCAGTGGTATAGTGCCTAGAAAAACCTTCTAGGCACTATAGCAGTGGACATAGAGTTCCTTACACTAACTAGAGGGAAAGCTGAGGGCGCTGCACTTCAGCCACCATGGGCGCGCTAAGAATCATGGGCCGGTGTGCTACTTGTTGCGGGACAGTCGGTTTATTTCGAGTACGTGGAGTGGCGTTACTGCAATGTTTTTTTGTTATCATCATCATCTGAAGGTGCGTACATAGACCGCGAAAGCCATAGTAGCGAAGGCGCAAAAGCAGACGTCGCCAATAAATGGTTTCTGTTTCCCGAAATGCCACTAATAACTTCCTTAAGTGATGGCACAACGATAAATATTTTCATAACATTTTTCTATTTCAAAGTTTGCCTATTAAGTGCGAAATATTGGTATTTGTGCTGCTCAAAACTAAGCCAATAGAGGAAAGGGCCATCGCTTATATTGGATAAATCTCACACTGGCATTCTGTTTCTCTCTCTTTTTATAATTTATAGTCACAATATTCAATCTTAGGACATTATTTACGGTAAAACAACGTTTATCTTTGCATTAGTTTTGGCCAAAAGTTGTAGTTCTGCACTCGGTAGCTCACCGGCCCATGATGCTTTGAGCGCCCATGGTGGCTGAACTGGCCGTCTGGAAACTCCATGTAAACGCCCATAGACGGCAGCACAGCTTTCCCTCTAGGTAAGAGTAAGAAACTCTATGGAAGTGGAGACCAGCGCGGCGCAGCTGGTTGCCATGGCTACGGCGCATGCGCAGTTATGGCCTATGAATGGGACTGCGAAACTCGATTCTACAAGCCTATTGTAGCTTTCGCTACAAAAGTGGCCAAAGGTTATTCTAACGTGGCTTCATGGTTTGTGTAAGGTTCGGTAGCAAAAATTTGCAAGGTCGAGTTATTCACATTCTTGGCGCCAAAATTGCTTCCTGAGAGTTTAATCGAAAGTTGAAAGGCGCGCGAGTGGTCACACAGCATATTGTGTTGTCGAGATGAGCCAACTGTAGCATGTTTTCTCCGCGCATTTATTTGACCGCAGCCACTGGACAAGCGTAGCAACACAGGCCCATCAAGAGCGCGCTCTAACCGTCGGTTAAAAACCAGTCATCAAACTACGCTCCAGCTGTCATCGCCGCTGTAGATACACCGATGAAATTATCTCGGCACCAGCGGGAAATGCTACGTGCCGCTGAGATCAATCCATGCCGCGCTGTCGGGCATTCTGGTTAAGCATACTGGTGACTGTGCATATACTTTGCCATGTTACTATTTTATTTCTTTCGAAAAGCAATTATGTCAACAAATTTATAGTTTGTTATTTCTTTTTGTTGCAATTCTTGAATATTTTTGTTTTATACTCGCAATATTTTATTACGCAGTAGGGCACAGATAAAAAGTAAAACAAGTGAAAGTCGGATCCCTAGCCAAGCGCTTTAATAAACTGCGCCACGCCCGGGATCGTGAAAGGCCCATCATAATTCTCCTTGTCTACCGTGGTGATAGTGGTGAAAAGCATGTATTATCTATATTTAGAGAGGTTGCTTGGAAAGCCGCAACTAGTGGGCCACTCCCCTTACAACACTAGTTAGAGTTACTTATTCCGGGACCCAATATGTCTGCGCCGCCACTCTAGCTCGCTGGACCAGTGCTTGTTGGTCTAGCAGGTCCAGGCAGCCGAGCAGAGTCGTCTTCCAGTCCACTCGGGTAGGGAAAAGAGATATTGGTGAAAGAGAAGGATTTAGCTGGCATGCCCCAGACCATGTGAAAGTTATTAGCCACCTCTCCACAGCAAGGGTGGAGGCCATGAAAGGAAAGGTGAAATGTTTGAGTACTGCCGTGCACAGTAGAGTGTTAGGAAAATAGTGTATGATTATTATTTAACATATTGAACCAGCGGAAGACACAGAAAGACAAAAAATGAATACACAGTCTAGCGCCGTCCAGTGTACTCCTTTCTTGGGCTTTTGTGTCTTTCGCTGGTTCATTATTTACATTTGCATCCAACAAGCCCGAATGGTGAACATTTTAAACATTTTGTTTCGCCCGCTTTCCCTAGCCCCTTGAGAGGAGCCGGGTACGGACGGTGCGAGTCCCAGTAATAAGCAGAGATGTCTTGAAAAGTTAAGAGAGGATATGTGCCTCATCCAAATCGGTAGGGTCTACGTCGAGGGCATGGTTAGTGAGTGCGCAGGCGGCCGAGTTGGCGGCCTCATTTCCCGGTAAGCCCTGGTGGCCTGGAGTCCAAATGGGAAATCAGATATTGGGATCCTGATCCCGAGCTGCTCTCCGAAGTATTCATTGTGCTGTAGGCGTTATCCAGCTCAGCTCATAATCCTGAAAGGGCCCTCGCGAGTAGGACAAGATGAATTTAGATTGAGGGTGGGAGGCAGCCAGGTGGTTGGGGGTCAAAACATTTCTTATATTACAGAGAGGTATATACACAAGGTGGGATGCCTGGACAGGCACTCCATTGGCGTTTAGCGCAGCCCGGGCGCGCTGCGTTAAGACCTTTTGGGCCTCTAGGGTGGAGGAGCGGTTAGGGTCGCCTCCCAGGTCTCTCGGTGGGGGGGGGGGGGCTGTGGATAGGGCACAAACATGGGTTTTTCTGGCAGGCCGACACCATGTGGTATGTGTGCGAGCACACATACCACATGGTGGTATGTATGCTTCCCACAGTGCGAGCACAGCTCTTCAAATTGTGGATAAATATTTTAGAGTACCCGGGCACAACATTCTATTTGTGAGCAGGCGCAGGAGCACCCACTCTTTAGCCTTCCCCAGCCCTTTGCACGGGGTGCGAAGAGTTTGGCGTGTGGATCTATAATATTCACATTTTTTTTTTAATTTGTAAACTGGGCTGAAATCAAAATCTTGGTCCGCGTGAGGTCCCGTTGGAAATGCCCGGAGAGAGAGCGCGCGGGCGGTGGCGTCGGCTGCCTTATTCCCTAGGAGACCTTGGTGACCTGGAGCCCAAACGAGAGACCGGTACGTGGGATCCGAATCTCAACTACGATTTTGGTATGTGTGGTAAGCTAGGGGAGCAGTCTACCCTTGCTGGAAGTTCCGACACGCCCCTCGCGAGTCGGTTATCATGTATTTGGAGGTGGTTTGGTTTTGGTTTTGTGGGGTTTAACGTCCCAAAGCGACTCACGCTATGAGAGACGCCACAGTGGAGGACTCCGGAAATTTCGACCACCTGGGGTTCTTTACCGTGCACTGACATCGCACAGCACACGGGCGCCTTTTGGAGGAGTCAGAGGCCGCAAGGGCGATGGCAACCTCTTCTGCGTGGGTTGGTGACTGGGTCTTGAACGTAAGGCCATCTACTGTTTTGCCCTTGTGGATGACCGCGGCTGTGTACCAACCCTAGGGCTCGGGCCGGGTTTGCTTCCTGGTTTGCTTCCAGGTTTGCTTCCACAATCGCGGTCCAAGGCTTCCGCCCGCGCCAGGCGCTGACCATTATGGTCTTCTTTGGACATGTTGGCGGGGAGAGGCCGCACATGGAGGGCGGCGCGTCTCTATTCTTCGGGAATGCGACATCTCTCCTTGTGAGTTTGGTGTTTTGGATGTGAAGTCGGGCAAGAAGACGGCGACCCAACTCTGTCTTTGTAAGACGAGTGTACTTATTGGTGAGGTGGGCCTCCCGAAGGTCCCTGAAAGTAATCACCACACCTAGGGCCATAAGGCGGCTGGTAGAGGTGGAGACCGGGAGGTCCACTGCTCGTTTCATGATTTTACGGATGATAACTTCGAGAGTATTCTTCTCCTGTTTCCGCAGGTGGATATAGGGAGTCGAACACAAGATTCGACTGGTCACGAATGTTTTCGCCAGCCTCAAGGCGTCCTTGCATCGTAACCCATCACGCTTCTTGGAAATCCGGAGGGCGATGCGGCTCACCTGGTCCGTTACCTGCCTGAGCTTAGCGAGTATTGTGTCGCATTGTCGCTGGTTTCTTATAAAGAGACCAAGAACTCTGATTTTCTTAGATTCTTGAATGGGACCGCTTTGCAACCAGAGACTGATTTGAGTCGAGCATGAGCGCGAGGGGCACAGATGCACAAATTCAGACTTCTGCGGTGAGCATTGGAGACCGCAGCCACGGGCATAGCGGTACACTATGCTAGCAGCCGTTTGCAGGCTGGTCTCCATGTCCCCCAGACGCCCTTGTGCGGCCCAAAGCGGGATATCGTCGGTGTACAGCACGGGCTGCACCCCTTCGACCGCACCCAGCAGAGCAGGTAAGGCCATCATTGCAACATTGAATAGCAGAGGGGACAGCACTGCGCTTTGCGGAGTGTCCCTAGTGCCGAGCAAAAAAGGTCCGTGTTCTTGATCCTGTATTCGGATATAAGACAGTCTGTTTGTGAGAAATTGAGGTAATTGAAAGTGTTCGTACCACAGTACATTTGACTCAAGTGCGTGAGTATCACCTCGTGTGTTACATTGTCGAACGCCCTTTTGAGATCCAGGGCGAGGACGATTTAGTCGTTTTTTGTAAATGTGATGGGGTTCAGTATTTTGTGGTCGAGTTGGAGCTGGACATCCTGTGCGGATCTGTGTGGGCGAAATCCGAGCATGGTGCCCGCGAAAGTGTGTTGTTCAAGGTACTCTGATCCCGCACCATCGCCTCTATCAATTTGCCCACACGAGGTGAGAGAGAAGTTCGGAGCTTGTCCGTGTCGACTGGTTTCCCCGCTTTGGAAATAAAGGTGACGAGAACCGTCTTCTATTTAATGGAAAGGAGGATTTCCTCCGTCCAGATCGCAATGATATAGTCAAGACGGCACTGGTGTGCCGTGTCAGGGAGGTTCGCCAGAAGTTTGATGGTGACCTTGTCTCTGCCCGGCGAAGTGCCCTTCTTCATTTTGGCCAGACTGGCCCGCAGGTCATGGAGCCGGAACGGGTTATCCAACTCCGAGTTTGCCCTGCCTGCATAGGAAGAGGCCGATCCGCGGGGGTGCTGAATTGTGCACAGGTAGCGATCGCGTAGCGCCACTGCCAGCTGAATTGTGTTTCTTTGGAAGGAGTTCATGGCTTTGTGTAGGTGTTTTTGCGTTTCCGTGGTGTCTGTGCTGGATTGATGAGGGCTGGGAAGAGCCGCCATGTACTACGCCTCGACATTTGCCTCGCCGCGTGTTGCAACGGTCCACCCAGTTGGAGTCAGCGAGTTGGACCGCGTACTCTGCTGCCTGCCGGGTGAGATTCGCAATGCGAGCTGTGAGCTTCTTGTTGTGTTTCTGATGCTTCCAGCTGCGCGCCAGGCCACGGCGTGCTTCCCAGAGAAGCAGGAGGTGGTTGTCCACGTCCCTAACTACCTCTGTGAGGCGTATTTGATTCTCATGGGAGTGAAGGTGCGCCATGACTGACTGGGATCAGGTCGTGTAGCCCTGCTTTGTGATGTTCGTGCTAGTTTCTGTTGGGAGATTTTGGCGAAAGGTAGTCCAATTGAGGATGCGGGCTTTCGTTGTGGGGCGCTTCAGGGGGCGTGTGTAAACGGTTGTGTTGAGGATGCAGTTGTTGCTACCGAGGGTCTCCTCGGTGTTGATCCAGTCTGCGTGTCATGTTGCTAGTGAAAGTGAGGTCCGGGCATGTGTCTCAGATCACCAGGGCGATTTCTACCTTGTGGATGATAGTAGTGAGATTCAGCAAGCAGCAGATACCGCACCTTTCCTTCCCTGTAAAACAATTATAGAAGACCGGTGATCTTTGTTTAACAGAGTTCAACGAAACACTGGTTTTTCGACAATGGGCACGCGATGTGCCATGTGCCGCAGCAAAGCTTACGCTTTTGCTTTTCTGTGCAGCAGATTCCGCAGTGCTCTCAGAATGTTTGGGGGCATTCGCCTCTGCGTGCTTGAGCTGTATCTGCACACACACACACACACACACACACACACACACACACACACACACACACACACACACACACACACACACACACACACACACACACACACACACACACACACACACACACACACACACACACACACACACACACACACACACACACACACACACACACACACACACACACACACACACACACACACACACACACACACACACACACACACACACACACACACACACACACACACACACACACACACACACACACACACACACACACACACACACACACACACACACACACACACACACACACACACACACACACACACACACACACACACACACACACACACACACACACACACACGCACGCACACGCGCACACACACACACACACACACACACACACACACACACACACACACACACACACACACACACACACACACACACACACACACACACACACACACACATGGTGTTTCACCTAAGACTGGCTGTACAAAATGTTTAACAATAGGCATGTTAAAATTTTACGCCTATATTTTAACTGTTCTGCTAAGTGTCGAGAAAAATCAGGACCTCTAAAAGGTACTAATAACTCAATGATTAACTAAAATAACTAATAAACTTTTTATTGATACCAACTAGCAGGTACTTTCAAATTCCAACAGTGAGCTCCCTATGTGAGAATGCCAAATAGTATTTTAAACGACACGAAAAGCACATTTCCTAAGCACTGCAGCACTGGCAATTATGGCAAAATTCTAAGCGCGAAAACGAAACCTAGCAGACAAAGCGCTCAATTATGCCCGTCCACGAGTGACGCAGTAGTGACGGCGCCAGGCGAATCGAGCCGTCCGAAGGCGGCAGCTGGCACTCCCGAAATGCCCGTCTGACGCTGCGTCATCCTTTCACTGGCGCGGTTCATCGGCTGTCTGACTGCGCCTAACCGAAGCCTGCCTTGGGGGTATTTCATTTGGAGACATCTTATTTGTACTTCCTTTTGGTTTGCACTGCATGAAGGGTTTTTTGTAGCTCGCTGAGAAGTTTGTTCGTGTACTGGTGCCCAATACTTTGGATAGGATCTCAATTCTTTCGGTAATATTCTAGACTCTTCCTTTCTCTTGGTGATAAAAATTCTAGACAACTTCTTTTCTCTTCGTGATAAATTTAGTTGCTGCTCGTGTTTAACAAAAGTTATTTTGGAGCCTTTTGTTTGATCACTGCACACAATTGTGCTCTTAATATGCTACCCAGTTTCGATGACAATTGAGAATCAGCATCGGAACGGTAAACGCAGAGAGGTTTTGAAAACATAATTTATTGATAAGTTGCGTATCTCAAGGCCGACTACACAGGAACAGTCATTATATATCACTTCTTGAAGTACCTGTTCGAAGTGACCTTCTTGCATTACAACGCACGCCATCAAGCGTTCTTTCACTGATTTCACTGCCCACATAATCATTTCTTGTAGAATGTTTTCAAGTGACGTTTCGATTCTGTTTTAGGTCGTCAAGGATTGCCGGTTCTGATTCGTAAACCTTGCGCTTTAAGTAACAAAAAAAATACCCAAGTGAAACCTGACGAATGCGTTGACCAGGCTATTGGTCTGCAGCGCCCAATCCACTGTTCGGAGAAGGAGCTGTTCAGGAACTGCGCACAGCCTAGGTCGCCGAGTGTGGAGGTGCTCCATCATGCTCAAACCACATTGATCTAAAAGAAATTAGTGCAACTCGGAAAAAAAATTGAAACACCTCTTTAAAATCGCACCAACATCACTCTTGCCAGTGAGATTGATATCAATCAAATAACGGGCAACAATGCTACCCCGGAAAATACCGCGCCATACATTTACTGACCACAGAACCTGATGAGGGTGTGGGTGCAGTCAATTGTGGTTCGTCTGGGACAAGTAGTGTGCGTTATGAACATTGATCATCCGTTCCTGTTGAATTGGGCCTCGTCAGTCCACAAGATATTTCGGAAGATGCTAGGGTTCTGATCACATTGGATTAGGCAACAGTTGCAAAAGTCCAGCCTTTTTTGCTAGTCACTCGCCATCAATTCCTGATGCAGACACAAATGGTAAGGATGGTATTTGCGCGCTGACAGCAGCCACCAAACAGTGGAAGTACTAGCACCGGTCGGTTGGGCTATTCTCGCACGCTGGCTTCTGGCTTCGCGGCGACGTATGGGTTACGTCATCACAGCGGTCCCATGTGATTCAGCTGCTGGTGCTTTCCGCTTCCTTCTTTGCGGCTGCATAGATCCAGTCGTACGGAATCTATTGAAGGTGCTCTTGAAAGTTGATTGTGTATGCACACGAGAAGCAGGATGCTTGGCTTTGTATAACTTGGTGCCAATCTGCTGTTTTTATTTGCACTGATGTAGGCAATAACAACACCTTTCCAGCAGTCGAAAAGTTGCACTGCACTGTCGAAGCCATTTTGCAATTGATACTGTGGCGGTAACAGAAGACGCATTTCAAAAATATGAGCGAAAGAGCAGAAATGAAACATCAAAAGCACAAGTCGTTACCAAGTAAAAAAACGGAAAACTTTAAGTATCGACTTGGGCGATATCTGAGCTTGCAGTAATTTTCTTTCCATTTGCCGCTCTGGGAGACAAAGCTTCAAGTTAAGTGGGAGAGCTCATGTACCCATGCCATCAGCGTTACGCCCGGACCATGACAAGCGTCGCCAGCAATGCGTTGATATCTCAAGATCCTACCAGACGATGAAGAAGCGCCAGGCGCGTATTTCTTTTGCAGCAGCGGCCACCTCCGGACGGCTGGGATGCTGGATGGATGGATGACAACTTTTTTTGTCTACCTTAAATAGAGGCCCCTACTCCCCACGCCCAGCACGCATGCCTAGGGGATGGGGGATGGAGCCTCCGCGACTAAAGGCTAACAAAGAGATTTTCTCTCTTCACGGCCTCGGCACACAGGCGGACGGCTGGTTGCTGTCGATCGGGGTCTTCGCTCCGCAGCAGAGCTTCCCAGCTCTCTCTGCTATTGATGTTTTCCTCGAATCCAGGGGAGTCGACGCATTCCCTTATGACGTGGTCCAGAGTACCCCTCTCCCCACATGCTTTACAAAGATCATTTTCCTATTCCCCTGGTAGTATGTGAAAGACCAATACTGGGTTAACGAAATTGCCAGCTTACAGCCGCCTGCAAGGGTGGAAGAACGGGCTAGTTGGTAATTCATCTTGGAAATCAAACTAGCGCACTTCAAAACAAAGACACAGGAAGAGAACGACAACACAGCGCTGCCATGCGGTCGCCTCTATTACTTAGCTCTTATAGATTATAGATTAAACTGAAAACTACTGCCACCACCGGATAAGGCTGGGAGGCTGGGTTCTCCGTGCGACGTCATGGCTGCGCCACTCGTGGGCGCGCATAATTGCCCGCTTCGACTGCTAGGGTTCGCTTCAGCGCGCCTAAAGCAGACAGACTTGAAAATGCTGCTGTACTTTGCTCCTTTAAAATACTATTTTGGCACAACCACACTGGCAGCTCACTGTTACAATTAAAAAGTACCATTTAGCTGGTATAAATAAAAAGTTATTTAGTCATTTGTAGGTTATATTTAGGTTAATTAGTACCTTTTAGATCTGATTTTTCTCGATACTTCATAAAACAGTTAAAAAAAGAATCGACAACAAAATTGATTATATATATATATATATATATATATATATATATATATATATATATATATATATATATATATATATATATATATATATATATATATATATATATATATATATATATATATATATATATATATATATATATATATATATATATTGTTACGTGCAAAGTCGATGTATTTACAGTGTATTTACGACAGCCTCAAGTGGCATGCAGCAAGCAGCAACACAAAACCAGTCCCACTTCTTCGTCGTCACCTTGTCCCTTCCGCGAGGCAAGAGCAGGAAACACTTCGTCTTCCTCACCGCGTAACATGACCCCCAGCGGTGTAAGCGTCGTCCCGGCGCTAACCTGGCAAAGAAGGCATGAGTGCGTATGGTTTCAGGCGCGAAACATGGACAATGTCAGAAGTGAGCTGAGAGCAGGAGGACGCGGGCACAAGAAGGGCAAGTTCATACGTCACATCAGGGACTTGGCGCACCACCCTATAAGGGCCACTATAGGGGGACAAAGGTTTCTCGGCGAGACAAATGCGGCGTGCAGGAGACCATAAAAAAACCAATGACCCAGGTTCATAGGTTACGTGGCGATGTGGGCTATCGTAGGCAGACTTCTGAGAAGTCTGAGAGGCGAGGAGCCGACTACGGGCTACTTGGCGCGCTTCAGTGGCTTGCGCAATGGCGTCACATGCGTATGTAGTTATGGGGCGGCCAGCAGGAGGAACCAGTGTGTCCGAAGGTAAAGCGGGATGCCGGCGAACGAGTAGGAAGAAGGGTGAATAACCAGTCGTGTCGTGCTTGGAATAATTGTAAGCAAAGGTCACATATGGAAGAGCGAGGTCCCACTCTTGGTGATCAGGTGATACATACATGGATAACATATCCGTAAGTGTGCGGTTGAAGCGCTCGGTAAGCTCATTGGTTTGGGGATGGTACGCGGTCGCGAGCTTATGCTTCGTAGAACATGAGAGCAGGTTGTCTTCAACAACTCGGAACAAAAAGTAGCAGCCCCGGTCGGTGGTTAATTGACGAGGAGCGCCGTGATGGAAAATGACGCTGTGTAGAAGAAAGTCAGCGACATCCGTAGCGCAGCTTGTGGGTAAAGCTCGTGGGTAAAGCTCGTGTGATGGCATAACGTGTTGCATAATCGGTTGCCACTGCGATCCATTTGTGACCCGACCGTGTCGTCGGGAAGGGGCCAAGAAGGTCAAGCCTAACACGATAAAATGGTTCCAGGGGCACGTCAATATGTTGGAGAAGGCCAGCTGGTGGCCGCGATTGTTTTTCTCCTACGCTGATACGTGTCGCAGTCTGCAATGTAGTGCCGGATGCTGCGGTATAGTCGCGGCCAAAAAAAAACGACGCCGTACCCGGTCGTAAGTGCGAGACACACCGAGATGGCCAGCTTTGGGCAGGTCGTGGAGTTCTTCAATAACAGAGCAGCGGAGCTTTTTGGGAATCACCAAGAGGAGGGTAGGACCGTCATTATGAACGTTACGGCGGAAGAGGTCTCCATCTTATACAACGAAAAGTTTCAGAGAAAAATCTGTTCTTCCAGATGTGAGGCCTTCAATGATGGATCTCAAAGATGTATCGTTGCGCTGCTCGCCTGCTATGTTGGCGAGATTGGAGAGGGCGAAGACACAGGGAATTGCCTCTGTGTCACTGAGATCAGGGGGCTCTACAGGATAGCGAGAGAAACAATCAGCATCTTGATGAAGGCACCCCGACTTGTAGAGGACGTTGTAGGAGTATTCTTGAAGGCGCGAAACCCAGCGATCAAGACGACCGGAGGGATCTCTCAGAGATGACAACCAACAGAGCGCATGATGGGTCGGTTGCAACTGAGAATTGACGGCCGAATGAGTAAGGTCGGAATTTAACGACAGCCCATACAAGGGCGAGACACTCGCGCTCAGTAATCGAATCATTGCGTTCGGCGTTGGAGAGAAGGCGGCTAGCATATGCGATGACGCGGTCATGGCCATGTTGGCGTTGATCAAAATCAAAAATGTCTGTGAAAGATGCCAGCAGACGACAGAGTGCTTGAGCTTGTGGAGGAGAAAGTTCCAGATTGATCATCTTGGCGTAGTGTTGTAGACTGGAAACTTCAGATAAAGAGCAGTCAGAAGGGCATTATACCGGTGACCACACAGGAGAGTTCACATTCATTCACAGGACACAGAGTGGCGAGCGAGATGTCTTGCGGGAGGGGCTGGATTTGCGACGAAGTTCAAAACAGGGAGGCATGTTTGGTTCGCGGTCATTGTGACGACGGTATGAGAAAGGGCAACGCTTCAGGTTAGGGGAGCATCAAGGGTTGGGGTACGCGATGAGGAAGACGAAGTGTTTCCTGCTCTTGCCTCGCGGAAAGGACAATGTATGGCGAAGCAGTGGGACTGGTTCCGTGTTGCTGCTTGCTGCTTTGCCGCTTGAGGCTGTTGTAAATACACTCTAAATACATCGAGTTTTCACGTAACAGTATATATATATAAAGATGTGTGTAATTTTGCTTCCGTGCGCTGAAACGGCGAAGTGTGAGAAGCACCATGCCAAAGCTAGTGCAAAAAAAGGCTGCTTAGTGATCTTTAATAATGACATTAGGTCTCAATGAGGCAATCATTTTCTTTTCTTCGATGCTAAGGACAATTTCGTGCAATTTTAGACCGTCGTAAAAAACGCCCTCTCGTCCTTTCTCTATGAACGGGCGTTTGCCCGACAGACGAAAGTAGGAGGCGAAATTATTGTTTAAACAAATTGCATGTAAACGTTTGTCTCGCCACTTGATTTAATCTTGTTATGTCCGCGCTGAATCCTCCTCTTCCTGAGGTGAATGCCTGACCACCGAGATCCGCTCATAATGAACAGTGTAAAACACCGTTCACATTTAGTAAACGGAGGCGACACTAGTGTTCTTTTACTCCTTTTGTTGCTTACAAAACCTACCCTTGCAGGGAAGGTAACGTAATTGGCATGGAATGCGATATTACATCGATACCAGTTCCTTCCAAGCTGTCCACAAGCTTAGTTTAAACAACTAAACTTTTCTTAGCAAGTGGGCAACATTTCCAAGCGCGAAAGATGTGAACAGAAACCCCACCTTGCTGATGGCCCGCGACTCGCTCTGTCGATGCATCTGTGTTTGTCCGTCTGATTCTGCGCTGGGCATGTACGCCTGCGGAAGTGTCATTTTTGTAAGCTATTGCAACAGTATTAGAGCTCGGGACCAGAATTTGTATGAAAATGAAATTTGAACAACTAACCTGCCTTCTTGCTTTGCATTTGCTTCGCTAAATGTTTCGCTTAACGTTCTCAAAAGAACTGGTTGACGATCGCAGTCGTTGAGGCTACACTAGGATCTAGTTCCGATACCAGTAGAGCTAGTAGAGGGCTTGCAAACAAGGTACTTGTTTCTTCCTTGCTAGAAACTGCCTTTACGCTGGTAATGAAAGGGTAACACGTGGATACTCTATGTGTGCTGGGTCATTTCCTGGCTTTATTAATATTTTTCTTTTGCTCGCAGTATCTCCGAATGCGGTATGGAAGCAGCGTGGGTATCGCAGCATCGGTCATATACTTCGTTCTCAGTGTGAGTATAGAATACCAAAAATACAATGCATGGTGCCCTGCTCAATGCTGCGCTTCCTTAGCCCTTCTTGCTTGAACGTTTTTCTGAATCTTGCCGACTCTAATTCGCCTTTTTCACAAGATGTGGCGCCCTCTGGGAGTGGTTGAAAATTTTTCTGCTACTGTTTGAAAACGTCGCTGGGAGACGCAGCTGTATGCGAAATTGCGATGTCTGTACTAGACAGCTATCCCCATCTGTCGCATACGCCTCACACCAATATGAACTGCACATGGCCCCCGAGATCAGCTCCCGCTGCGCCGATCGCGGAGGCCATGAACTGCACATGCGCTGCTGGGGCTGGTGGTTTGTCTTCAACCAGGGGAGGACGCGCATGCGCAGAACGGCCTTGTGAAAAAGGTTAATTGTTAAAGGTATGCCCTTCTAGACAATTGGAAAGCACTGGCGAAAAACAATGACATCAATATCACAACCTTTCTTTCCTAAGTGTTCACCAGCACAATCCTGTTACGAAAAACAAAATGCATAGCAAATCTGAGGCTGACAAAATTCAAGTATATACTAGGTACACATGAAACACATTTTGTATTTCTATGCAAATCTGCTCTCTACCGGTCACAGAAAAGAGAATGGGAGGGGGGACATGTGCCAGCCGCATGTCTTAATTAATGCACGTATGTATGCTACAGGAACCGGCTGAGGAAAAATGGCTCGAATCTAACAAGGAAAGAGAAAGCTCTCTGGCACAATTTCGGCTCACATGTCCTGGAGAATATATGCCCAAGCACAGGCACCTATGCCCACAGGCCGCAGTGCCGAGTCCACCATCGTTGCAAACTTTTTCCAAGGTTTGGTTGCTTGGGAGCCAACCAATCCTGGATAAAGTTCAGTTACACCTACGTGAAATATCTGCTTTTACCGTCCCTAAATAATAGTGACACATATGTTATATCTGTAGAAGAAACATAACACCAAATACAGTAGAGGACGTAGAAGTGTAGGACCGTCCTTAATGCCCTCGTGCTGCTGCATTAATTCTTCTGTACTGTACTTCTGTGTAACATCGCTTACTGATCTGGCGGAGGTGCTGTGTATATGTCCGGTTTAGTAACGTTATTCAGTTTCCTGTAATCAACACAGAACCACAAAGTGTTGTCTTTCTTTTTCACAAGGACCACCTCGCAAAGTAAAAACTTCCACATTACAACAGTGCAGCTTCTACATCCCGAGACGAATCTTAGCGATGAATGTGGTTTTTCTCTGTTTTTTATATGCACGGAGCCCCGCGAAAAATGTAACCAAGATTTCAAAGGTGTCCATATTCTTGCACGACGACTATTTTCGATCGCACAGGTGTCTGTGTAAACATGCGTTTAAAAAACAGTCGCGTAGTGCAAGAGGGCAGAGATTTTACAAAAATGCGCCAGGAGAGATATGAACACATTAAGAATATTTTCCTTGTAGCGAGGCACCGAATGTCACTAACTGCCGGTGCTGCGCAGCTGGGAATAACCTTAGTTGGTTTCAGGCGTGACCGAAATATAGAGAGCTGGATGACTTCAAAGAAAGGATAGCTTTGTGTCTGATTTTCGAGCGAAAGTTCTGCTCTACGCACAAGTCCCGAGAGAGAAAAAGAGTTTCCGCTCTTAATGACAGCAAGATCATGGGAGACTGAACCTCAGGGTGACCCCCATACAGGGGTGATCTCCAAGGTCAAATTAACAAGAGCTTCCTGTGCGGTTCTCTCCTCCCTGTGCAGCAATTGTTTCCAGCTCTGTACGTTAGAATCTTGTAGGAGCTTGCGAGATGGAGACTCCACCTCAAATCACCATCAGATAAAATTGTCAGGAACGGCAAATCCAAGATCACAAGTCGCTCTCTTTCTGCCTCGCAGAGCAACGCGATGAACTGTAAAGTGCTGTGGCTCTTAGAGCGCCGCAGCAGAGCTAGGAAGTCTTTTACATAAGGGGCACGATCTAGTGGCGTATAGTGTGGTTCAGACGCCTATCAATCTATATTGGACTGATAAGAAATCTGTGTTTCCTTTCAGCCAACTAGGAAACTTAGCCAAAAAATGCCGAGAATTTTCGCTAAAGTTCTATCTTGCGAGAGTGGAATCGCATCTTTTTTGCTCCTCCGTCGCCAGCTATTGCGTATTCGGTTAAAATGAGTTACATATTCCCAACAATTAAATCTAGTTTTAATATCGTTTATGGCGAAACGTGAGAGACCGAAGGTGTTACGAGCATCTGAAACACCACAAGAAGAGCCTCCGAGGCTGCAGGCTGACCGTGATCGCGAACATGTCAAACGCGCTATTCATACGGAACATCGTACAGCTTTGCCACTGCCGCTGGCGTAACCAATCTAAAACATGCCCCTTTTTTCAGCGATTTTTACGCCCCTGGAAGGCCAACTGAACTTCCTCTTCTTTGACATGCGAGTAACTTTGGAGTGCAGCAGAGGCACCGATCTTGGCATTGCGCACGGTGAACATAGCTGATGCAAACCCCTATGTAGAATCTGATTCGACCTCATTCGTCCGTCTGCACCGAAGTTACTGTATCACATTTAAGTTTGCAAACTCTGCCGCCGCTGTTGTCACCATTCCTTGTCCCGCCGAGCAGGGTTGCACTTGTCGCTGTTTGACCTGCCTGAAAGCCTCCGGCCTCACCACCTTGCCCACTCCACCATTCAACGTATGGCATGCTCTTGTCCCGGACTGATTTTTTTTGCCTTCAGCTGTTTTGTATGTTGATTGCAACCCTCGTCAGTCCTCGCAATGTTTATGTAAATGTGTAGAGAGACGCAGCACGTACCGATTGTGCGACATGATCTTTCATTGCCACTCAACTCAGCGGCGTCCGCGCGCCCAAACGTCGCAGATTCGTGAGGCGCAGCTCACGTGGTCTACACTACGTTTCAACTAAACCCATTGATACCAACAAACAGGGTATTTTCAAGGCAGAGCTCATGTACTCCGAAAACTGGATTTGAAGCTCGGAAAGATCCGTATTGTAACCAATTGGGGTCAAAACAATTGCTGTAACATACGACAATTTTTCAGACTTTATTTCTGTTCGCACTCTAGATTAATTCAATCTGTACAGAAGATATAAATATGTTAAATATGTTGCCACGTTAATGGCAAACTTTGAACTTAAATCAGGTCGTCGGTACACTGTGTGCTTATTCTAGTTTTCTTGACATGGCCACGAAGTGCGTGATCACTGTCTTCATGCTTCGTTTAATTGCCTCAATTATTGTTGTTTGCTTTAGCAAATATGGGCAGAAAGCCGTCAAAAATACTTTTTTACTATTTTACAACGCAGCTAATATGCGCCATTCATCGGTTGGGCTGCATTACCGTCGTTGTCATAGTAACTGAGCCGAAGTGACCAGCTGAAGAAATATTTTCAATAAGGAAAGAGAGAAGAGCCACAAGCTCTGCACCGATCAAACGTGTCTTTTCTTTCTCTTCTTCTGAGAAATTATGTTTGGCTAGTGAGAAAAATGAAGTGTGCTTTGATAACGTTGCGTTGATGTCGTAGTAACCGAGCGAAATGGAGTCACGAGACAAAGGAAATTTCTCCAAAAAAGAGAAAAAAGCCCAGATCCCTGTTCGTCGTAGCTCTCCTTTTTCTTATTAGTAGATATCCTGTTTGGCTGACGAGCCACAAGTAATGTCTCACAAAAAAAGAGAGAAAAGCGAAGAACTCTGTGTTTGTCCCTAGTAGCTCTTCTTTCTCTAATTAGTAGATACCCTGTTTGGCTCGAGAGGAAAATAAAGGGTGTCTTGAACCTGCTCCTAGACACACACAAGAATCCTCAAATTCTTTACCTAAGTATATCGCAAAAATGGTTCATCAGCCGCGCACAAATTTCTTATTAAAGAGTGTCGTAATCGCGCTTAAAACTTTTTGCTGCTAGAGTGACATAGCCGCAAGTATAGTAGAACAGTGCTTTCCTAAGCCGTGGATGTTCTTTTTTTATTGCAATTACTCACGGTCTGTTTTACGAAACGAGGCTTGAACCTGTAAAGTAGATTAATGGCCACAAGTTTTAGAGCCCCCCCCCCCCCCTCCCTACCAGGAAATAAACCCTATTCTGATTTATTGCGTTCATTCCAGCCTTTTTCGCTCTTTGATTTTGGCGCCTACCTTTGTTTCCGATCACCTGTGGTCCCATTCAGAGGTGCATTGTAACTTCCTTTTGCTCACGCTATAAAAGGGATGAAATAAAGCTCGCACTGTTCATCAATCATCTTTACAACCGTACTACCTGATGTGATCTTTTGAGACGCCCTACTTCCCGTATCTATTGCGCTGTACTAATATACAGCCGGATTTATAGCTTACTAACTCTTGTAATATATTTCCTGTTTACAGCAAACCTTGGGTGCGGTTACCATCTATGCGGCCGCCGAGGCCATGGCAACGAGTAAGCACCGATACTGCCTGATTTCATTTCCCTTAAAGAGGCTGAATTGTTATGCAGCTTGCCTCTCAGGTTTATTGCTCGGCAAGCCCCTCACCACTTACAAAATTTGTGCAATCTTCGTAATAGCGGAATCAATTATGCGTATTGACCCCACCGGGGCGGGGCAGTGTTATCAGTTTAGAGCATACAAGTGTGGGCTCAGTTATTTGCAAGGGATTCGCAATGGCGTACAGAGGGTACGCGACGAGCCTGATAGTAAATAAGAGGATAGGAGAGCGCATCCATGTGCAACGCTCTTTACGTCAAGGCTGCCCCCTGTCGCCATTGGCTTTTATGCTTGTATATTAAAACATTTTGTCTGAGCATTACACACAGCGGCAGTGTCCGAGGTTTTCGTTTGCATGCAGCAGAGGTCCGCATACTCGCGTATGCCGATGACATTGCCGTCTTCTGTACCGACTACGAAAGCATTTGCAGTGTTGTCAAATTGGGGAAGGACTTCTGTTCTGTCATTGGTAATGCTGTGAACTGGAATAAGTGGTGTCTGGGTTTCTGGCATCGAGAGTGGCACACAACCACTGCGAATTTCGTGAACATGTCTTGGGTAACAACCCCAGTGAAGTAGTTAGGAGGGCCACTGGAAAACTACCGAGACAGTGAGTCATATTGGAACCAGCAGGTTTTAGAAGTACTGTCACGATCACAATATTGCGGGACGTGGGAGAGCGCGGCAAAACTGCGTTCTGCGCCTTCTAACGGCGCCCGCCCGCTCCAGTTACCCTCGCAGGCTTCTCTGTACCCTTACTCCTACCTTGCGCTCAGCAGACGCAGATCGAAACCGGCGCCAGGTGACGCCACTTTCGATCTGCGTTTGCTGAGCGCAAAGTAGGAGTAAGGGTACAGAGAAGCCTGCGAGGGTAACTGGAGCAGACGGGCGCCGTTAGAAGGCGCAGAACGCAGTTTTGCCACGCTCTCCCACGTCCCGCAATATTGTGATCATGACAGTACGTGAGAAGGCCGACAGAATAAAAGGATTCTGTTGGTCTATATTAGCACGTGCTACGATTTGTAATTTGTTTCTTGTTACCAAGATATGGTACGTACGTGTTACAAATACTGCAATGTTCTCGCGTGAATGTGAAGAGATTTCACCGAGTGTTCGCCATATTTGTGTGGGAAAGTACTTGGGAGCGCACCCGCCGATCCAGCTTGTTTCATCGCGTCCGCTCTGGAGGAGTTAGTTTGGTGCATTTGTATTTGCGCCAAGTGGTTAACCCAAGTGGTATGTTCTTTCGCTATACGAAGGATCCATTTTTACGAACTCTGTGTCAGGTTAGGTTAAACTGAGGGCTACCAGATTTAGTTGCAAGTTCGCCGAGCATGCAAGGGAGGATTTTAGGAACCTTTAAGGAAGTGAACCTGTCATGGCGTGTACTGCAAGGCCGTTTTTCGCTTGAATATTTATCAACTGTGACGCGAAGAAAAAAAAACTTATAAGGACTTGTGCGATGTCTTTCTCCCGATCCCATTGTACAGATCGTTGTACTGGGCAGGTCCATGGAAGTCAGTCCTTAAACGAGTAAAAAATATGGCTGTACCAGGGGGAGCAAAAAGTTTCTTTTTCAAGCTCCATAGTAACACACTAGAAGTTAAGACTGATTTAGATACGAAAGATGTTTTTGTACCTTGGGGATATCACTGTTTCATATGCCGCAAACCGGAAGCTATCGAACACGTTTTCTTAGACTCTTGGGAAGCCTTTTTCTTCTGGAACATTCCACAACGAACAATTAAAAAGGTCTACCCGTGGATGCATTCGGAATTCGATTTTCACCAATTGTAGATGATGACGGGCTACTACTGGACATGATCATGCTTTTGGGCCTGCACAGTATCTGGTGATCCATAGTGGCTTTCAGGCATGCAGACGATGGTACGAGGTAAATACGGCAGTATTTTGCGAAGCAGTTGCGAGTGTTATTGAAGTTTTCAAGGCACAACGCGAAGTACCTGAGTGGCTTCCGAGAATGGAAGTGTTGCTGCAAATGGACTGATTTGTAATGGATCACGCAGCCCAAATCGCGTGGTTTTAACCCATTTGGTGTGTTTGTCGCGTAATATTCTGTGTGTGTGTGTGTGTGTGTGTGTGTGTGTGTGTGTGTGTGTGTGTGTGTGTGTGTGTGTGTGTGTGTGTGTGTGTGTGTGTGTGTGTGTGTGTGTGTGTGTGTGTGTGTGTGTGTGTGTGTGTGTGTGTGTGTGTGTGTGTGTGTGTGTGTGTGTGTGTGTGTGTGTGTGTGTGTGTGTGTGTGTGTGTGTGTGTGTGTGTGTGTGTGTGTGTGTGTGTGTGTGTGTGTGTGTGTGTGTGTGTGTGTGTGTGTGTGTGTGTGTGTGTGTGTGTGTGTGTGTGTGTGTGTGTGTGTGTGTGTGTGTGTGTGTGTGTGTGTGTGTGTGTGTGTGTGTGTGTGTGTGTGTGTGTGTGTGTGTGTGTGTGTGTGTGTGTGTGTGTGTGTGTGTGTGTGTGTGTGTGTGTGTGTGTGTGTGTGTGTGTGTGTGTGTGTGTGTGTGTGTGTGTGTGTGTGTGTGTGTGTGTGTGTGTGTGTGTGTGTGTGTGTGTGTAGTAATGTTCTTTATGTGTAAAATCTGATAATAAATTTGGCGATAAAGAAAAAAAAGGGGATGGTGCAGGGGTTAGGGCGCTCGAAAACTGTGCTCAGGGATGCAGGAACGACCCCCAGCCTCGGCGGCCGCATTTCCATGGAGGCGAAAAGCAAGGCGCCCGTGGGCTGTGCGATGTCAGTGCTCGTCAAAAAACCCCAGGAGGTCGAAGATTCCGGCGTTCTCCACTACGGCGTCTCTCATAGCCTGAGTCGCTTTGGGACGTTAAACCCCCCAAACCAAACCGAACCAAATTATACATATTGCCTCTTCCATGACTGTTTACTGTAATGTATAGTGCAAGAACAGCTCTGTACAAAATTCATTATCTCTAGCTGCCGAAAACAGTGCATTTCGCCAGCGCAAGCAGTCTTCTACGATATATACTGTGCAGCTTCTTAGGATATGCATAGGTTTCCGCATTTTGTGTATTTATGTTTTTTTTTCGTTTCAAGGTGATTTACCTTTATTTATATTTCCTTTTGATTGGAAATCGAGGCTTCCGCTTTAAAGCGAGTGCATAAGCGTTGGCAAAATATGATTCTGCTTACATCTCAACTTTGGCGAACACGTAAGGAAGAGTCTATGGAATGCGTTATTACACCGATGAATGCGAATAATTGAAAAAGGACTGTTTTAGGTACCTAAAATATAACGTTCAGGTTTGATGGCCACCGCTACACCTTTTGAAGGGAAGCCTCGTCCTGCCCTCGAGCACTATAGGCCACATTTAATGATAATTACACGTCACCGAAACATTTCAATGTAAAATGATAAGAGTTATATCAGCTATCGGAGCGTATTCTGTACGCCTCCGTAAATTCTGGCCAGAAAACACATTCTACATTTCTTCGCGGCAGGAAAGGGACAAGAAGAGCAAGAAACGTTTTTGGCAATACCTGTCAATTCATCTGTGCACTCTCCAGAACCAGCTGAAGCAAATTTCATCGCGTGGATTTCTATCCAGAGTGTTTCATATAACAAAATAAAAATTCATAAATATGAGGACTTGAACTACAGAAAAATGTTTGCAGTGGAAAACTAGTAGCCTGGGCGGACAAAATATACCGGGCGACTCCTCCAACTAGAACCTAACTGCTACAACTCCCTAGTTACATCTTAATAAACACATTTCAGTAGTCAATGTCATGGAGAAATCAAGGCATGAACAATTCGATGCCCCACAGTTTTTAAACGAAGAAAGACGTTTTTACTAAAGCCACGCAGCGCGGAAAAGTCGGGCGCTTTTTCGGCAAACATGCGGAAAACATCGCACTAGACGTGCAGGAAACTTGCTGCAGGTTGGACATTCACTGCTGACGTATTCCAGTGACTGATGTGCTAATTTCGAACTAGTTGCACTGCTGTGCAGCTGCACGCACAATACTTTTTTCCATCTCTGTCAAAAAATAACGGCCTCGCAGCTGGCAATGAGTGCTTTTTTTTTTCAGCAAGCTGCGAAACAAAATGTTGACATGGCGTGACCCAATAGTGAGAGCGATTGGAATAGGGCGCCAAAATCCGATCACTACAAAGCGTCATCAGCAGATGTCGCGCCTGCACAGAGCTTCGTCCGCATGTAATGCACTCAGTTTTTGTTTCGTGCTTGAAAAAAGGGCATCAATTCCTCACATTGCAGAACATCACGAAATAAGTTTCTGGCAGCTTATAACACTGTTCTGGCGTCGTCTTGTGCACGTCTTCAAATTTTCCATTGCTTTACTAAGATCCGGACTGCGTTAATTAAAAGTTTCATTAGTGCGTTTCAGTCAGTTCGATGTATCAGGAGAGTTTTCATGTAAACAGTGCCCTCGAGTGCTGAGAGTTTGCTACTGCAGATTTCGTTTCTCCGTTTCGCACTCTTTATGTTCAAGAATTCGGAAAGCGAGCACCCTGTTTAGTGAGAATCCAAAAGATGACATAGCCCTCGGTAAGCAAAAATGAATCCACTGAAGTCATTTTCTATTCACGTCGGTACGCGCTTCCTGGCCTGTTTCATAGATGCAGCTTCACTGCTGTGAAAATTAGCTAGGTGTTCTCAGCCAAGAAAATGCACTTCGCAAAAACTACAGCAGTGCCTTAGAGGCTAGCGAGTACCGCCCACATCTTTTGAGCTGTGCCGTTCACGAGTTGCTTGATTCATTTGCAGTCATACAGGCCAGGACTTCAAGAAATAATTAGATAGGATGACAAATACTTTGTCAAGTTGCGGAACTAGCAATCCGAAAGATGCTTAAGCAACGCGAAATTCGCGGCGAAATTTAAGAGCATTCCTGGTGCACGAATGACATAGTCGTGAAAGCATTGATAGGCGGCACCTTTGTAGGCAGCGTCGAACCAACGTATAGAAGATGGCAAATGTCTCTCACTGCGGGAAAATAAACACATGAGTGGCTTCTTTCGCGTTTCATGCACTGTGTATACAATATCAAGCCTGAGACTCCAACTGAGATGTTTCTTTAGTGTTGTAGAATTAAAGGTACAGCTTTTTGAAGTAAAAGGTGCATACTGGTATGGTAAGAGAAAAGAACGAGCAGGGAAAGTCTTCTTGATAGAAAGATATAACCAAAATGTATAAACAGTACATACTTGCCGCTGTGTTCTCTGTCAATGAGAAAGAAAAGTACAGCAGATGAATACGCATAATATATACAGCTGCTTTTCTATTTTTTCCAAGGGCAGCTGAAATTCGAGCTTTTACTATTTTTGGCACTGAAAAAAGTTGTCCTCGGGAGTTGCTTTTCCGTGTTTTCGGCTCATATCCAAAAAACATAACTCTAGGTATACTATTACGGGGCGGCGAGGCGATGAACACAAAAAAAAAAACAGAACAGAAAGATGATGTCCGATGACTGTGAGATGACTTTAATGAAGCTCGGCGGGCCTAGTGCAAGTGCTCCTGCCCACGCCACTGCCCGCTTAATCCTCGTCCGTAACATTACGCGTGACCACCGAGCGATTGTCCTCATCGTGGACGAGAAAGTTGGTCAATCTCGATGAGATCCATGGCATGACGATGGGTTTGACTGGATGTATGAAGACAGAAGCAGAAGAATGAAGACGACAGCAGCTTGTCACCACGATGATTGCCGCACGAAGCCTGGCCCAGGACACTTTCTGGAAACAGGTCACCAAGATCCGAAGGCCGAGTCCCAGGCACGCACTGTATGGCATGGTCAGGAATCATGTGTTCATATGTGGCGGCGATTTGGGTCACTGGGGTCTTTGGTCGGCACATCGGGTCAGAGGGGTCACATGGTCATTCGGCTCTCTCGTTATGTCTTGTGGTCGTGTGGGTGACATCTCGGGTCAGTCTCTCGTCGTGTCTTTTGGTCGAGGCAGGGACGGGACGGTGAAAAGGAGAGGTCGCGTCGGGTACGGCAGGCTGGGGACCAGACATGCGATGCTTCTTAACCTTCTGCCGATGGCACAAGAAGCAGGGCGCCGAAGTTTTGGGCCAGGATGAGGAGTGGGGGTGAAAGTACCTAGAACCTGCACTAAAATGTTAGGGGTAGCAAGCCGATGAACACGAAGATCCGAGAACATAGAGATGATGTCCGATCACCGTGAGATGGCTTCTGTGAATCCGAGAGGGCCGAGTGTGAGAGCTCTTGCGCCACTGCTAGCTTCTTCCTCGTCCGCAACAATATTTCTGCGTGTTCTAATGTTTTCTACTTAGACCACGTATCCAAGTTAAAGTTCACTCCCTTTTTATGTATTTCATATTAAAGCTGCTGATTTTCCTTGCATTTCCTATTTGATGCTGATATGTCAGTCAAGGTAGAGGCTATTTCCCAACTCGAAACTTCTGACAGGCCTTCAAGCCTGCCCGCGCAAAGTGAGAACAATAAATGTTACAAAGGAGGAGGTGTGCAGGAGAGAAGGGCGCCTTCAGCAACGCGCTCTGCCATAAGAGCATTACAGTGATGAAGCGAACAAATGAAGTAATAGATTCAAGTCTGCCGCGCACACACGCGCTCCATAGCAGTACACTATGCACAATACGAAAACGTTACTTTCTATACGCATGATCAGCTCAATTATCAATTTTGGTGAAATCACATGAGTTCAAAAATAGAAATCACTCTAAGGGACAGGTACAGGAGGCTGTACAAAGCAGGTGTCGAACCTATCTGCGATCTGGCAAATGACTTCTGCAAAAGCTTTTGTGAAATAAGACGGAAGATACCTAACCCTTACGTTACGCCTACCGGATGTATACGCTACGCTTTCGTCGCCAGCGGTTTCACGGTGGCCATTTTGGGACTGCGTGCGGCTTCCCATCAGAAATTTCTTGCCAGGATATCGAATTCATGCACTTCATCTTGCCGGATTTGAAAGCGAATAAGGTTGCCACCACATCCTTTGTTGTTCAAGGTCAATGAAGGAAGCTCTGAGGGAGTAGCGGCATTTGGGAGTTTCGAAACATAGGCGCACAATACAAAACGGCGAAATTTAGACACCCGCCAAGCTTGCTCAGTACATGGTCAAGATGATCGGCTGGTGACTGCATGCAGTTACCGATTCAGAACTGGACGGCGGCGGCCGTGTTCCAATGGCTGCGAAGGTAAATGGCGCTTGTGTGCTGTGGTATAAGCGCACTGCAAAAATTGTAAGTTGTGAATTGGTTTACATTGAAAGAAAAGGAGCAGTATCTACCATATGTTTTCTCTGGACACCTCAACGGTGCCGTAAGCGGTTCGAGCCTGGGTAGTCCGGAGCAGTAGTCGGAGGGCAGTAGTCGGGGAGCAGTAGTCTGGCATCTTAACCACTGTGCCACAGCGGTGGGGCTCTTGGCCCACGAAAGGTTGATTCAGGGAGCCACACATTTGGGTGTTATAACCTGATCGGAGCGAATGGAAAAGGCGCTGTAACGCACTTCTCAGCGCGTACACCAACCACGCCGTGAAGGCGGTGCCTCAAGGAAGAAGGAGTAAAGAAAAGAAAAGAGAAAGAGCAACTCCAACGAAAGGCTCGCTACATTTCGAGAAATTAGTTGTGTATTTTGCAGTTAAAAAAGATATACTTTATTTAGCACCTTGAAACGTTGAAATTATGTTTATATAAACAGCGCCAAGGACAGATAAAAGGAAAGACGCATGGGGTCAATTCGCAACTTAACGCTACTACAGCCAATTAAAAGAACATACCTACCAGCGAGTTAAAGCTACGAAATTATGGCTTGCTGACACATTTGTCCTCTTGTAATCTATGATGCCTTGATGATTTTCTCTTTTTATTTTAACGTAGAAAATCGTCAAACTGTATGCGGCAAAATTGTAGGGCAATCTTAAAAATATTTGCCGTGAATGAGCAATCTTAAACACAACAAATTTCTAATATTCCTTAATGCTCCCTGGAACCTTATTAATATTATGGCCAGTATAAAAGTGTATGGCTTCTCGCATGACAAAGGGCTCTAATAAAACGCCTGCATATTTCAAGGTCCGAATACCTCATGTAGTAATTGTACCCTACCCTTGCGTCATTTCTGAAACTCATTAGACACCTTTAGTTTAGAGATATCTCTTACCGCTACTTTCTACCGCATGATTGGCCTCTGGGTGCCGAATCCACCGGCATTTCACGGGAATATGGCGTCATCTGTTGTCATCAGGGTTATCTGCGCATGCGTATTGATACGCGCGCGGTAGCGGTAGGCGGTGGCGGCCAGCGGTAGCGCTAAACTAAGTCTCTATTAACTGATCTACTCAGGCGCCACAAATGCTTCCAGTTTTAAGCGTGTATGAGAGCAGACTTACATCCCGGAACAAATAGTTTACTTAACGCTGCGAGCGGCACGGTGAAGCAAAACTGCCTTGCAGTTCCATCTTCAGGCGACATATGGGATCTGGGCAGCCGATGCAGCCCCTTTTCTAGCTGCAAACATATCTCTCGAATCGCTTATAATGTAAAGAATGCGTGTTCGCCCTTTAGTTTACTATAAATTACTTTACTATATTTTACTTTATCCTTTTATGCCGCCCGCCAGAGGCATGCCTCTGAGGATGACCTCGATGTATGCGACTAAAGTGTACATAGGTGTAACGAACCGCACGAAAGTGCCACGTGGGGAGGACTGCAATGTATTCGGCTCAGGCTTTTTTAAAATTTAACGCACCGTGCAAAAGTGCCTCTTGAAGATGACCGTGATGTATGCGACTCAAGTTTACATTTGTTTAAAGCACTGTACAAATGGGCTTCATGAGGAGGACCACCATGCATGCGACTCAAGTATCCATACGTTTAACTCACCATGCGAAAGTGTAATCGTGACTTCGGAGTAACATGTCTAAATAAGGATCCAAGGATCCTCGAGGCTGGGTTCTTATCACATCCTTCGTCTCTAAAGCAAAGTTAGCGTCACCATTGATCGTCATGAGCTTGAAGAGTCCTCATTAGGAGCACGGCTAAATCCATCCAGCTAGCCGGTAATCTTTTCGCACTCAAATGAAGTCATGCCATGTACAAAGGGAACCAAGAGCTCCTTTGCAGAACTTGTGCAGCTCAATTAAGCGAACTTGTGCTGATATGGTCGTTCAATGGAAAGCACTGTTAACTCGCAACAATTCCGCTGCAGAAGCGAAGGGCTTCGGTAGCACTGTTAACTCGCAACAATTCCGCTGCAGAAGCGAAGGGCTTCGGTAGGGTTGATATGGTTGCGCGAATTGACTGCACTCTTCCAAAGCGGAGAACGACAGTCGCGACTCCCTCTTCTCCGCTAGTATTAGCACCATGGCTTTCAGGGAGATCAGCTTTTCTGCATCTTAGCACCCAGCATTGAAACCATGTGATCACGTTTTTATTCTTTTGCAGTGCTGAAGATGCCTCTCACTGTGTCAAGTATCCTCTTAGGTGTCGCAGGGACTGCTTACACCGCACTGGTAAGCTACACACTGTCGTGAACCCACAGGGCGTGCCTCAAATCTCATGAGAGCACTCCTTTCACAACGCTTTCGACACAGCGTCTTTCGAGGCAGTGCTTAAACTCCATAGCAAGTTCTGCAGCAGTGATCCCTGACTCTCCTGTAGACAATGCAGCAGCCGTGCAGAGGCGAAACCACTGGACCAGCCGTCTTCATCTTCCTCTTCACGAAATGATAACGCGGCTGATACGTACGAGCAGGAAAATGCGCATATTCGAAACCATTACCCCATTCAACAAAGATTTTGTCAGACCTTCAGTCCCCACTACTTTGTGCAATACCAAAGAAGAAACCTGTACAGAACTCAAGTTTCCATTTTCGTCGAGAACTCAATAAGCTGCTAAAATAATGCAGAAATGGCCTTCGCGAACGCATCCTGAAAGGTATTGAAGCTTCTCAGTCGACATTATTCCAGGAGGGTAATTTACTTTCTAGAAGTGCGTGCCTGCGTGAAAATATCGATGCAGGTGGGCATTATAGGCCTGGTGGGAGGAAGGTAGGGTAGGATCCCTCCAGGTGCCGGTGCCATGACCATTTCCTTGACTTCCCTCGCCGAGTTGGTAGAGGATGGCTGCTGACTCACTGGACCCAGGGTTACAAGTTGAACAAGCTCGAGTACATCTCGCTATTGTGATATGTTCAATAGAAAACTGCATAGATGTGTAAAAGTAACCATACGTCAAAAAGTAAAGTTAAAGTACCTTTATAGTGAAACAAGCAGAAAATTATACCTAACATTCAATCTGTGTAAGTGTGCAATAAAACGAAAATACATAACTCGCAGATAATAAACAAGAGCAACCCAACTCAATCTCAGCGCAGATCAGTTCAACATGATGTTACCATGTGTACATTTTTTATTAAGGGGACTCCCAGGACGATGTTAATTCAAGCTGGACCTGGTTGTAATATCCGTTAAATTCAGTATTTCTCTTAACGAAAGTGCATGCGCTAATTGCATTGGCACTGATTGCTAATTTGTAAAATTTCGTCTGAGTTCTTTCGAATACGATGTTTGCCATGCTTTTAAGTTCAGTAGTATGATGACCAGTGACAGTGTCATAAGCATATATGAGAGCTTTGAATAAAGCTAACTGCTTAATCGGGTCGTTAACATTTAGGAAAGAAAGCAACATACCATGACTAAACCACGGTGGTAATACTGTTAAGGTACGTATTGCATTACGTTAAATTATTATTTGAATCAAGTTGTTTGATGTTTCTGAGGTAACTAAAGAAAAACAAGCAATCTATGGCAAAAAACTATATATTTTATTTTCAGCGTGTAGTCATACATAACTACATCAACTGAGTAACATAACTACATCAACTGAGTTTTCAATGTCTAGAAAGACAGCTGCTGCGAGTCTTTTATGCGTAGATATTAAGACTAGCGGAAGAACGCAGACACAGAGAGGTACGCATGACAACGCTTGACTAACAACTGAGTATATTTTTAAGAAATACACACTCTTGCAGTTTCTAAGAAAGCTGTATAGCTTTCCTTTGTAGCCGTATGGCTGCGCTTGGGTGAATGCATTGAGTAATTACTCCCTTATTACAAATCTACTCCACATTGGGGGATTCCCCTAAATATTTGACCAACACCATTCCCACTTCGAGTTATAGATCAATTCACTCTCGCCCTACCGTCTGCTCTGCTGACCGTCCTGGTTAGCTCAGTCGGTAGAGCGACTGCCCCGGAAAGGCGGTGGTGCCGGGTTCGATTCCCGGTTCAGGACTAATTTTTCTTTAACTACGCAGTTTCTGAGAAAGCTGTATAGCTTTCCTTTGTAGCCGTATGGCTGCGCTTGGGTGGGTGCATTGAGTAATTACTCCCTTATTACCCTTCAGATACTAAGCTATGCATGCGAATATGGCGTATGGCACTCATTTATCTCGTGATTACCATTAGCTTTTTCCTTTCGCTTGCCATATTCAGATGCGTAGCTTCTTAGCTGAAGGGTATATACGAGTGTGAATTTGTTCAAAATAAACTCTATAGTTAGTCCAGCGTTGTCCTGTGTACATCTCTGTATCTACGTCCTTACGCTGGTTTGAATATCTATGAATAAGTACCAACATGCCCAGTTCTCAACTCTACTGAGTCTTTTATATTGTAGTGTGCTATTATTTGTTTGAGATAGGACGATGGCGAGTAACCTAGTAGAATATTCTGGTCTAAATGCTTGATGCTCTAAGCACCAAGCACAAAGAAAAGGAAAAATACGCTCGGGCAGAATTTTTTCGAACCCATTTTCAACAGCGCTAAATACAACTTAGATCTCCAGATAGAAAGTTTAAAGTTTAAAGATCCGCCATCGTTAAATACCTTCTCCCCTTCTTCCCCAGTACAGAGTAGCAGGTCAGATTTGAATTATTCCGGCCAACCTCACTGCTTTTCTTTTCAATAAATCCATCTACCTCTATCTACACTAGAGACAGGTATGTGCACTTCAGTATAGAATGGGTGGCATGAGATGAGTCCTGGAACGTAAGTATTCCTTCACAAGTTTCATGAAAATGCCGTCGAATCTGTTCTATTTTTGTTTTAAAATCAACAGCAGCCGACAAACCTTAGCTAATTCAACATCCTGCACAATGAAAGAATTCGTAACTCCTCCCGGAAGATTGCTGTTAATATTTGTATCAGGAAATTTTCATGCTGGATCAGGTGACAAGTGTAATGAAGGAATCATCAGTCTATTCAATAACATTAGAGGAAATAGAGGAATGTTTTGTTTTAATATAAATGACCTAATTTACAGCTCCCCATTATTTTATTTCAAGTGGAACTTTGAGCTTAGTCAGCAAAATATTCTTTTTTGCGGGCTATCATTACCGATATTTATATATTACTCGCGCATTTGAATTTGCGTAATACTCGTTAATTATATGAAGTAGCCATTTTTGATGCCAATAGTCTTTCATTAATAGGTTCATTATATCTTCATCCAAGAAGAAATTAGATCATAAAGCATAAATACGCAATACTTTGCCTACGCCAGGTGATCGTATAAACAAGGTTTCTAACCACGTTATAGAGGCTAAACTAAAGTTTCCTGAAGGTTTATTTAGTGTTGTGTAATACTATTTTTCGGAATGATTGATTATTTATTTTTGTTATTTCTTGATCTATTGGCATTAATTGCGGTGTGCGTGCCCGCCTCAACAAAAAAATGGCAAGAGATTCGCAACCAAGTTTCGAAACACGTCTGCCAGGTTTCGAAACCAAGGGATTCTAAACATGCCTGCGTAAGCCTCACGTTACTACCTTTTGGTATCTCCAAGTACGCGCGATGTCGGAAAACAGTTGGGAAGACCTCCGCACAGCCATGCCTGCACAAGCGCCCAGACCGGCGTCAGCTCCCGCGGCGCCGTTACTCCTGGAAATCTCTTCTTTGCGTCTGCCAGAACACAGCTCCCCGTACAGTTGCCGTCACATGTGCCCGTCTCGGTAGGCCTACCGCCTGCCATTGTCTGCCGCGCAACCGCCAGGTGTGTGTGACGCTTCCGCCATGCCAGCGCGTGATCTTTTCGCGCCGCCTCAGCACCAACAGCCCTATGTAACGACGCCTGGATTTGGCACTGGACCGCAGTACTGCCAGCAGCAATTCGATTTACCTTTTTTTACAATGCCGTCGCCGCGGTATCCTGTCCCCTATAATCCGCAGATCCACGTGACAACCATACCTGACGTATCGTCCACCCTGCCTTTGTTCGAGGACTGCCACAAGCAAAGTGCGCGCTTGTTGATGGAAGAAATTCAAAGAACGCAAAAGCTAGCATCATGGCCCCCGGAAACAACTCGCCTCAATGCTGTAAGTACGCTGAGAGGAACCGCAAAAAACTGGCGCCTGACATTTGGCGCCCAGTATCCGATGCGGTACTCATGACGGAAATCTTTCTTGGATGCCTTCGCCGACGAGTTGACTTTAATCCAGCAAGTCATGACTGTGGTGCAATCCAGCTCTTATTCGCTCCGCGACTATGTCTATGCAGTGCTTCGCATCACCGAAAAATGCACAGTGCCGCTGCCAGATTCCCAGAAAATTGAGTAACTGTTGCAAGGTGTTTTTTTTTTCCCATTCACCGCGACAAACAAAACCACTCAACGTCCGTCGTCGGTTTCCAACTTCGTTGTCATCGGCACCCAGCTTGACCACGCAATGCAACACATGCAGGTCGCAGCCCATCGTCCCGACCAGACTCCTCGCATTGACGATAACTGAATTCCCCGTTCCAGGCATGTCCCTTCAAGGCCAATAATATCAGAAGTGACATCTTCAACTACATGAGACTCCAGACCCAGCCATGTGACTACAACCCGCCCTCGCATAGCAGACGTGTCGCCTGATGAAAAGAAAGCTCGCTAGTCTGCTCTGTCACAACGTTATGGTGCCCTTGCCTTTCTTCAGGTTCAGTCACTAAGCGAAGCTGTCTGCTTCAAGTATCGTGGAATAGGCGATCTAGCTTCAAAATGTCCAGCGAGCCAAGACTGATGCGAAACAGTAGCCAGCCACAGTAGTAACACAACTTCACGAAGCAGCCCTTGCATTCCATGTTAGCACTCAACAAGATGTGCTTGGCTCTCAGCTAGAGTGTTCTTTCTTCACTACCAACATCGCACCTCTGGGTGTCTATGCAGTCTTTCCAGACACAAGGTCCAAAATGACTATAGTGATGAAAGCCGCAGTCAAAGATTTTCCCCTGATCTCCTGGATACAGCAGCCTTAAAGGGTCGTAGATGGATCAAGCATTCTTCCAGAAGGCACAGTGTACTTAAAGATTACAGTGGGCCCCATCACAACTTTTTTAGATGCACCCGTCATCGATAATAACATCTTTCCTGTGATCCTTGGTGAGGACGGGTTTTGAGCCAGTGGTGCTTGGTGTTGCTGGTGCTTGAGCCACCTAATCCAGCTGAAATCAATCCTGCTGCCTCAGGAAGTTTCATACGGGCACAAAAAACAGCATCCGTAAGCATCTGGCTCTGGGCTGTCTACTGCTCTTTCGCAGCAGCCTCAGCAATTGCCTCCACAACAACAGCAGCCACATCCTGAACTCCCACCCTATGGCCCACACGCACAGCAGGAGCTTTTGCAAAACTCCATGTTGCAGCCACAGCCACCGCAGACAAGGTATTTACAGTCCTCATCACTGCAGCCAAAAACACTGCAGCCCCAAGCACTGTAACCTCAAGCTCTACAACCACAGCCCCAGAAGCAGGGACCAACCTTTGTTGCCATGGCAGCTGCACCTTCAGCATCATCAGTGTCCCCGCGAAGCCCCACTGGTCCACCTTGTTTCCTAGTACGGTGGATAGCTACCAGCCTCCAAGCCAGCCTCGTTCAGTGCCTACACCTAAAAATTCTGATCAAGGCTTGAAAAGTTCATTGCATCCGCAGCCTCTGGCGAGTGTACTGAGTGGGGCGCCAGCTGCTGTGGCCAGCCCACTGCCAGCGCTAGCCCACTGGAGGGCATTACGCCTCCAGACATCCCTCGCAGCATGCCTTTGCTGCTTCCTTAGCCGCCATGTATGGATGTGCCGCCTCCAAAACTCAAGCACAAGGAGCAATGAAGGGGAGCCTTCGAAAGAGCCCAAGCTGAAAAAGCTCAAGCTGCCAAGCCTTCGAAAAAGCTCAGTACAAAAAGCCTAAGGCTCCCAACCCTCAGAAAGAGCCCAAGACTAAGAAATTCAAGGCTCCAAAGCCTTCGAAAGAGTCCGAGCACTAGAAGCAGAAGAAGCCCAATGCTCCCAAGTCTCCAAAATAGCCCAAGGCTATGAAGTTCAACGCTCCAATGCATTTGAAAGAGTCGAAGCTCAAGAAGCAGGAGAAGCTCAAGAGAGTCTCCCAAGCCTCCACAAGAAGGAAGTGCACCAATGCTCAAAAGTAAGTCAGAAAGGACTTTGACAAAACGGAGGGGCCGGATGTGAGATGGCAGCACCTCCTGGCCACTCCAACCCTGCTTACCAAGCTTCCCGGCAGATGGCCATAGTGGTCCGTCCGCCTTAAAGCACCGGCCTTGATAAATTATCAATGGACTTTAGTCCGCCTGTCACCTCCCGTCCTGCGCTAGAGTCGAGCGTCAGCCTGCCTGCCCAGCCAGCCAAGGAGTGAGCCGCCAGCCATCAAGCGAAGCAGGCACGCTCACACTAGCGGGAAAACGCGCAACGCTGGACGTTCTCCGCGCACCGCTTCCCGCAGGCTGATTTGTTTGACGTTCCGCGGAGCGATGGGGTCGGGAGCTATTTTTCCCATCCCGCAGAACGGAGTAGCCAATCAGAGCGGAGCGCAGACCGTGACGTCAGTCTAAGTTCAATGACTCCCGGCGGTGGCTGCGCGGGCGACGGGAGCATCGCTGGTGTCGCTTGAGTAGCCCGCTCACTTGTGCACGAGAAAAGCGCGTGCTTTCCCTTCTCTTTTGTCACGTGACTACCCTTTCTTGGTCCGCTCGCCTTCGCCTCCTCTACATTCCACGACAAACGCAGCGGGAAAACGGGCGTAGTGCGAGCGTCCATCCGAGGAGCTGCGACGCAGCGGCGCCATGAACGTTGCGCCGCTACGGGAAGTTTCCCGCTAGTGTGAGCCAGGCTTAAGCTGAGCTCTGTGCGGCTTTGTAGTCTATGTGAACATGTGAACTCGTTTTGGGAAAACGGGCGTAGTGTGAGCGTCCTTCCGAAGAGCTGCGACGCAGCGGCGCCATGAACGTTGCGCCGCTATGGGAAGTTTCCCGCTAGTGTGAGCCAGCCTTAAGCTGAGCTCTGTGCGGCTTTGTAGTCTATGTGAACATGTGAACTCGTTTTGGGAAAACGGGCGTAGTGTGAGCGTCCTTCCGAGGAGCTGCGACACAGCGGCGCCATGAACGTTGCGCCGCTACGGGAAGTTTCCCGCTAGTGTGAGCCAGGCTTAAGCTGAGCTCTGTGCGGCTTTGTAGTCTATGTGAACATGTGAACACGTTTTGGGAAAACGGGCGTAGTGTGAGCGTCCTTCCGAGGAGCTGCGACGCAGCGGCGCCATGAACGTTGCGCCGCTACGGGAAGTTTCCCGCTAGTGTGAGCCTGGCTTAAGCTGAGCTCTGTGCGGCTTTGTAGTCTATGTGAACATGTGAACTCGTTTTGGGAAAACGGGCGTAGTGTGAGCGTCCTTCCGAGGAGCTGCGACGCAGCGGCGCCATGAACGTTGCGCCGCTACGGGAAGTTTCCCGCTAGTGTGAGCCTGGCTTAAGCTGAGCTCTGTGCGGCTTTGTAGTCTATGTGAACATGTGAACTCGTTTTGGGAAAACGGGCGTAGTGTGAGCGTCCTTCCGATGAGCTGCGACGCAGCGGCGCCATGAACGTTGCGCCGCTGCGGGAAGTTTCCCGCTAGTGTGAGCCAGGCTTAAGCTGAGCTCTGTGCGGCTTTGTAGTCTATGTGAACATGTGAACACGTTTTGGGAAAACGGGCGTAGTGTGAGCGTCCTTCCGATGAGCTGCGACGCAGCGGCGCCATGAACGTTGCGCCGCTACGGGAAGTTTCCCGCTAGTGTGAGCCTGGCTTAAGCTGAGCTCTGTGCGGCTTTGTAGTCTATGTGAACATGTGAACTCGTTTTGGGAAAACGGGCGTAGTGTGAGCGTCCTTCCGAGGAGCTGCGACGCAGCGGCGCCATGAACGTTGCGCCGCTACGGGAAGTTTCCCGCTAGTGTGAGCCTGGCTTAAGCTGAGCTCTGTGCGGCTTTGTAGTCTATGTGAACATGTGAACTCGTTTTGGGAAAACGGGCGTAGTGTGAGCGTCCTTCCGATGAGCTGCGACGCAGCGGCGCCATGAACGTTGCGCCGCTGCGGGAAGTTTCCCGCTAGTGTGAGCCAGGCTTAAGCTGAGCTCTGTGCGGCTTTGTAGTCTACGTGAACATGTGAACTCGTTTTATTACACGTTTGTGCCCTGCCTCATCATTCAAGCAATAGCACAACTCTCACACACTTGAACCTCGCTATGCGAGCGCGACGCTCATCTGACTGACGAACATGAAAGACCCGTCGGGAGGCTTGTACGTGGAGCCGCTGTGCCAGCCTTAGTTTGAACTACCTTCGCGAGGCCATGTGTTTGTGACTTCGTTCGCAAAACAGCTTAGCCAATCAGAGCGACGGCACAACCATTATACAAACTTGCTGGGCTGTGGCCTCAGGATTAGTGCTTTGCGTGTCGGAGAAACAATAAAGTTCCAGCGTTGTATGCTTTCAGTAGATAGTATGGAAAAACACTGATCAAGGGTAGGGGAGAGCTTCAGTTCGCAAGCCGAGCCGACGTTCCGGCAGGTGGACTTCTCTTCTTCTGGATAGCGTGATTATCAATGGCGGAGAAAGGAGTAGAGCAATAAGTGAAAGAATGTTTCTTCGGTATGTTTTTTTGAGCCCGGGACGGGTGATACCGTGGCTGAAAAAAAAAAAATAAAAAGCCGCAGCCATGAGTAGAGCTGCAATGCAGGGTGGATGATGAGTGAGCCCCTAAGGCAGATTCGATGCTGACACGTCATTCTTGAAAGGGGACAGGCGTTCCAAAGGGTCCTGATACAGAATACATCTGAAGGGGAACAGTTCTCAGAAGCGCCTGCAGGGGAGAAGGACAGAGACACAAAATAGCAGTTCTGGTGAAGCACACATGCCCCGCCTATTATTTGAAAGACAAGGGTTCAAGGGAAAATCAAAGTAGGGAATGAGAAGGAATCGTGTTTGGAAAAACACCTGCACCTTATCCTATCGATGAGGATAGTGTGTACAAGTAGCTAGTGTAGTTTGGGGTGCACTTGAACAGTGTGTCACTGCTAAAGGCTCCGATCATTATACTTGATTTTACCGCTATTGCTAAAAAAACACAAGATTATTTTCAGTTTGTCAAAATAAATGGGAACGCAATGGTTCAAAAATAATACTTTATGCTCCGACGAAAAAGAAATTGCTACTGTATAGTGCAGACTGTTTACGCTACACTGTTTCATGCTTGCGTTTTTAGCCATGTATCAGTAGTCCCATGAATTTCAAAAGACTCACCTTCTTGTACGATAAGCAAAATTAGCCAGCTCAGGCATTTTTGATGCAGCATATTTTTATTTATTCATTTAATTTTATAAATATATAATTATTTATTTATAATGCTCTCACGGTACAACTGTACGTTAAAGAGGGGAGAGAGGGGAGGGGTGGATACAGGATATATATAAAGACAAAGTTAGCACAATTAATGCATAAATCTCTGAAAAACAAGTTCATTATAGAAGTTAGTACACATAAAGAACAATGAGGCACATTTGTAATTTTTGGAAGACGGCATAGGCGTAAAAATAACAAAATATAATATATAATAAGCAACGCAGTATAAAATGAAGACTACAAATAACCATAAAAGAAATTTTTACACTAGGCAAAGATATTTCAACGCAGATTTAAAATTTTCTTCTTCAGTTACAATTGTTAGGGATGCAGACAGGTTATTGTAAACATTGCAGGTCTGGAGAAGAAAGGAGTTAGAATAGGGAACTGCGTTTGAGTGCAGAACATTTACCTTTTGACTATGGATTTCGGGTTTTATTGTTTCTTCAGGGAGGGCTCCGAAGCGTCGTGTGGGCCGACTGCGTGCAGGCAGTGATCATGACTTGTTCTCCTCTGGTCATCATCGGAAAGGTCATTTATGACTCTTCGAAGAGCTTAGACCCACCGCGGCCACTAAGTGACCTCAACGTCACAGCATATTTCCTGCGGTAAGTCAGAAAACGTTTCACTTCTATTCGTGTCTAGTCCGGAAGCTTGTGGAACGAACTCATGAGTGCGGTTTCCTGCGCAGCCATTGCTGTGTTGCCCATCTGATTTGTGGCCTTCCAGTAATAGAATTGAGTGGGCTGGTAAGCGAAGAAACGATGTTAATTGTCAACCGACCACAGTCTCACTGTACCTGAACCGTACCTCGTGTCGCAATACCCCAAAAGCGCGTTTTTCCTCTCGGCGTACCGCACTCTGTCCTGGTACATAGTGAACCAGGTGTAGCTGAAGCTCTTCAGGAGTGCACGAAACAGCGTACTAATACAACTGATAAGGCGCAATTAATGACTAAAGAGGGAGAGCCGCACGCAGAAGTGTAACTCATACCAACCCGCTGTCGTCTGGGACACTCTACTTGGGACAAACGGGTCTACGCTTCAGCAGGCATTACAGTGGGTGCCATCGTCATCTGTGCTAACTGCCCGAAGCTTTGGCGCTGATGCGACATTGCTGTGTGTAAGGATTATATGTTTACGGAAAATAACGAAGAGCATAGCCCAGCGTCTCGGTGGCCCCGGTTCGTTAGCGCACTCGCATACCCTCTTTTGCTCCTGCTTTTCTCCTCAACAGCAGATGGGCGCCGGCGATCTCGAGGCATGCCTACCAAGAGTAGTGCACTGTCTTCTGAAATCGAATCATTTGTTTATTTGTTTTTATTTTTTTTCGCGAGTGTGGCGAAGCCATATATGTCTCTTGCGGCTTAGAAGAGTGGACCTTTTTTTCGCTGACACTTGTTTGTTCAGAGAGGTCGAACGCGGAGAGTTGTTCATCTGCTGACCGCTGCCGCAGTGGGTGTCAAGAGCCTTCGTTGGGTGGCATGTGTCCCTGATTTCCGTTCTGGGCAATTTGCTTGGCCAGCGGAATATTGTTGCTTTTAAATATATCGATAAATTGTACCATCGCCTAAGCCTCCACCGTCCTCTCTTTCAAGTCAGCGGCATCAAGGCTCTGGCAAACACCGGAGGACCATCTTTATTCTTTCACAGTGCATTTAGCCTTTGGTTCGACAACTGAAGCCAGCCGATATATACTTATGAGCCTATAAATATTGATCCTCTTCTTTTGAATACAAGAGGTGGTAGCCTGCGCTTGCCGTGTCTGCTTGTTTTTCTGACGTTCTCGCCTTCCTGTGTAGTACTAGCAAAATCGTTTTTTCATTGTGCGATTCGGAGCAGAAGGGCAATGTCCGCCACATTAGAAAACTAAAATTTCAGACAATACCTTTGGCTGCTGTGTTTAAATATCATTTCATTAAAAGTATAATTTTTGTTATGAAATAAAGTTGCAATCACAAGTCGTTTGTGTCAGCAACACATACCTACCTACCTGCCAAGTCTGAAATAAATTTTATCTCAACCTTCTCTAGTACTTTCTCTCGGTTTTCGGGACTGATATCTTCATGTAATTCATGTTGTGCCTTCTTAACAACACTCATCTTTATACCTTATGTATCAGATGTTCGTGAAAGTTATTTTTTTTAATAACCTCCAGGTTCAATGTCCATGCATGCTGTTTGTGTGCATAACCAAGATGTAATAATTGGATATAAAGATACCGGAAAATCATACCACGCCCTCAAAATGCTGTTTTTTCGGTGTCGTATGTACTTTGCAGGTCTCATAGATTGGAGGCTGCAGTCAATTGAACCTTCGTTGAAGGCTAGAATGAAACTAACTGAGCCAGCTCTGAACAGCGAAGTGCTCCCAACGAATATTCTGAAATACGGTTTGTTTTAAAAATAAATGAGTTTTTCGTGCTTGTTGTGTTCATGGCACGCAGAACTGACATGGACCTGGAGACCGACGAGACAGTCTGGGCAGCGTCTGTCGCTACCTTCCCTTTCCAGCTCACACGAATTGGCTTGGATCAGATGATAACTCAAAGGTTCCTGGCTGCACGGTCTCTGTTCGAAGCAAGGCTGTAAGTTGCCCAGCTCTAAGCGTTGTCTTTCAGTGAAACTGGAGTGACTGCATGCCCCCATGATCAAGGAACTCTGTTTATGGGAATTTGACGGAGTCTTAGTGCATGCTCAATGCGAAAGCGACCAATCTAGTGAAAAATGCTTCATTTTGCATAAAAGACATTCGAACACTAGTGAGAGGCTGTAGTTTCTAAGAAGTCTTTTTGACGCGCTAAGGCATGAGCGCATTGTTTTCCGGACCCGAAAGAATGCACCGTTTTTACTTTACCTTCCTCCACTTTTTTTTTTCTATAAGGACTGTATTGGAAGGGCCCATGGAGCAGCTTGGCTCAGCTTCACCAGTCATTATCCAGCTGCTCTCAATTGGCGGCCTTGTTACCGCATTTCTTGTTCCGCAATCCGAAATCTCATATTTAAAACTCATGGGCTTTCATGCCACTTTTTGCAGCATTTCTAATTACGTCACACCACCTTCTGCGTCTGTCATGATCTATTTATGTGATGTCGCCCCCCCCCCCCCTCCGCCACGTGTGTTACCGCTTATTAGTTTTGTTTGAGCGAGAAACAAGGCGCCGACCAGTAACAAAAACCAGTTGCTGTTACACGTCTCCAAAACGATTCACAAAGAAGTCGTCCCAAGCAAAGTATCGTAAACATGTTGAACAATCACCGCATGAAACGCGCGTAAATTCGTTTAATATTTCCGTCGTTTCTGTTCAAAGTGCGTGATGTGGTGTATATTTGTGATTCGAAATGTAGTGGTGCTGCTGTTATATTTCCAGTGGCGCCGATCCTTGTCTTGTCCTAGTCAACATTGTAGTCATTCACGACGGAACTTTCAGAAAAGCGTAATTGTGAGCGCTTTTGCTTTTTACGCCACGAGCGTGCTGCTTAAGTCGTTTTTTTTTTTAGCTTCCGGCCTCTCCGACACACCCTTTGTCGTAGTAGTGGTAGTAGTGTGCAGTTATTTACTATTTGATATCAAAAAAGAAGGAAAAGATGTTTGCCAGCCCCGGTATATGCTATCTGATATCTGAACCAACTGAACTGGGGCGACGACAATAAAGGGTATTGTGAGGAAGCGGTAGGAGAAATCAAAGAGATGTGCGACAAGGAGAAAGGGCAGGGTAGATAAAATAATAAACAGATATTATACAATATGATACAATATTGAAACAGCACTGCTGATTTATTCCCTCAAGTGGGCACTTGCGGCCTCCACCGCGTGGATTACGTACAGATTAAGTCTCTTCTTAAGAAAATCCAGTTTAAAATGACCTCGTAACTTGCAAAGGTCGTCTCGGTTCTGGCATTGTACCCTGGCAACAGCGCAGAGTTTTAGAAGCAGTTTTTATAGACAAAAGGCCACGATGGGATTCCCAGTGAAATACATATTTTAGTCCCCTACGGATTTGTGTTCTATTTTGGAGCGTTTAGGTACATGATCATTTTTCTAAGCGTTCCATTAAAACAAAAATGCCAAGGAAATGTTATAATTATTGAAAGACAGGCGGGTACTGGGTGCAACCGGCGATCGAAAGCGGCATCGCCTATGTGCAAATCGGAAGCCAGACCACAAGAACATCGCTTTTTGTTTCTGTATTGTCTGACCTGGCTTAAGTACAGAATGCTTCCGAATAGATAAAATAACGTAGTTGTCATGCCATTTCAACCGTGTCTAAGCGACGTTCATTTGAACCAATTTGTCCCACATACTTAACACAACAGCATCATCACAGTGTTGATGTCGCATGACTTTTCTTTATAATCTCCATAAACTTTCAGTAAACTGAACGGACACAAATCTTGCTGCCAAGTCACAATGACGAAATACAATCCTGCTACGCCAGATGCTATGACGACCTGACAAATAAGTTCAATTTCGAAGTATAAGTATTAAATAGGTTCGATTTCAACTGTTTAATACCGATTACGTCATTGACAGGGTCATCGCTTTGGTGTCCTTATTAGCCTCTATGGCATCGGCGACTTCGGCTTGGCAATGAATTGCTGCTCTCAATGAAGTTTAATTGAACTGCTATTTGCGGCTCGCTCCTTCACGTTTGCTGTGTGATACGTATTTTGTTACTGCGCAACGCTTAACACAGTAGCGTAGTGGACAATTTCCATCGTGAACACGAATGCTTCTGCTCGCGTACACAGCTGGCTGTGCGCCATGTTTTACCTTTCAGGCCGCGTAGCAGCCTGGAATCTCGAAGAATGTTTCTCTCGAAACCAGGGGATTGGATCTGATTAATCGCACAGCTGCCCTGCTTCTTCTGGCAATGACATAGAACTAGATAGCCAAACATTCGAACTGATCACATACTCGTGCAGCTTACGATGCAAGGAGCGGTATCGACGGTAACGGTATTCCGAGCCGGAAGGGAGCACGACAAGATTTAAGCACGGACTTGCAATATTATTCTCAAGAAGACACGCAGAGCTTTGTTTTTTAAACCTTTAGGCCATGGCTGCGCACAGCCATGTCCTTGAGACTCAACGAGCATTTATCCACCTACACAAGGCACAGAAAAAGCGCGAGTCAATGCAGAAAGCTGCTAGATACGCACGGCATCCTCGGATACGGCGCGTATCTAGCAGTTTTTTTTTTATTCTAGTTTCTAGCTTCAATTTACGTTATGTGCATTGTCTACCATAAGGGTCTCCTCGTTCTTTTTCTCCGTGAAAAGGCATTCACTCGTCAAAAAGTTTCACTTGCGGACCAGCTTGACTGTCGGTCGTTAATTGTTGAGCTGGCCGCCACAAGCACACAAGAAGGCACTGAACTAAAATCATCATCATGTTTAAGTTGTTGTTTGGGGTAACGTTACAGCGCCCAAGTCCATTAAAGTCTCTCACAAAATCAAGCTATTGCAATAATTGGCGCTAACACTTGTGCTATTTTCATGCTTAGGCACTTGAAAACGCTCATGACATAATTACTCACTAAGCTTGTCGGGCGTCCTTTCGTAGAGAAGCAAGCAGCAAAAAGGAATTGAGTAGAGGACATAGATAGAGTGTACCTTTTCTTTTTCTTGTGTCTAATGCTAACGACACCATGCACTTCTCTGTTCACAGTTCTTCTGATATAGACAGCGGTTCATCAAAAATAGAAATTATATTTTTTCATTTTCCAGTGTGGCGTTGGGGGGAATTTTTCTGGTGTCCTTTTTCTACGGCCTCATCGGAGTGACTGCACTGGCTGTAATCTACTGGTATCGGGACTGTGATCCACTCATTTCTGGTCTAATAACTCGTTACGATCAGGTCAGGAACGCTTACATTTTACAAGTGCTCTAGTAGGGTTTGCGGATTACAAGTGAATTTTAAGCTCCGCAAATTTCTGCTCCTGCTTTTGCACTCAGGAAGTTTTTGAATGATTGTCCCATGTTCTTTTATGCTACACATATTCTGTTGACTGTCCTCTGTGCACTTCGCAAGGCGTGGCGTTTTAGTGCTGTCACTTTGGCTCAAGAAATGGTAATCGTAGTCCGAGCACACAAGCAAGCATTAAGATTGGGGTGGAGGGCGAAACCGACCCAACAGTGCATTTTTCAATTTCACTGCAAGCATGATTCAGCATACCTAGAAAATATTCAAATACGCACCAGAAGCTATTAAAAATGGCGCCGAATATTTATTTGCGAGGCTTTGCCATTTCGCGGATGAGCTACAATTCTGTTAAACAACATACTACTTAAAATGAAAATTTAAGTTTAAAAGACTTATTTAACTAATTAGCAAACTAATTGTGGCAGTTTGACTTACCTGGTGTCGCTGTACCCCTAATACAACCACAGGGATAAAAGAAATCTAAAACCAGTCGTCTTAAACTTTTCTAAAGAACTCCCGGTAATATATGAGCGAATGGCACCTGCTAAAAATGATATTGATAAACATAAAAAAAGAAAAGTGATAAGGATAGTTACTGGGAGTATATAGGGATATATCAGTTGATGATAATAATATTGATAATTTCGTATAGTGATAGTTTTAGTTAATGACAGTGATGATAGCACGATGACGATAGTATTTAGTAATATATAGAGATAGTGGTAGTTAGTGGCAATGGTTTGATAGTTATGATAACGTGGTGATGAGGATGGCGATGGGGTTAGCGATAATTGATGGTGGCAGCTAATGATAGGGATGACGGTAATAGTGGTGATGACAATGACGGTTTTTAGTGATAGCTATGATGATAATATGGGCGCTGCTAGTTTGTGATAGCGATGGTAATAGTGGGTGATAGTAGTTGGCTTATGGAGTTTAGCATACAAATCGGCTCCCGCTATGAGACCGGTGATAGTAGTGATAGTGATGCTGATGAGAGCTGGTGATGCAGTGATAGTTATGATGATGAAAATGATCGTTGGTGGTAGCGTAACGTGGTAGCGTGGTAGCGTAACGTCGCAGACATAAACGCAATCTTGTCCTTTTTCACTGCCCTTTGTAGGTCACCGAAGCGTGGCCTTGTATAGAGCATCCGCCTCTTGTTCGGGAGGTACCAGGTTCGATCCCTAGTGCCACTGGGTACCCACCGGCTTTTCAATGGGTACAAGCTTTCCCCCGGCTTGGGGCTCGGCTATTTGGAGTGAAATGTTTGGGAAATTGGTCATAGGTCTCAAATAGTTGCTCCGATGTGGCTGTGATCCTATGATCAGTTCCGCCATCGGACAACAATAAGTCCGCCTTGTGCGACAAAGCCCATTATGAGGCCCTTTTTTATGTGGCTGGTAGTAACCTAGTCGGGAATAACTGGGTAATTAGCCTCGGGGACATACATCGGGACTGCACTCATCAAACCGGCTTTTTAATAGATATACCGGCATTGCCTCATTAAACCGGCTTTTTAAGACATATACCGCTACTGAACTCACGAAGTCAGTACATTTTTGCCAGCTTAACTTGATCCATTCGTTTATTAATCTAGCCAACAATATGCTTCCTTATCCACCTTCGTGCTTTTTTTGTAAGAACCTCAGTCAGTGCCGTTTTGCCATGCGATGTGATTTCCTTCTTTTTCTTTCAGATCGTCCCTTACTACATACACAAATATACGAAAGCCTTAGACGGAGTACGAGGCTTATTCTTGGCTGGAGTTGTAAGCGCATCAATAAGGTAACGAGGAGTGCCAAACAAAGACTCGCGGAAGTTACTGGGAAGCTAAGGTGTTATAAAATGTACTGATTTCAGTTCCTACATAAAAATAGCAGCAAGTATTAACATCAAGTTATTTGGTCCACCAAAAACGAAATCCGGCTGCCGAGGACACCTAATTATTCGAGAATAAGTTCTATTAGGGATGGTTACACATCAGCCGTATGCCTGCGGCGAGGTGCTAACGCACTCGGACTGGCTCACACCCACTCAGGGTGAGACAGCAACCATGTCTCAACGAAGTACTTTTTAAATGAAAAACCAACAACAGGAATCATATTGTCGTACCAACCAGCCCGGAATAATGCCGTTTTTCATTTAACAAGTACTTCGTTGAGACATGGTTGCTGTATATATATATATGTGTGTGTGTGTGTGTGTGTGTGTGTGTGTGTGTGTGTGTGTGTGTGTGTGTGTGTGTGTGTGTGTGTGTGTGTGTGTGTGTGTGTGTGTGTGTGTGTGTGTGTGTGTGTGTGTGTGTGTGTGTGGCCAACAGTCGGGGAGGCCGAGGAAAGCGTTGGGGATCGTATTTTTATGTCTTTTTTTTAATGTTTACTTGCATAATCACAGAACTTATTATTGTAATCTGATTAGGGGAAAGATAATTAAACACAAAGTAGAAGAAAAAACAACGTGTAGATGGTGGGAACCGAACCCACGACCTCCGAATATCGCGTCTGGTGCTCTTCCAACTGAGCTACATCGCCCGCTGTCCCCCCTGCTACTTTCTTGGGTATTTATGCTGTCTATATACGAACCTTGGATGGATGGAATATAGGAGCGTCCTTTTTGAAACGGGATGGTAGCAGTAGCTATCATGCTCATTTTTCTCCCTATATCTTATTATTGATTTAGAATAGTTAACTAAACCATCATTCTATTTATTAAATTTTTGTTCCTACATTACTAACATTATGTCACTTCTCTGCTTTTAAGCCACCAATCTTCTAGTCGTTTCTTGCTAGTTTCCACCGCCGCCTTATTCCCCCGGCCACTGTTATCTCTAAACCCCAGAGCTTCAGGAACAGTGACTGCGCCTGCATCAACTTCCGGATCGATACCTTTACATTCGAGTATAATATGGTCAATTGTTTCACTGCAGTTACCACATACAGCACCATGCGTCATCTCCATTGTTAAATTTCTTTTTGTAGCTGCGTGTTCTAAGGCACCTTGATCTAGCTTCAAAAAGTAGGGCACTGCCTCTTGAGTTATCAAAAAAATCTTCCTTCCTGATCTGCATTTTCCACTTTCGGTATGATTCAACACTCTGTTTCTTTTTCATCGAATTTATCCAATTTTTACCTTCTGTGTTTTTCACCTGTTGCTTAATGCTCTATATTTCTCCGTCCTTGTCACTAGCATACTTATTGGTTAGTTTCCTAGTTCTTTTACTCCATTGTGAGTCAACGCTTTTTAAGTACATGTATTTAAATACTTTAGCTGCCCATCTGTTACTCTCCAATTCCTTCAGGCGTTCCTCATATATTATTTTACTCTGAGCATCCCGTACTTCAAATGATGTTCAGCCCATATCTCCCCGTACCGCCTGATTTGTGGGTTTGCCGTGGGCACCTAGTACTAATCGTCCAACGGCTCTCTGATTTATTTGTAATGTCGACTGTGCCTCTGATTTTAGGCACAAAACCGCATTTCCGAAAGTAAGTCCGGGCACTATAATTCCTTTCCAAATACCCCTCAAAACCTCATACCTATTGTATCCCCACAATGCATTATGCTTCATTATCCCGGCATTTCTTCGCCCTTTGGCCTTAAGTGATTGCTCATGCTTTCCAATGTATACCAATCCTTCGTTTACCCATACCCCCAGATATTTATATTCTGCTACTCTAGGTATTTCATGACCTTGCATTTTAAGACCCTGATCAGTTGAGGCGTTGAAAATCACCAGACCCGACTTAACTGCCCTGAAACTGAAGCCTAGAGCGTCCCCTTCGTCTCCGCAATACTTAACTAGAATTTGCAATTCTTCCAGACTCTCAGCTAGCAGCACAATATCGTCTGCATACATCAAACCGGGGAGGCGCTGCTTTACCGCCTATCCCCCTAATCTATATGACAGGTTAAAACCTAGGTTACTGTCATGTATCCTCCGTTCCAGATTTATCGTATAAAGCATGAACAGCAGCGGTGATAGAGGACAGCCTTGTCTTAATCCTTTGCATACTTTGACATCTTCCGTACTTCTTATCCCTTCCCACGTAATTTCTACTTTGTAATCCCGGTATATTTCCTGTAGGAACTGTATCTCATAACCGATACCTTCTTCTTTTAATATGTTCCAAAGGAGTTTTCTGCTTACGTTGTCGTTCGCCCCGTTTATGTCCAGGAAGGCCAAATACAAAAGTCTATTTTCAGCTCTAGATATTTCGATGCATTGGGTAAGCACGAACTGGCTATCATCTAAGAGCCTAAAATTTCTAAAGCCGTTCTGAAGTTCTCCGAGTATCTTGTTACTTTCAACCCATGCTTGCACCTTTAATTTCACCGCCTGCATGGCTAACCTGTACATAACAGATGTTATGGTAATCGGCCTGTAGGATTTTATGTGCACCCTGTCTCCTTTCCCTTTATAAATCAAATTCATTTTACTCTGCCGCCAGCTGTCCGGAATTGCTTATTCGTTATGACTGTTTCCAGAGCTTTTAACAACGTTTCCTTACTTTTCGGACCGAGTTCATTAATCAGCTTGATCGGAATTCCATCTATTCCTGTAGATGTGTTTTTAGGAATATTTTTTTTCTGCCTTTTTCCAGTTTAGATTGGTCAGTTCTAAGCTGCTTTGTATTCTGCTATCTAATGTTGCTTCCTGATTTGCGGAGATTACCCTATCGTCGCTCTTAAATGACTCAGCTATAATTGATGTAATGTTGTTCACTGCGCTGTCTTCCTTTAAACAATTTCCCTCGTTATCTTGAATCCGATCCTGCTTTTTTTTATTGTTCTTCCTTAGCCAGCTTATATGGTTCCAGAATTTTCTTGCTTCGCCTCTAGAGGCATCGTGTATGTCAGCCATCAAGCGATCGGTGGACTGCCTTATTTTAGTATATAAGCCCGACAGCCCGACTAGCCCGACAACACGCTCTTCTGCCTTATTTTACTTTGGACGAGGGCCTGCACCTCAAGTTTCTTTTGTCGGTATGATTCATACTTTTGGTCGATTTCCTCCTGAGATACCTGTGCTTTCTTTGCAATTCGGTGTTCCCTTGAAGCAGCCCGTCGTTGTTCAATAGCTTCCCTGATTTCCTTATTCCACCAGCTCCGTGGCTTCCGCTTTTCATTCCAGCGGTTTGCTACTTTAACCTCCTGAATTTTCCTCCTTATGAGTCGTTCTACCTGTTCATAATCCCAGTCTTCCATGGGGATTTTCTCTATTGCTTCCTCTATGTCTGCTGCTATCTGCGCTGTTTGATCGTCGTTTAATTTTGCGTTTACGTTTTGTCTAAGTTCCATTTCTCTTTTCATGAAGGGCCCCATCTGCAGACTAATACGTTTATGATCACTTGCCAGACTACACTCCCCTTCTTCGTCTATTGCCATTCTTCTGACCTTGCTATAAATTTCCTGCGACATTAGACAATAATCAATGGTCGTCTGCCTGTTGCGGAATTCCCTCGTGATTTGGCCTTCACCATTTTGTTTCTCTATTTACTATAACTAGATCGTGTCGCTCACAGAAATCAAGCATTAACTTTCCGTTACAATCCGTGTATCCATCCAGATCGTCGATGTGGCCGTTCATGTCCCCCAGTAGAATAATATTGGCCCCGTTTCCAAACTGGCTTATATCGTCACTGAGACATTCAACAAGATCCTTGTTTTCTTGCCTGCATTGATGTCCTGTTCCTAAATAAACTACCCCTAGCCATTTCCTTATGCTGGCAATTGTTCCTGAAACCCACATATGTTCTTTACAAGATGATTTAATTCTTTGCCAATTTGTTCCCTGGTGTATCAACGTACCTACCCCTCCTCCCTTTTCTTCCGTTCTCGTTCTGTTGCACCCTACCCAGACGTAGCCTTCTATAAACGGCGGATCTTCTAGATCCCTGAGATGAGCATCGCAAAGAGCGTACACACTTATTTTGTCATCCTTCAACTGCTGGTCTATCTCTAGCCTTTTCGCTCTTTTTCTACCTCTTTGCATGTTTATGTAGCTGATCCATGTGTTAAATTTCTTTTTTGTACTTTTCCTTCTCGACCTACTCCTTGCCATTTTCGGAGGCTCAGCCTCCGTTATTACACTTTCTTCTGCTTCACTTCTAACTATCTCTGTGCACGGAGTCCTCGCGGTCCCCCTAAAAAAGCTACAGCCCTGCCTGCCAGGCGCCAGCCGATCTCTGCTCCCACCTTTCTATTAAAATGAATGCCATCTCACTGAAAAGCCCTACCAAAACCGGCTTTATGCACCTCCCTGTTTACCTCAACCACTTCTAAAAGCTTGTTCAGGAGAGAGAGCGTTCCTCCTTGAGAGTGTTCACCAGCGCCACCCTCAACCATAGCGGCGCACGTGGAACGTCCTTTGTTACCGCCAGCGTCACGTAGAACGTGATCAAGAGCGAGGGCGACAGCTGTGCTAGAACCCTCTTACGCTACTTATGGATTCAAGACTGCCAGAACCGAGACCCCCGTAAGCTACAAGCAGATCAATTAAGGGAAATGAGGTTGCTGGTTATAATACATGAAGGAAAGAAGCCAACAGTCGGCGAGGCCGAGGAAAGCGTTGGGGATGGTACTTTTATGTCTTTTTAATATATATATATATATATATATATATATATATATATATATAGGATAAGTAAATAGACGTACTTGGTTGCTAGAGGTTACATAAAAGTGAAAAATTGCTTCATACTGTTTCCAAGTTTATTTGTAGTCGACGTTTCGGCAGGAGCCCTGCCTTTCTCAAGACCTTCAGGAAATGGTAGAAGCGTTGCTAGCAGCCATTGAAGAAACTTAGGATAAGTAAATAGACGTACTTGGTTGCTAGAGGTTACATAAAAGTGAAAAATTGCTTCATACTGTTTCCAAGTTTATTTGTAGTCGACGTTTCGGCAGGAGCCCTGCCTTTCTCAAGGCAGGGCTCCTGCCGAAACGTCGACTACAAATAAACTTGGAAACAGTATGAAGCAATTTTTCACTTTTATATATATATATATATATATATATATATATATATATATATATATGTTTGCGTGAGGAGAGAGGAAGCGGAAGGAAGGAGAGAGGCTGAAAGGACTGTGCGCATTGCGCAACGCTGTGCAACAAAGCAAGATACAAAGGATAAGGTCATTTAGAAAGCCGTCGACAGAATCACCGGTAAACCCAAATACTGAGGCATACGTTATATTACTCCGAACGTGAATTGACGAACCCGGCCGATAATATATGGAAAGAATGTGGACGTAACTGCTACAAAAAACCAAGCGGCAAAAGCTAGACGCTGGAAGGACTGGACGCCACGTCAAACAAGAATAGCAAAAACCAAACTAAGGCGCCAAAAAAATAAAAAAAAAACGCAGCACAGCTAACAGGGTAACTGTGAAGATGAGCAAGAGGATAATAAAAGGAAAGGACGTCCCCTGCTTCAATTTTTGTCCGAAGCCAAGTAAACCGATAAAAACGACAACAACAAAGTTAAACAAGACTAGGAAACTAAAATTTGCTTTCCCACCTAGTCACGTGGTCAACGCTCATTAAGCCTCACCAGAGTGTCGACATTTCGAAACACTTCGCTAAGGTGTCTTTCGGCTAGAGCTTAGACGCGCAAGTGGATTAGCTTCTGCCAAAGTGATCGACATTTCTGGAGCCTACCACTGCGGAGTCTCTCGAGATCAATCGCCAAGTGAATCATAATAGTTCAATATAAGCTTGGCAGGTGCAGTGCGAAGAGGTCGCTTTCGGGAGCCCTCCTTTCTCACATCCATGCTCTGAAATGATGCTTTCATTGCATGGCGTTAAATACTTATGCCGTGCGAGAAAATAGAACTTATGTATCTTCGTTTTGTTTTCGTGCGCTAAAGCGCATGGGTGCATAAGCGCTATTCGCCAAATAGACCTGTTGCAATTTCAAGCTGGCCCTGTTCTCTTCTACCAATGCGCTCCTGTATCTTAATGAATATGTACCAATACACCCAGGTACATGTACATCTCAGTTCACGTGCTTTTAGTTTCACAGCTCGCTCTTACCTTTGAGTAAATGGCCGCATTTTAATTTGTACCCCCCACCCCACCAAAAAAACTGATATTTCAGCGTTGTCTGGACAGCACAGCTTGTCTGTCAACAACACGGAAGAAACTGTTTTGTTTTGTTTTTCTTGAACCTGAGATGTTACCTCACATTACTAACAAAAATATTACATTAAAATATTACATATTACATATACGGGGCCTATATTTGCTCAGATTGCGCGTCTCCCTAGTTGAGCATGCGCTGAACTCTAACTAATTAAATAGGGCCTAAAAATGAGCTAGTGGACGGCTGAGTCAAGAATAAATAATCCAATATTGAGAGTAGATTTGAGGAATAATTATCCGGGTTAAACCATATTGGAGCGATGATATTGCTTGAAAGCACTGACGGAATTACCCTTGCCGGGACAGGCGGACTGTGACATATCGACGTGGTGGCCGAATAGAGAATCGGACAAAGCAAATGTCTCTGCTCGGCTCCGATATTCATGTGATGGCTTTCGCAATATAAAAAATGACGGCTTGGCATCAAAACAATCAGTCAGATGCAGATTAAAAAAAAAAACAAAAAAAAAAAACGAGATAGTGAATCGAAGCAGGGTTTGGTGAAGCCGACGGTCATCACACGAGTGATTCTATAATTACACTATGGTGCGGTACTAAGAGGGGAGGTTTTGACGTTAAAAAGCTACATGGTTTCTCTTTGAAAGTGAGCCGTTTATAATGTTGAAGCAATGGCCAGTGAGCCGACTCTCTGCTGCCGCCGCGCGGAGTGGCGTGAAAGTAGTCGTCACCTCCGAGGACAATCTGGGGTGCGTACTGCCGATAGAAAAGGCGATCGGCACCGAGAAAAATTCTAACGGACGATCTTTTTGTGCTTGTAGGTGACATTAGAATGGAAGCGGTGCATCACCATATCGTAGAAGAGGTGATCAACTTGCACCCGCAGCTCGCTTTCAAATCAGAAGGGAAAAGGACAAAGAGAAATGCTCGCATTTACTTTGCCTTTCTCGCCCGCACACTTTAAGCTTGGTAGAACACATATATCTCGACCATTGGAATGAACTGAGTTGACCACCAGGCTGACGTTATTCATAGTGAAAACACAGAAAAAGTCGCGAGGCATCACACTAAATTTATCCTTTTTTAAATGTTGTTCTGAGCGGTATGAACAGTACAGAACAACACAGTACAGAGCGCCGCAAGCGTGCCGGAAATTAATGTTCTGTTCAAGCTTGCTTTGTAATGTATGCTTTTTATTTTAAGGCGAAAGCTTTATACGCACCCCGCTATCAACCGGTATTGTCCACAGTATGAGGGACTAAGTCTCAGATGACGTCAAGTGGGTGCATGACTTCTTGATAACGGCCATGTGTCGCTAGGTGTATACATGCTTTTAAAGTTGCACCTCGGCCTGTTTTACTCATGCGAAGCGCATCTGAAGTCACAACCTTTATTTTTCGTTTTTATGTCATCATATCGTTTTTGGTGATATTACGCATTTATGAGTCTTAATTACACCTTCCTAGTCTAATTCGAAGAAAACCCGGAGGTTCTAAGCCCATTTTGACGTTTTTTTCATGCTGTTTTGACGTCAGCGTTATTTGCACGTCTCAGTGGCTATATCGACGTCCGCACTATTTCGACGCGAACTTGCCGTTTTTGGCTCTATTTAAATAACTAATTACTCTACACTTATCAAACTTTGGTTCTAAGAGTGGTTTTTTTCCTTCTCTATCTGATACAATCATTGTTCTACTCCTATATTTATAAGCTCTAGTACTAAAAGGGGTGGAGAGGTTTTGTCATTGCACACTTTCTGCACGTACACTCATGGGTCTAGAAATGCTTTCGCCTTGATAAAAGCATACTTTCGCTGCTACTGCACCGTTCGGCAGTTTGGCACGATGAATGGCGTTGCATTGCTTTGAGCCTGCCGACATTCCTGAAGAGGCGCATCGCCACGATCTCTTGTCACGATCCCAGATTTTGCCTGTAGATAGCACTGCAATCGACTTCGTTGACGGCTCTAGCCCTTACCTCAGAACCAGCAGCAGGCAGTAGCGATTGTGAAAACGATACCTCAATGCATTTGTACGGTCCACTGATATCATTGCCTATATACGATACCTATCCCGTGGAGCAAGTTTTATGAAAGGCACACAAGCCGTTTTCTCAGAAAGGGACACTAAAGACACCCAAATATGCTATCAAAATCTAATAAACGGCATGTGGTGACACTGTCGCCCCATATCCGGCAGCAAAAACTAGAATTATTACTGAGATATTGCAATAAGAAGTCGAGGTTCTTTTCGTTCCCGCCGGTCGAATTCAAACTGTTCTCTCCTACTACGTATGGTAGGATGACTTATACTAAGACTCAAGAGGAGACTCTGTGATTGCTGGCGCGCGGAGAGGAAGGTGAGCCGGCGCGGCCCGCTGCGTCGTCCGGTTAGCATCCCTCAGGGGCCAAGATGGCAATTCACTACGGTATTTTTCCTTCACTGTCCAATATATACCGGAAAGTGATGGTTCAGAACAGTAAACGAGGCTGAATGTTAGAGACTTGAAAGCCTGTCGTCAACATATGCGACAACACTCGAAGAAACGTCTAAATATATCAGTGCATAGACCGTGTCTCCAACAAAATGCGTTACATCATGGGAATGAATATCTGATGAAAGGAGCATATATATATATATATATATATATATATATATATATATATATATATATATATATATATATATATATATATATATATATATATATATATATATATATATATATATATATATATATATATATATATATATATATATATGTATGTATGTATATGAGCCAACAGCCTACGAGTCCAAAGCAAGCGCTGGGGCTTTTTTTTAAATGTGTAGTTGTTGGTATTGACAGGAATTAGTCTTATAATGATTTTAGGGATAGAGAATATTAAATGCAAATAGGGAAAGGAAACCAACGCGCCGATGGTGGGAGTCGAACCCACGACCCTCGAATATCGCGTTCAATGGAGCTACATCGACGGCTGTCCAACCTTTCGTTTTGTTGGCTTGTCTGCTTATATATATATATATATATATATATATATATATATATATATATATATATATATATATATATATATATATATATATAGGCGTTTTTCATTCAATTACTACTTTCTTAAACAATTTGCCTATAGTGCCATGCCTTCAGCTCCTGGGGATCGCCCAATCACATTATAACTTTGTTTCGAATGCTCCTTTTGCTGGCTTTCGAATTGCACTATAGACTGAAATAGGTAACTTATTAAGTACAAGTGCATAAAAATATTTCGACCGAGTAGTAACACGGATATGAGAGAGAGTAATGGCCTCTACAAGCGAAAAGCAAGTTTCTTACGTTTCAACAGTGCGATCTTGTTTAAAAATGTTCGTACTTCAATCTGGTTGATTGCAGTGTTTTAATAAATGATATCTGCCTGAAAATAGACTATCCAGTATTTTAAATAAGCATCCGTGCACCAAACCTGAGGGCATTTTCAGTATCCACGCCAACCTCAAGTCTCTAGTTTTCTGCATTGCAAATTCAGTAGCCACATTCTGCGAAACACCATAGAACTGAAGGAAGTGGGTGAAATGCAGGCACAGTGTTGGTAAACCATAACCTAATAAAGTCTTTTTTTTTTGTTTACTTTCAGCACAATATCATCCATAGTAAATTCCCATGCGGCTGTCTTGTACGTCGACATAGTATCACCAAACTTTCGTGTTCCGGAAAAAAGATCTGCCTTGCTGATCGCTTGTTTAGGTGAGCTCTCGTTTACATCTTTTTTCAAGGTGTATTTTTCGAGCTTGCTAACATAATATTTTCGGGCTATAAGGGTGTAACCAGAACGGCAGGTTTAGCACACCTACTGATATCAAGCAGGCAATAGATGCATGTATTGATGCGTGGTTTTGATGATGAGTGCTGGTACTAAATGGATTAAAGACAAGTGGAATAAAAAAAATAAAGTCCAGCTTTTCAGAAAATCGTTGCGGTGAGGGAGAGAGAGATAATAGAATGGATACAACAATGAACGGTGCTTGAGACCGTCACTATGCCGAAGGTCACACTCGGCACTTCATGTTTTGTGTGTGATGTGTTAAGAACGTGCTTGTTTTGCTGCAAACGTATTTACTGAAACCAGAGTGGTTCAGTAAAACATATTTATGTATGACGAATTAGACGTTAGCTGCAGTTTTCGCTCAGCTGCATCCATAATCTGCAAGAGCCGTGATGATAACTGAGAACCACGATAAGGAGGAAGAAAAAGCTATACTTGTAAACTTCACGCCCTACATCTGCAGACATGCCGCGCGACGGCAAGACCAGTCTGTGGTGCTCCACTCTCCCAACTCGGTCTGCAAACGCACCAACTATGTGTCAGTAAAGTTGGTTAGGCCTGTAAAAATTAAGTATGCATAAAAGATGCTGGAAGAGGAAGGCATTTCACCAGCTCGCACGGCATTAGTTAATGCTTGGGCAATGGTTGTCATATTTTGTCTCTCGACCATTCAAAAGAGAGACTTGGTCAGTAGCTTACGGATAGCGTTCCCGATGGCATTTTTTTGCCGATTTGAGCTTCATTATATATATTACGATAGAAAGGACGTGAGAGGCGGTGGAGTCGATGGTGCTCTGTTCAAAATAATGGGATAATTATCTTGTCCATCTGGTATGATTGTGATGTTTATTTATGCGCATAAGGCTGTGGTGCTGACTTACACACCAGTGTTTTTTACCGCTTCGCAAATATACGCAGTGTTTTTTGGTAAAATAGCTTTTCCTTCTCCTTTCTTTAAGAAGTATTTAAAGGGCTTCCAAATTATGTATTTTACATATTTGGGACTTTAATTATCAACATATTATTCCAGCAACCATATGTACGTGCCGGCAGTGAAAACAAATCGAACACGTGTCTGTAGTGGTGCTTACCTTTCTATTATCCTTACTCATTCGGCAATCCGCACTAATTACAGCGATGTGCTCGAGCGTACTCAATTTAATCTTTCCTGATATCCCTGACAGTTGAGTGTCTAATAGTCATTTAGACGGTTCGAACATGACGGCATTACTAGAAACATCATCGCCTATGTTGTAGTATGAAGGTTATTAAACAAAATGTTATGCTTTAGTACAGCTCACTTTATTGAAAAGAACGCTAATTTATCCATTTTTTTTTCAAACCAGTTTCTCAATGGGATTCTTCCGCTCAGTTGAAAACATTAGCTGGGATTAAGCTTTAGTTAAACCCGGTAGGTTTTCTTCTTCTGCGACGCGGTGTGGCTACCGACCGGGAATACCCGACGACTTGAAAAGGGGTCCCACCTGTGCTCGCTCTAAAAGCGAACGTGGCTACCGGCCGGGTTTGCGCGACGGGCTGAAACCTGGGTAGTATCGAGTAAAAAAACTGACACATGTTCAGAAATCTGTTTACTGACGTCATTAGTGGATATTTAGTTATGGACCATAACAAGGAGATGCAGTGGTGCTACACCGTGGTTTAACCAAAAACTGCTGCTCCTAAACAACAAGAAAGCGATTGCAGAGGCTAGCCTACTGATCCAACCTCTCGTCTTAAGTACAGCAGTGCATCGAGAAATGCTAGATGTTACGTAAATCCACTCGTCGTCACGTAAGATATTAAACTGACTACGGATAAATCAGTGGCGAGCTCTAAGTTTAGGTTAGCTGCCTCCAAAATTTGGCGTACTTCACATTCTTCGCGCATGCGAAGCGACGTGCACCTTGCGTCAGCAGCTGTCTCCTGCGCATGTTCATTTCATTACGTTTGATTATATAAGTTACATATTTACACTGCAATTTGATCATCAGTGCCATTTACTTCCTTCTCCATGTCCCAAAGCAACAAAATAAATACTTTGCTCCTCTGCTCTGAGGCTGTACCAGGCGCAGTTTTCAAGAAAAAATGTCCGCATACCAATTATACGCTTAGCGTCACAGAAGTTGTTCGAAACGAGCAAGCATTTGTTGTGGTCAGGCATAAAAAGCTTCATATGGGCGACTACCGTTTCGAGAACTTTACACAGGTTGCCACTCAGTCCATCATCTTTATTCTGTAGGGTCACTGACCACTTGTCAAAATAGAGGGTTGACGTTTCGGAACACCTACGGGTTCCTTGTTCACAATGAAGAACCGGCCGGTTCTTCATTGTGAATAAGGAACCCGTAGGGATTCCGAAACGTCAACCATCTATTTTGACAGGGGGTCAGTGACCCTACAGAATAAATATGCTACTACCTGACCAGACGGCGTTCCGTCAAACTTTGGATTACATCAGTCCATCATCATCAGCACGTTACATAGGCGACAAGGTTCTTGCCTGTTTACGTGACAAAAGGGGCAGAAAGAGGTATAATTTTGACGAGGAGTCCTGCCTAAAGCACGGGGTTGGCGCGCTTTCATGTTTTGTGATTACTCCATGCGTAAAAGCTTGAAAAGAGGCATTTCATTGAGTGAAAATATAAATGTTGCTAATCTTAACTGTTCAACAACTGCTTACCCGCCTGAACTGCGATGCCGTAAATGAACTGTGGCCGTATGTGGCGTGTTTAGAAATACGTGATGCAAAAGCGCACCCACACAGCGATCCCTCTGGCCCATGCTTGCCATTTCCTTGCAATATTTATCTTAACCTTTATCCTTATATGCTATGCTAGAGTTTCTGAAGTGGATGCCTTCTTCAAACTGCTGATGTGATTAGCCTTGCGAATTCTGTGGACAATTGCTGCAACGTAGCGACGCTTAAGTAAAAATTAAGGCCTATAATTGAGCGGCATATCGGCGACCGGGCAGTTCTACGTCGCCACGCGCACAATTGTCCGCAACAGTCTTCTACCGTGTGAAGCCCATAGAAGACAGAAAGCATTCTTTCTTCATTATTGGTTTACACGCGGGTAAACAAAGTACTGCAGCAAGCCGTCTAACACTCATGCGTTATTGAGGGAAGCGAGTGAGACACAGATTTTCGCGCTGCATCCTAAACATCTAATATTCAATATCCCGGCACACACTACATTGGAAACATAGTCGATACGATGCAGGTCCTCGGTTATGCATCTTTATTGCTATTGAGAGTACAGGTTGTGCACTGGAATGACTGAGCACCTCTTCTCAAACGATTCATTTAACCTGAGGGGCGGATTCTGATACCGCACTAATGGCGAGGCTATCCGTCACCTTGCTGTCTAGGACACTTGTATGTGAGGGCTACAATTGCAAACATATAGGGAAGCCTCTGCTATGCAAGATTATGAACCAAGTGCAGAAAACTACGAGACAGGGTATGGGTAGGAAACCCACTCTGTAACTTTTAAAGCGTGCTTTTGAGTCTTCCAGAATGACAATTTCAACCGGACAAGGCCTTAGCTCCCGTAACACCAAATCAAGGGCAATGCCTTCAACTAGCGTGAGGAACACGGCTTCCGTAAGGCGTGTTCAAAATTTGAAGATTAAACGCTTCGGAGCTAGCGCCGCTCGCCGTTTACACACAATCAGCACTGATACCTGACGAGCATAGTCGGCTTAGAATTGTTCACGTATTACCGATCGAGTGTCCGTCAAAATAGAGCAGCGCCTAACGCAAACGTGAGGAATTGTCAACGTAAAGTCGCAATTCCCAAATTAACATGTTGGTATGAACCACCATCAATCAGGTGATAGAAAAATGCTCGGAATATAACCAGCCCTTATACATAGCATTCATTGATTACGAAAAAACATTTGACTCAGTTGAAACCTCGGCGGTGATGCAGGCATTGCGAAATCAGGGGGTAGACGAGCCGTACGTGAAAGTGCTGGAAGATATATATAGTGGCTGCACAGCAACCATAGTTCTGCATAAAGAAAGTAACAAAATTCCCACAAAGAAAGGTGTTAGGCAAGGAGACACAATCTCTCCAGTACTATTCACAGCTTGCTTAGAGGAAGTATTCAGACTTGGAATGGGAGCAGTTAGGGATAGGGGTAGATGGAGAATACCTCAGTAATCTGCGATTTGCTTATGACATTGCCTTGCTAAGCAACTCGGGGGATGAACTGCAAATAATGATTGATGACCTAGACAGAAAAAGTAGAAAGGTAGGCTTTAAAATCAATATGCAGAAGACTAAGGTAATGTTCAACAGCCTCGGGAAGGAATAGCGGTTTACATTAGGTAGCAAAATACTGGAAATAGTAGGCGAATATGTCTACTTAGGACAGGTAGTAACCGCAGATCCGGACCATGAAAAGGAAATAACAAGAAGAATAAGATTGGGATGGAGCGCATTTGGCAAGCACTTGCAGATTATGACTAGCAGCTTACCGGTATCGCTCAAGAGGAAAGTATACAACAGTTGCATCTTGCCTGTACTCACCTATGGGACTGAAACGTGGAGGCTAACCAAGAGAGTTCTACTTAAGTTGAGGACAACCCAGAGGGCTATGGAAAGAAAAATGGTAGGGGTAACATTAAGAGATAGGAAGCGCGCAGAGTGTGTCAGAGAAATAACAAAAGTTACCGACATTCTAGTGGAAATTAAGAAGAAGAAATGGACATGGGCAGGACATGTAGTGCGAAGAGAGGATAACCGATGGTCGATGATGATGATGATGATGACGAACCACCGGCTTCATTTTCAAAAGTCAAGACTATATCGAAGTAAGAGTGCTAAGTAGGCACGGAACACGCACCTTTTTAAAAGCCGTTGCAGAAGAGTTCTCTAGGCTATTGACTCTTCTAGGCGGCCAATTCGCATCATCATCCTTTCTCAAGCAACATGTTTAAGATAATTTGGTACTGACCCAAGAAGAGTTGCACTGTTCGCTGCCGCCTGCGGAACTTTAAAGGCTCTCCGTTGGCTGTTTCTGTTCCAACGTTTTAGATGTTCGAACTGCTGTGCAGAGGGTGTACTGAAAGAAAATTGTACGTTAGCCAACTTACTGCCTCTGTTCGAGACATTGCGAACGCACTGACTTTGGTCACAGGACACAACCTTCCTTTCTGTTCAGGGGCCGGAAGTGGCACAATCATGACCCTTGCCAGCCTCTTGCTTCCTTACGTGAGTTCTGCGGCTAAGGTAAGCACGTAATACTGAGCCACTCATCATTTCTTTGATAATCTCTCATGATGGGTCTTCCGAATCGAATTTAGTGAGTAGTCACCACTATAATGACATTTCCTCTGGCATACCCGATGAAGGCCTACACATATGGATAACAATTCCATCCGGTTTTGTTCGGTAGTAATTAATGCTTATCTTTAGGGAGCTCGCCGCGAAAGAGAAATTATTAGCTTACAGGAGGAATCTGAAATGTGAAACATTCTTCCCGCCGCCACCGGATTCATTCTGGGGACGTCAAGAAAACTAAGTACCCTGAAATCGCTGCTAAGGGCGCAAATATGTGTCGAGGGCGTCTGCGGGCGAAAAATGCTTTTTCGTTTTTGGCGTCACCGTGTTGTTCCTGCAAATTGCTGTGTCTGCACTTTATTTCTCTTTTATACCTGTTGTACCGTATGACTTTAACAGGGTAACAACCAGAAATATAGAAGATACGGCGGGCCGGAACGCAGGGGGGCACAGCGCAGTGCTTAATAAATATGCTTTCTTGCAAACAAATAGATACGCACAGGAGTATTTTTCTCTTGTTCTTTTACTTTACTTCTTGCCACTTTTTTCTCCTTTCTTCAGCGCAGCGTACAGTTACAAGCACTGGTGCAATGTGGTGGGAATATTTAACTAGAGCTTCATACTTAACCAGCCAAAGGACGAGACACAGGAAAGAAGAGGACAAGACAAGGCTGGACTAGCAACTGAATGTTTATTGATCAGAAGACAACAACGAAAACTCCTTCCGAAAAGCACGCGCACAATCCAACCGGTGGAATGGCAGGAAATTGGGAAAAAGATGAAGAAGAAAATTCAAAGCCAATTCAAAGTCAAGGCCTAACTAACGACTTTTCTTATGGATACAATGAAGGCTAACCGACGCCTTAGCCACACACTTGGCTTCGGCTTTAGCAATATAAAATGCTTCAACCAACTCTCTGCAGAATTGATTACCATTGCTGTAAACTGCACCCGTATTATTGAAATCAGGCGCACAAAGGGACGGGCCATGCTCCGACTTACGATCTCGGGATTGCACATGTAGCGCCAGATTAGAACTCGCCTTCCCTCCCAGAGAATTAGAGTGCTCCGTCAGGCGCACATTTAGACATCTGCCTGTCTGCCCGTAGTAGCACCGGCCACAATTGAGCGGCACGCGATAGACCACATTCTTTCTGCAGGTGGTGAACGTTTTCTTAGTGACACTGCACAACGAAAACTATCACGAGCTATACTGTCGAGCCCCTTTCTAACTCTGGCGCACAAGCCTCCTATCTTGTTTACTCGCTTTAAATACAACGTCAACGTTGTACCTAGCCGCCAGTTTCTTAAGTCGGTGCAAAACACCATGGAGGTAAGGTATGGCACCCACCTTCTTTCGCCTCGTCGCCACATCAACATCACCCTGCCCCGTTTTGCTCTTCCTCGACCGTGTTAAAACACGTTCTGACAGACGAGCGAGACGGACACTTGGAAAGCCTGCCGCCAACAACTTCGAAATTCGAAATTTGTTGTGAAAATGCATCTTCAACACGGTGATGGCAAAATTTACGTAATGCGTACTTGATGCATGCGACCGCCAACCCATCCTTTACCAACCTCGAGTGGTCCGATTCAAAGCTAAGCAGAGGCTTCCCTGACCTGGGGATGTAGCTCCAACACACGTGATTGTCTTCAAAGCACAGGTCCAAATCCAGAAACTGTATATGGTGATCTTTAAGAAACTCATACGTAAAAGACAGGCCCTGACCTTGCTCTTTGAACATTCGTAACACATCTTGCGCCAAACTATCGAAACCATCCCTATCCAAGAAAATAAGGTAGTCATCAACGTAGCGAAACGCTACTATACCGAAGGCATCCAAACCTGACTTCAATGCGGTTTCAACTTTAGACAGAAAAATGTCGCTGAGCACAGGAGCGACCTGCGACCCAATGCATACCCCTGACTTCTGGATGTACGTGCTGCCTTGCAAACAGACGAAAGTGTCCAAGAAACTAGCAACCGATATACCGCATGCATTAATAAATGCCAATTCATCATTATCTACAGTGATGCAGTCTTGCACACAACTTAGAAGTCCGTCCTGCGGCAAAGAATAATATAAATCCTCCACATCAATACTCATTGCAGAGCACCTACCCGGATTGCTGTCCATTAAAAATTCTAGCACCTTAGAAGAACTCGGAATAAAAATTGGGTGCTTAACTTTTAACATATTTACATGCTTCTCCAAAAATCCCGACATCTCGTACTGCCATGTTTGAAGTTCCGAAACAATGGTCCCGAAAGGAATGTCCGTCTTGTGTGTCTTAGCCGAGAAGAAAATATCCAAGTTGGCGTCTGTAGCTGCCTTCACCCTCGAACTTAAAGCCTTCACGTTGTGATCATCTACCAAGCGATAGCTTGCTTCCTGTAAGACGACGGCTTCGCTTTAACCTTCTTAAAATTCTTGGCAATCGCGGCCAAGGCTTTTTCATAGAAACAGCTGTCAGGTACAACGACAAAGAAGCCTTCCTTATCAGATACCATCGGACGCAATCGGTTGTTAACCAAGTAGTCACATATTGGTTTCAGACTGCACCGTTGCTTCTGCTTACGATTCCGTGCCGCTATTACGTCCGCGGCTTCACTCAAAAACCGACTCTTCTCATCTTCCGAAACATGACGAGCAATATTTCGAGACACCGCCAGAAGATCAACTGGACTTACATCGGGTTGCAGGCAAAACATTGGCCCACGCTTCAAGATCCGCCTGAGCCTTACATCCAACTCTTCGTCTCCTAGGATTAGCAGTTTACCCTGTACATTTGCGCGCCACTTCCGAGAAGGCAACGTGAAGCGAACCGTCTTCCACAGTAATCCTTTAGTCCGCCAACAGTCTTGCTCCAGTCAGCTAGCTGACCTCCGCACCGAGTATCCCCGCTGCCAACAGAGTGGACACGTAGCATTTCTCTGTAGAGACGGGCTTGTCTCCATCATTCCGACGCCATGATGCGACATATCCTGCTTGAATGGCCCGGAGAAGGCTGCAACCAACCACACAAGGACTGCACTCAGGAGGGCATCTTCGGTGCTTGGCATACCATGACACTGTCCGGGCTCTACAGATGCAGAGTACTATGAAAGGCACTAACACTGACGGGTTGTGCACGTTGAAAGTAACACATGTAAAAGAGCCCAACGAACTAGTAATAATATTCAACAAGGTTGACGACTGGGCAAGTTGGTAAAGGTTCATACTTAACCAGCCAAAGGACGAGACAGAGGAAAGAAGAGGACAGGGCAAGGCTGGACTAGAAACTCAATGTTTATTGATCAGAATAAAACAACGAAGACTCCTTCCGAAAAGCACGCGCACAACCCAACCAGTGGAATGCCAAGACGAACAAGACAAACATTCCTTTCAGGACCATTGTTTCGGAACGTCGAACATGGCAGTACAAGATTTCGGGATTACTGAAGAAGCATCTAAAGATGTTAAAAGTTAAGGACATTTTTGATTCCGAGTTCTTCTAAGGTGCTAGAATTTTCAATGGACAGAAATCCGGGTAGGTGCTCTGCAATGAGCATTGACGTGTAGGACTTATATTATTCTTTGGCGCAGGACGGACTTCTAAGGTGTGTGCAAGACTGCATCACTGTAGATAATGATGAACTGGCATTTATTAATGCGTGCGGTATATCGGTTGCTAGTTTCTTGGAGCTGTTATCCTTTTACCTTAGTTCCACTTTCGTCTATTGGCAAGGCAGCACGAACATCCAGAAGTCAGGGGTATGCATTGGGTCGCAGGTCGCTCCTGTGCTCAGCTACATTTTTCTGTCTAAAGTTGACACCGCATTGAAGCCAGGTTTGGATGCCTTCGGTATAGTAGCGTTTCGCTACGTTGATGACTACCTTATTTTCTTGGATAAGGATTGTTTCGATAGTTTGGCGCAAGATGTGTTACGAATGTTCAAAGAGCAAGGTCAGGGCCTGTCTTTTACGTATGAGTTTCTTAAAGATCACCATATACAGTTTCTGGATTTGGACCTGTGCTTTGAAGACAATCACGTGTGTTGGAGCTACAGCCCCAGGTCCAGGAAGCCTCTGCTTAGCTTTGAATCGGACCACTCGAGGTTGGTAAAGGATGGGTTGGCGGTCTCATACATCAAGTACGCATTACGTAAATTTTGCCATCACCGTGTTGAAGATGCATTTTCGCAACAAATTTCGAATTTCGAAGTTGTTGGCGGCAGGCTTTCCAAGTGTCCGTCTCGCTCGTTTGTCAGAACGTGTTTAACACGGTCGAGGAAGAGCAAAACGGGGCAGGGTGATGTTGGTGTGGCGACGCGGCGAAAGAAGGTGGGTGCCATACCTTACCTCCATGGTGTTTCGCACCGACTTAAGGAAGTGGCGGCTAGGTACGACGTTGACGTTGTATTTACAGCGAGAAACAAGATTGGAGGCTTGTGCGCCAGAGTTAGAAAGGGGCTCGACAGTGTAGCTCGTGATAGCTTTCGTTGGGCAGTGTCACATAAGAAAACGTTCACCACCTGCAGAAAGAATGTGGTCTATCGCGTGCCGCTCAATTGTGGCCGGTGCTACTACAGGCAGACAGGCAGAGGTCTAAATGTGCGCCTGACGGAGCACTCTAATTCTCTGGGAGGGAAGGCGAGTTCTAATCTGGCGCTACATGTGCAATGCCGAGAATGTAAGTCGGAGCATGACCCGTCCCTTTGTGCGCCTGATTTCAATAATACGGATGTAGTTTACAGCAATGGTAATCAACTCTGCAGAGAGTTGGTTGAAGCATTTTACATTGCTAAAGCCGAGGCCAAGGGTGTGGCTAAGGCGTCGGTTAGCCTTCATTGTAAGGAATTTGATCTATTAGAAAAGTCGTTTGCTAGGCCTTGACATTGAATTGGCTTTGAATTTTCTTGTTTATCTTCTTCCCAATTTCCTGCCATTCCACCGGTTGGGTTGTGCGCGTGCTTTTCGGAAGGAGTCTTCATTGTTTTCTTCTGATCAATAAACATTCAGTTGCTAGTCCATCCTTGTCCTGTCCTTTTCTTTCCTGGGTCTCGTCCTTTGGCTGGTTAAGTATGAACCTTTGCCAACTTGCCCAGTCGTCAACCTTGTTTAACTAGAGCTCTGGAAGCAAACTGCTGCACAAATACCAAAGCGGCAGAAATCTTTACTCAGCCTTTTAATTATTTGTACAGGCTATATGCGTCTTCACTTCGCACATGCCTAACAATTTCGCTTAGGTTTTCAACATGGCAGCATTGAAGCCCTCAAGCATGCTTCTCGTTTTACGCTCCTTTTTAAAAACAAAGAATCTGAATGTTAGCACCTGAACAAAAAAAAATAAGTTTAAGCGGTATCACCTTTCATGCATAGTAACGGATCATAGGTGGCAGCTCATCAGTACCTCTCGAAAGAAAACATGCTGTTACAACTCTTCAAACCAGCACGAAGGAGAGTGCCCGCCTATAGGGCTAATGCATGGAAGCTATCCGAAAGCTTCAAATTTAGACTAGAAATTAGCTTTAGCTTCCAATTTAGACTTTTTGGCACAAAATGAACAACAGTCGGGAGGGAAGCCTCCGTTTGCTATTCTGCGCTTCGACCGACAGACGCCCTTGCGCTCGTCCTAAGCTCAGCCCTCATGGCGTAACGTTGACTACGTGAATTAGGTTTCCGTTCCGCTCGCAATCAGGCTTCCTATTTAGAGAACAGGTTTCAAAAGCCTGATAAATAGTTACACAAGACACAAACTCGAAATTCGCGCTCATTCCGTGTTCATCCATATTCACGATGCAGTTCTTTATCGCACTCTACGCCGCAGCATCGGGACCGTTTGCAGCAATTATCATACTTTCATTTCTGCTACCCTGGGCGAACGCCAAGGTGAGTAGTAGACATCACTGCCCTTGTTTTTTTTTTGCTTCCTCTCAGTGTTTACTCCATCAGAGGAGCTTTTTGAGGCTAATGAAGTTTCCAGTTGGCGCATAATCTTTGTCCACAATTGGCTCATAATATTTTGAATAAGTGTGCTCTAAAGGACACAGATGAAGCGCAAAGAAAGTTGCCTATGTCCCATCATTTCTATATATACGTATAATAATGCTCTCATCTCTAAATGCGCAACCCCGATGGTTAATCTGGTGCGACTGTCCTAAAGCAGTAAGGGCAAGGGACGGGAAGTTCAGAGAGAAGAGTGCTTTTATGGGATTATTCGTCTCCCTTTGAATGACCGAAATTTTGCTGTAAATGTTTCTAAATTCATTGAAGGTCTCTGTTATAACGTGCTTGCGTGTATGCTGCACACCAGACCGGCAATATTTAAACCTTTTCCCAACAACGTAACGAGAGTTTCCGAGCTTTTACAGCCTGCTAGCAAGGAGTAGTCGATGTGCATTTGAGATTTATTTTGCATTATTTCATGAAATTCATTACTGCGTCACGACCTACCACCATGACTCATTACGCAGGCCTATCCGCCGCGCTCTCCGGTTATATTCTCCCGATTAATTTTCGGCTACATAAGTGCCCACCTCAATTAAACATTGGTAAATTATATTATAACGCGTTCTTCTGGCGCCCCTAGAGCACTCTTACCATCTATCCCTCGTTTCTGACGCGGTGCATGCCCAGAGGTGTGTAGAGAACCTGCTATTGAACGCCAATGCCAACCAATTTACTTTGATGAATTATTTCTAATTTACACTCGTTCCACTCGCTGCTGCGAACTTTTGGGATATCATGAGAGAGGTAGCCGCTGCAATTTCAAACAAATTAGGAGCATGCTGCTCGAAGTTGTTATTATTTGAAAGGAATCCGTTCGTATTTTACATCATGGCGGAAGTGATAAGGCCGCTTGCTAGTATAGTTTTAAGGATACTTAATATTACACCTCTTAGCGTCATGATGACAACGATTTTTTTCAGTCCTAATGTAATTTCATAGGTAAAACTTTCTTGTAATTTCCGTCCCGTAAGCTCATGCCTTGTCCACAGCGTGGCACACCAAAGTCATAATCACATCCTTTCTGTCGGTTCTTTCATATTCTCTAACTCTGCAGGGGACGGCTTGGGCTGCTCTCGGAGTCTTCGCCGTGCAGACGTGGCAGACAACTGGCCGCTTCCTGTCTAAGGTGCAGCCACTTTCTATGACGTACACAATCGACAGATGTTTCACTGATTCATTTTACAACGGAACGAAGCCGTCAACAAATTTTAGCCGGTGAGACCTTATCGCTCAGTATCGGGGAGCAACTTTCTTTGCCTTCACTATATATATAAGGCTGCTACGCTCTCTCTTCAGGAAAGAAGTCTTACCTTCATATTACCAAAATTCGACACAAATGCTCCTTTCTAGTGTGTTGCGTTGATTATGCTTGAGGATGTACCTCTACTTAAAGGTTTTGGGGGACACTTTAGCTCAGCGTTCGTACCACCTACAGCTCCTCTTGCCGTTGCGCGTTTGAGTAAATACGCTGATTAATTTATGTCATTCTTTGTGCCTCTAATATTTCACACGTTATTATTATATACAAGTTATCAGTCATTGGTAATGAAACGACAAATCTATAAAGCTCCACTTCAACGAAACCGTGCAAATGTGCCTGCGTGGATTAGGAATAGGGTACCTGACTCGGCATCCAGAAGCACTGGAAGGTTTATTTTTATTCTATCTTATCATCTCAGATGAGCAACTCGAGTTGGCAACTCTTCCGTGCACCTTTGTGATTTCATTTGGTCTCGCTAAGGTACACAACTTACCAAAACACCAGTGCTTGGTCATGTCCCCTACCAACTCCCACCTGCCAGAGCCATTCCAGTGATTTGTGCTCACAATGACAACATAGGATTTGAACGCGACAGCAATAAAGGTCCTAACTGCTAGAAAATATGGCATTGTCCCAGTCGGGTGTGGTGTCATCGTCGGTCCTGTGAGCTTACCATCATTGTCGTGGCTCTAGCATGTGATAGCCGGCAGTGCGGACATGATCTTGATTGGCTTGAGGGTTGCGTGACTTCATGATACCACGCTATATGGCCGATTTGGTAGAAAGTGCTAACTCGAATTTTTACGTTTATATGTGATAGTATGAGAAACAGAACTTTCCAAAACTCTTCTATTCCGAGTGAGGTACCCCAAGGCCTTGCAGGCATGTCCGCTCAGCTTGATTAGGTGGGGCTTCACATCTATAAAGGATCAGTCAGTTCAGTCGTTCAGTCGTGCCCGACTCTTCGTGACCCTATAGACCATGTCACACCACGCCTTCCGGTCTCTTACTATCTTCCTAACATCACATATCTTCATCTGCAGCGCCTCGAGGATGCCATCTAACCATCGCGTTCGCTGCCTACCCCTTCTCTGGCGGCCCTCAGTTCAGTTCAGTTCTGTTCAGTCGTTCAGTCGTGTCCGACTCTTCGTGACCCTATGAACCATGTCACGCCACGCTTTCCGGTCTCTCACTATCTTCATAACATCACATAACTTCATCTCCAGTGCCTCGAGGATGCCATCTAACCATCGCGTTCGCTGCCTACCCCTTCTCCGGCGGCCCTCCGTTCAGTTCAGTTCAGTCGTTCAGTCGTGTCCGACTCTTCGTGACCCTATGGACCATGTCACGCCACGCTTTCCGGTCTCTCACTATCTTCATAACATCACATGACTTCATCTGCAGTGCCTCGAGGATGCCATCTAACCATCGCGTTCGCTGCCTACCCCTTCTCCGGCGGCCCTCAGTTCAGTTCAGTTCAGTTCAGTCGTTCAGTCGTGTCCGACACTTCGTGACCCTATGGACCATGTCACGCCACGCTTTCCGGTCTCTCACTATCTTCATAACATCACATAACTTCATCTGCAGTGCCTCGAGGATGCCATCTAACCATCGCGTTCGCTGCCTACCCCTTCTCCGGCGGCCCTCAGTTAAGTTCAGTTCAGTCGTTCAGTCGTGTCCGACTCTTCGTGACCCTATGGACCATGTCACGCCACGCTTTCTGGTCTCTCACTATCTTCATAACATCACATAACTTCATCTGCAGTGCCTCGAGGATGCCATCTAACCATCGCGTTCGCTGCCTACCCTTCTCCGGTGACCCTCAACCTTTCCCAACATCAAATCTTTCCCAGCGACTCCTCTCTTCTCATCAGATGACCAAAGTAGCTGAGCTTTAACTTTAGAATTTGAACCTCCAATGAGCAATCAGGGTTTATGGTCGACAATATCGACTGAATTGATCTTCTGGCAGTCCAAGGAACTCTCAAGAGTCTTCGCCAGCCCCACAATTCAAATGCGTCAATTATTCGGCGGTCAGCCTTTTTCACAGTCCACCTCTTCCATCCATACATCTCAACTGGGAAGACCATAGCACGAGTAAAACGGATCTTGCTCTTTACTAGGCGGTCAAGGCTAACCATTGCTCTCTTTCCCAGAAGCACGCGTCTCCTAATTTCATGGCTGCAGTCTCCTTCCGAGGTAATCTTGGAGCCAAAGAAGAAAAAATCTGTCACAACTTCCACGTCTTGTCCCTTGATGCTCCAGGACTTGATAGGGCAAGACGCCATGATCTTTGTCTTTTTAATTTTCAGTTTAATCACAAACTTCTAACTCTTCTTGTGCGCGCATCAGAAGTCTCTTCAGTTCCACTTCACTTTCTGCTATTAAAGTGGTATCATCCGCATACCTAAGGTTGTTGATACGTTTTCCAGCAATCTTCACTCCAGCTGAAGACTCGTCCAGACCGGCCTTCCTCATGATGGACTCTGCTTATAGGTTAAATTGGCAGGGCGACAGTATGCAGCCTTGCCTCACTCCTTTCTCAATCGGAAACCAATCAGTAAGACCATGCCCAGTTCTGACTGTGGCCTCTTGCCCTTCATGCAGGTTCCTGAGGAGACAGATGAGGTGAATAGGAACTCCCATTTCTTGGAGAGCTTGCCACAATCTGCTGTGATCTACGCAGTCAAACGCTTTCGCATAATCAATAAAGAAGAAGTAGATGGGTTTCTGGAACTCTCCTGCTTTTTCCATGACCCAGCGAAGGTTGGCAATTTGGTCTCTAGTTCCCCTGCCCTTGCGAAACCCAGCTTGCACGTCTGGAAGCTCTCGACCCCCATACTGCTGCAGCCTACCTTGGAGGATTTTCAACATCACCTTTCTAGCATGCGAAATGAGCCCGATCGTGCGGTAGTTGGAACAATCTTTGGCACTGCCTTTTTTTGGAATGGGGATGTAAACCGAACTGCTGCAATCCTGTGGCCACTGCAGGGTTGTCCAAATCTTCTGACATAATGTATGCAGAATGTTAACAGCGTCGTGGTTGAGGTTTTGAAGCAACTCAGCTGGAATACCATAAATTCCGGTAGCTTTGTTCTTAGCAATGCTGACTAAGGCCCATTCAACTTCACTCTTCAGGATGCACGGCTCGAGATCAGTAATCACAACCGTCATATGTTGGGTTTGCACATCCGGGTCCTTCTTGTACAGTTCTTCTGTGTATTCCTGCCACCTCTTTTTTATCTCTGAGGCTTCAGTGAGATCCTTGCCTCATTTGTCCTTTATCACGCCCAGCTTAGCACAGAAGCTTCCTTTGATATCTTTGATTGTCTTATACAGAGCTCTTGTGTTCCTTAATTGGCTGTTGTCCTCAACTGCTTGGCACTGTATGTTCAGGAAGGCATTCTTATCTCTCCTTGCTATTTTCTGAAAATCCGCATTGAGAACCTTGTATCTTTCTCTTTCCCCCATAACTTTTGCCATCCTCTTTTCTTCAGCTATTTGCAAAGCCTCTTCAGACAACCAGTTTGCTTTCTTGCATTTCTTTAGCTTTGGTACTACCTTTGTAGCACCTTCTTGTATTATATCACGAAGATCAGTCCACATCTCTTCAGGCTCTCTGTCTTCTAGATCTAATTCTTGAAATCGATTCCTCACTTCCACAGCATATTCTGAAGGAATTTTATCCAGATCATACCTGAAATGCCGTCTAGTTTTCGGCGTTTTTCTCAATCGAAGCTTAGTTTTGGCAACAAGAAGCTGTTGATCGGTGCCACAATCGGCCACAGGCCTTGTTTTTACTGCTTGTATAGCGCTTCTCCATTTCTGCCGGCAAAGAATATAATCGATCTGATTCGTGTACAGACCGTCCGGTGAAGTCCATGTGTACAGGCGCCTCTTGGGCTGTTGAAAATGAGTATTCGCTATGGTCAGGTTGTTTTCTTGACAGAACTCTACTAGGCTCTGCCCAGCTTCATTTGGCTCACCAAGACCGAACTTGCTTGTAATTCCGGATATTTCTTCACTCCCGACCTTAGCATTCCACTCTCCTATGAGAAAAACGACGTCTGATGATGGAGTGCGGTCTAAAAGGCATTTCAGGTCCGCATAAAATCTCTCAACGTCAGCTTCGTCAGCATTAGTGGTTGGTGCATAGACTTGGATAACTGTTATGTTGAAAGGGTGACCTTGGATCCGAAGTGAAATCATTCGGTCGTTTTTGGGGTTGCACCTTAGCACTGCTCTGCCCATTCTTCTGTTTACTATGAGAGCGACCCCATTCTTTCTCTTGAATTCGTGCCCACTGTAAAAGACATAATGGTCGCCGGAGTTAAATTCTCCCATTCCGGTCCACTTGAGCTCGCTGATACCCAAGATATCAATGTTCAATCTGTCCATTTCTCGCTTGACGACATTCAGTTTGCCTTGCATCATAGATCTTACATTCCATGTTGCTACGGGATATATCTCCTTGCAAAATCGGACTTTCCGGTCGCTTCCCGACACATCCACACTGAGCGTCCTTTTGGCTTTAGCCCAGCCGCTTCATTCGTCCTGGAGCTACTAGGAATCGCCCTTTGTTCATCCCCAGTAACATGTGAGACGCTTTCCAACCTGGGGGGCTCATCTTGCGGCGTCATATCATTAATGCTATTGTGACTGGCCATAGGGTTTTCTTGGCAGGAAATACTGGAGTGGGTTGCCATTACCTTCTCCAGTGAATCACATTTTGTCAGAACTCTCTGCCGTGACCTGTATATCTTGTGTGGCCCTACACAGCAGAGCTCACGACTTCATTGAGTTTCGCAAGCCCCTTCGCCACGACAAGGCAGTGATCCATGAAGGACATCTTGCACTAAATAGGATAACTTACGCCCTTACAATCGCATGTTAAAGTGTATTTGCGAGACACTAGAGGCATGAACTGAAACACTAGTATTGAAGCGATTGGCGCACAGCATGTAAGCAGGAATACCCAGATGAAGCGCAAGATTGACGAAGCTAACGCTGTCATGTCATACCTTTAATCCCGAAGCTAGTGTCCGCGTCAAATTTTTAGCAGAATGTAGTCTGTAATGCTATCGCAATGATATGTCTATAAACGCATATCTGCGCCAAGGGGTGAAGTTCAGTTAATGACCCACAACTTTACGAGTGACGTCCCTGTTACAGACCAATAAGTGCTTGGCATTCCGGTTGGTTAACCTTGCACGGTGCCATGGCGTCATGCCTGGTGACCGATAAGCATGGTACTTTGTACCTAGAGTGTTAAGCCAATACAGAAAAAACCTCTCTAACAGCTGCCTCTTAAAAAAAAGAGTCCTTCATCACGTTTTCATGTAGGGCCCCGATAGAATTCATAGCACCATATGCTTGCTGACACTAAAAGCCACTGTCATGTTCCATTATCACTTTCTAAAGCGAGACGTGACGTTGTCACCACTTTATGACATCTGGTGGAGGTGAATGGTGTGCCAGCAAGAAATGCTTGCGCTGAATGGGATTAAACACTAAACCCAGGTCAAGGAAGCCATTGCTCCCCGTGACTGCGCCCTCAGCACAGCCAGGCGACTACCGGGCTGCACTCGGCTATACAACGAGCCAGCAGCCATGACCGGATCTTAAATGCCTGATACAGCAATCTCCCCAAACCCCCAAAACGACCGAATGATTTCACTTCGGATCCAAGGTCACCCTTTCAACATAACAGTTATCCAAGTCTATGCACCGACCACTGCTGCTGAAGAAGCTGACGTTGAGAGATTTTATGCGGACCTACAATGCCTTTTAGACCGCACCCCATCATCAGACGTCGTTTTTCTCATAGGAGACTGGAATGCTAAGGTCGGGAGTGAAGAAATATCCGGAATTACAGGCAAGTTCGGTCTTGGTGAGCCAAATGAAGCTGGGCAGAGGCTAGTAGAGTTCTGTCAAGAAAACAACCTGACCATAGCGAATACTCATTTTCAACAGCACAAGAGGCGCCTGTACACATGGATTTCACCGGACGGTCTGTACAGGAATCAGATCGATTATATTATTTGCCGGCAGAGATGGAGAAGCGCTATACAAGCAGTAAAAAAAAGGCCTGGGGCCGACTGTGGTACCGATCATCAGCTTCTTGTTGCCAAAATTAAGCTTCGATTCAGGAAAACGCAGAAAACTAGAAGGCCTTTCAAGTATGATCTGGATCAGATTCCATTAGAATATGCTGTTAAAGTGAGCAATCGATTTCAAGAATTAGATCTAGAAGACAAAGAGCCCGAAGAGATGTGGACTGATGTTCGTGATATAATACAAGAAGTTGCTACTAAGGTAGTTCCAAAGCAAAAGAAATGCAAAAAAGCAAACTGGTTATCTGAAGAGGCTTTGCAAATAGCTGAGGAAAGGAGGATGGCAAAAGGTATGGGGGAAAGAGAAAGATACAAGGTTCTCAATGCGGATTTTCAGAAAATAGCAAGGAGAGATAAGAATGCCTTCTTGAACATACAGTGTCAAGCAGTTGAGGACAACAGCCAATTAAGGAACACAAGAGCTCTGTATAAGACAATCAAAGATATCAAAGGAAGCTTCTGTGCTAAGCTGGGCGTGATAAAGGACAAACGAGGCAAGGACCTCACTGAAGCCTCAGAGATAAAGAAGAGGTGGCAGGAATACACAGAAGAACTGTACAAGAAGGACCCGTATGTGCAAACCCAACATAGGACGGTTGTGATTACTGATCTCGAGCCGGGCATCCTGAAGAGTGAAGTTGAATGGGCCTTAGCCAGCCTTGCTAAGAACAAAGCTAGCAGAATTGATGGTATTCCAGCTGAGTTGCTTCAAAACCTCAACCACGACGCTGTTAACACACTGCATACATTATGTCAAAAGATTTGGACAACCCTGCAGTGGCCACAGGATTGGAGGAGGTCAGTTTACATCCCCATTCCAAAGAAAGGCAGTGCCAAAGATTGTTCCAACTACCGCACGATCGCGCTCATTTCGCATGCTAGCAAGGTGATGTTAAAAATCCTGCAAGGTAGGCTGCAGCAGTATGTGGATCGGGAGCTTCCGGACGTGCAAGCTGGGTTTCGCAAGGGCAGAGGAACTAGAGACCAAATTGCCAACCTTCGCTGGATCATGGAAAAACCAAGAGAGTTCCAGAAACCCATTTACTTCTGCTTTATTGATTATGCGAAAGCGTTTGACTGCGTAGATCACAGCAGATTGTGGCAAGCTCTCCAAGAGATGGGAGTTCCAATTCACCTCATCTGTCTCCTCAGGAACCTTTATGAAGGGCAAGAGGCCACAGTCAGAACTGGGCATGGTCTTACTGATTGGTTTCCGGTTGAGAAAGGGGTGAGGCAAGGCTGCATACTGTCGCCCTGCCTATTTAACCTATATGCAGAGTGCATCATGAGGGAGGCCGGTCTGGACGAGTCTTCAGCTGGAGTGAAGATCGCTGGAAAACGCATCAACAACCTTAGATATGCGGATGATACCACTTTAATGGCAGAAAGTGAATTGGATCTCAAGAGACTTCTGATGCGCGTACAAGAAGAGAGTGAGAAGTTTGGGCTTAAACTGAACATTAAAAAGACGAAGATCATGGCGTCTTGCCCTATCAAGTCCTGGAGCATCAATGGACAAGAAGTGGAAGCTGTGACAGATTTTCTGTTCTTGGGCGCCAAGATTACCTCGGAAGGAGACAGCAGCCATGAAATTAGGAGACGCCTGCTTCTGGGAAAGAGAGCAATGGTTAGCCTTGACCGCCTAGTAAAGAGCAGAGACATTAGTCTGCCAACCAAGATCCGTATAACCCGTGCTATGGTCTTTCCAGTTGTGATGTATGGATGCGAGAGTTGGACTGTGAAAAAGGCTGACCGCCGAAGAATTGACGCGTTTGAATTGTGGTGCTGGCGAAGACTCTTAAGAGTTCCTTGGACTGCCAGAAGATCAAATCAGTCGATATTGTCGACCATAAACCCTGACTGCTCATTGGAGGGTCAAATTCTAAAGTTAAAGCTCAGCTACTTTGGTCATCTGATAAGAAGAGAGGAGTCGCTGGAGAAAGATTTGATGTTGGGAAAGGTTGAGGGTCGCCGAAGAAGGGGTTGGCAGCGAACGCGATGGTTAGATGGCATTCTCGAGGCATTGCAGATGAAGCTATGTGATGTTAAGAAGATAGTGAGAGACCGGAAAGCGTGGCGTGACATGGTCCATAGGGTCACGAAGAGTCGGACACGACTGAACGCCTGAACTGAACTGAACTGACAGCAATCTCCCAGCAACCCCAGGAGCCCACCAACGTTCGCCGGTTCCTCTGACCAGTTATCACTATTTCAACTTTGTATCCGCTTTCAATGCCTTCTGTGAACAGACAACAAAGCCGCAAGGCAACGCATTCTTTACCCAGGGGGGATCTGCATTACTGCAGTATAAAAACGGGAAGCCCTGTTCAGTAATACGGGAGAGTTCAATTGGGAGGAACTGAAGACGCTAAAAACTGTCGTACGCAAAGATATGGCCGAGCTGCGGGGGAACACAAGTGCATGAAGTAAACAGCCTGGTAAATTCATCACAACTTATACCGAAGTAATCAAACGTCCCTTAGGCGTGCCAGCTTTCACGTGACAAAAAATAAGAAAGTAAAACCTCCTTCGAGGCGTAAAGCAACTATTTTTTGACCTCGTACGCAACCCGCTCAAAACACACAGCGGTTTCATACCATACGCTCCTATTGTTGAGAGGACTCTCGATGCTCGACCCCACCATCACAATGGCATTGTCCAAATCTCCGTTATCCACTTATAAAACGACTTCTCCGAGTGTAGCGATCCGGTGAGCTTTTATTTGTGAACTCAATCTTAGACTCTGCTGGCCAGTGCATACTAATGTAGCCGCGCATCTTCGAAGCTCAACGGACACTGAGGGTTTCTCAGGCGAAGGCTGATGGGCAAGAACATCAAGCCATGCTTTTTGTCATAACCTTTCTCGTGAGCAGACAAATGTGTGCGCCAAGTTCACACCAAATGCCTTACGTACCGCCCGTGCGGCCCCAGTTTCAATCGCCCATCTGTCACTTCCGCAGAGCAAAGCAGATCTGTTGGAGTGCCCCGACCAGCACCACCCACTACACTCAGGCCAGGTCAGCCAAATCATTCGCCGCCACCCGTATAAGCTCATATATGACTTCGTGACTTCACTTCCGGAGCGCCGTGACAACTTCCTCGAAAATTAAACTTAAGAGATCAAAGATGACCTCAACCATGGCATGTACTTGTCACCAAGCCTTCGTTTCCTTTCCCCGTCACTGTCCACAACACATTGTGTGCACTCAGGCCGCAGCTACGCGGAGTGTGCGAGGAAAGTTTCCAAGACCCCATGCAAGACCGGGTTGAAAGGTGATGATGCTAACGAGTTTAACGACGAACAGCCTCGACTCAGTTATTTGAAATAGTTATTTTCGCTTTATTGCTTCAATTACTGCCGAACAGCAAAGAATATCATTGAGATTTGAGCTGTGATCTTTATCGTCTCACTGTAGAATTTGCACTACAAATTATTTTTCATAATTTTTCCACCCTTCACACAATCCCATTCACCAAGTCAGTTTCAGTCATTGTGAAAAAGAAAAACGTTTTTCTGTTGTATATTGCTCTCGCGCCCCGCGAATGGAACTCAATTTCTGTGGAATTTTTGTCTATCTCTAACAACCCAATTTTTTTCAAGCGTTCTAGTTACTTCAGTGTAATCAGGAGAACCTTTTGTAATATTTTACGGCACTTTTATACAATGGTATTATGTTTTAGCCACTACTCTCTGTATAATGTTTTCCACCGTGATAGTAAATAATTGCTCTGCCACAGTGATGATCACCCTTGGAGGCCGGAGGTATTCGCTCTGTACCGGCTGTCTCCCTACTGGTGCTGTCTGTTCTCCATGTGCTCCACTGTGGTACTCGGCTTGGTCCTCAGCAGCTTCATCGGTATGTGGTTTATGTAGGCCTGCTTTCACGCCCAATACACCTACAATATAGGGTTTACCAAGGCTTGAGCTTCTAAGAACATTATTTCGGTCTAATGACGAAACGAGAATTTAGCCACCTTCCTCAAAGAAGACTGTACAGCCACACAGGGCGCTCTCTCATTTGTAGCTGGTTAGTAATGACAAGTGCCCACCGAAGCTGATTCCAAACAGGCATTCCATTTTCACCAGCACGGATCTCGGCAGTCATCATAAATAAAAAGACTAGCGCAAATAACATAGACACAGACATCGGAGATGATAGAACGAGCGCTAAACATCAAATGAGGATTTACTGCAATAAAGTGGAACATAAAAGCACTTGGTGGCACATGCGCACTCTAGTCAAAACCAACGATCAAATACTAATCAAAAGAGGGCAAACTGTTCCTTAGGTACACTTTTTCTTTTTCTGAAAGGGTGATTGAAGGCGCACTGACACACTTATCGCCTTCCCTGCTAATGTGATATGTTTCACTTATCTCACGCCCTAACCTTGCGCCTCCTCTACCAAGCACACACGTGGCATCAGACGCCGGCACGCACCCGCAACGTTAACAATGATTGGTCAAAGGGCTGCCCCCCGCCAATGAGTCCACCAGCGAACAGTGCTCTCGTAATCGATCATTAAGGCAGCGACCAGACTGCCCAACGTAGCATCTACCGCAGGAGAGAGGTATGCGGTAAACGTAAACGACGCCGGCAATGCAAGATACAAACTTGCGCTCGTGTTTTTTGGTGCAGATCGGCTTCCTGTCCTCATTAACGGCTTTGCACATGCGCACCAGCTTTTCGAGGGCGGTGAACAAAACGCCGACACCGCACTTCTTTCTAACCTTTTTCAGCCTTCAGTCACCCTTTCAAAAAAAGAAAACGTGTACCTAAGGAACAGTTTGCCCCCTTTTGATTAGTTCTTGATCCTTGGTTTTGACTAGAGTGCGCATTTGCTACCAAGTGCTTTTATGTTCCCCTTTATAGCAGTAAATACTCAGTTGATGTTTAGCGCTCGTCCTGTCTACTCCTATGTCTGTGTCTATGTTATTTGCGCTAGTCTTTTTATTTATGATGACACACCAACTAGCCCAGCTTTCTGCTTTGACTGCATTAATTTCTCGAGAGTCGGCAGGCTTTTCGCGATGAGCGAAGACAGCTTGCTAATAATAAGTCAGAGGCTTTAGCTGGAGTCCTTGCATTGCTTCAGAGCCTAATAATCATAGCGTCTGTGCTATGATAGCAGTCTCCGGCAAATTTCCTATGGTATCTGCCTTAATTAACGAGGAACAGTAGAAGTCACGCCCAAAAACCTATGAAATTATGCTTGCTGCATGTGCTTGCGGTGCTCGTCATCCAGACCAGCTGTGTGGTCGATGTAGAGTGATTATGCGCGAACAAGTGCCATCAAGCGAGTCGCTTTGCCCTAACCTGAACCGCGTCTTTCCCAATAGACCATATCACTACGACCAGTGACCAGTAGTAGAGGAATAAACGAAATATTGTTAGGAAATACAGTAGTTTGACGCCGAAATTTTTCAGTCACCCATAAATGCCTGCTACGTCCCTCACATGTTAATTGCTCTGCGTGCCGTCGGGCTAAGGTAACACATGGATTACTAATGTAGTCAGCCAGTATGCCGGAAATGGCGAATTTGTAATCTTAAGTTCCTCATTTGCCAAGGGGTCATATAAAGTGGATAGAAGAGACGTCTTTGCCGCGAAAAGAATATTGCGAAATGTCACTTTTTGGTTTATGCTGAAACATAAGAAAAAGTTTGAGTTCGTTCTTTTTCTTTGTGTCCAGAAACGAATGTCAATAGACCATAGGGTAAGAAATAAAGTGACGCAACCCTCATCATATTCAATGAATTAATGGCCTAGCAGGCTCCCCTGCAAGAGCTGAACAATCTTAGAGTCGTGGCTGTCGCGCTTGCGATGAATATCATTGCTTCGGTCGGAGTTACTCTCCACCGTACCTTTTAGTATGGGGTCTATTGGGCGTTACTCAGCCGGAAACACCCGGGCCGGCAGGTTTTTTTGCCATAAGTTCGTGGAGACAGCTCCTCCTCTCGTCTTTACATTTGTGCCCCCTTGACACAGCGGCGAGCTTTCCTATGTCCCTTTGCCGGCATGAAGAGCGATAGGAGTAACGGCCCAAATGTCAAGGTATCTTGTGCTATATAATTATAAAGAAGGGTTGCATTATACGCTGTTAGTGAAGAGCGACTGGGTAACCGCGTACACGTTGACTCTGCCCTGCTAAGTGACCGAAGAGAGGGATAGCGGTGTGCTTCTCAAACTCTGTACGTAGAATAGAAGAACGGCCTGGGGGGCGAGTTGGTGCATGATGGAATTGAACGGCGGCGCAACACGGAAACGGACACAGACAAGAAGGGGACACCACATGCGCACAAGAGTCTGCAGGAGTTAATTAACGCACCATTCGTGAGTATTTTAGTGACCAAAAAGCCGTTAACTCATTTATCGCAACAAATGTTGATAATAAAAGCAAAAACACTTCCCACAATGTATCAGGTCACACGCAGTGCTTCGAAAGTATTTATATTGCGGCTGTCAGTAAATTACATTGTGTTACATATATGGTTGTGGCAATCGGGAGATATAACTAGGCATATTTACGAGCTTGTATGTTAGCATTGCAGGCGTTGTATGCCTTACGGCAGCAAAATAAGTATTGGCGCTCATTTCGTGTTTCTATTTTGATCTTTTGCGCCTTTTGTGAAATGTGTACATCGCACGGCAGTTAGCTTCTGGTCTCCGCCTTGTACATGGTTATTAACGCTAGAATTGGACATATCCTGAATTTCGGCCAAACTCAGAACCTCTCCCTACTAATGTAGCAGCAATTCTCATACAAGAGTTCAAATTGAAGGGTTAAAAACAAACACCCGGCAAAGGAAATGTATCTTAGTGTAGCAAAATCGGATACAACACTTTCCAAACAGTTCGGCCAGCCGGTGACCTGGAGAGAGCCCTTCGCCTTTCCAGTCCTCCGATGTTGAAGCTATGGCGGAGAATCGGCGTCCTTCGGCCATCAGTAGCGGTAAGCGCACTGTTTGGCTAAGCTGGGGCATTTTCTGCCAGCTTCTGCGCGAAGATGCTCAGCACAGACTTTATAAAATGCATGAACCGCAACGGCGTTGCTCACTTTGTTGTTTTTCGCTCTTGTTAGGGAGCTGAACCTGGTCCACTCAACGGACGGAACTACCACGTTTCGTCTTTGGAGAGCCAGCCTCTGCAGTCAGAGGCCAGTGTTTGACTCCCTTCAAACCTATTGTTACTGCGTAACCAACAGCGTCATTTTGCAATGCCTCAGCTAAAAATGTACTAAATACTGGCCCTGCATCATGAATCAAAAGAATGCAAATGTGACTTGATAAGCAAGCCCATTCTTTCTGCTTTCATTGTCAAAGAAAACAAACTCCTATGTACTAGATAGGGCACACTTTGTTCGCGAAGATGTGAGGGTATTAGATTATGATTAATTACTATAGTGGCAAATGTATTTATTTTTCACTCACGACCTGTATCATTTATGATTCTATACAAATTTGGTTCTATTGTATTTATTTTCCAATTCAAAGTAATTCTCTTTAAATTCTTACTTCGCTGCTACTCCTAGCTGCTTCTCTTCTGAGCACCTTGGAAGACTTTCAGACCAAGGCTTCCCGCCGACGTCGTCAGGCAGTTTTCGCCATCATTGTACGCATAATGATTTCGAATTAAAATATTCGCGAGTATGCGCGACCCTCGTTCCTGTTCTTGTCTGCTTTTGTCCATTGTGTTCGGGAAACACGAATAGTGTAACTTAGCTAGGACAGGATGATAAGCGAGCCTAGAAGACACATTTTTCTTCTGGCCTCAATCAATTTGTCAGTCAATCTTTATTAGTAATAAAATAATTTGCATTGCTCATGCATGATTAGGTACGATTCTATAGAGGGGCTCGTATCATGAATGATATCAACATATTGTTACGAGAAGATGAGGACGCACTGATTCCTTCTCTTGCCTCACGGAAGGGACAAGGAGATGACGATGAAGTGAGACTACGTGTTGCTGCTCGTTGCTATGACAGTTGAGGCTGGGTTGTAAATATGCTGTAAGTACATTGCGTTTCCACGTAAAAAGTTAGGTGGAGGTGCGGACAATTATCCCGGTGTCAGCCTCTGCACGACGAAACTCCAAAGCGACCGCCTGGTTTCTTGCCCGACGATGCCTCAAGATACCGTGCAATCCATCATCCTTACCCACCCGCGCAATCCTGGCTTTTTTGCCGAGACAGAGACTGCGGATGTGGATGAATGGATACGCAAGTACAAATGTGTCAGCACATATAATCGCTGAGACCGCACCCTCATGCTAGACAATGTTGTTGTTTTTTTTACCTCGAGGGCACTGCGCTAGCCTGGTACGAGACTCATGAAGATAGGTGACCAGTTCAGAAACTTGCAAAGAGAAGCTTCGCGAACTATTTGTAAAACCACTAGGTCGAGAGCTTGCCCGCAAAGTGAACCCTCGAGACTCGTGTCCAGACGTCTACCGAGTCATGCGTGGCCTATATTCAGGATGTCCTTGCCATTTGCCACAAAGTGGATCACAACTAAAGTTGGCCATGTCTTGAAGGCCATTGCGGACGATGCATTCACTCTGCTTGTGTACAAAGACTGCAACACAGTTGATACCATTATGAAAGAATGGCGCCGCTTTAAAGATGCCAAGAGCTGTCCCTTTGCACCGTCGTTTGCCCGCCTTCCTAATACTGCTCCAACTTCTTTGTGTCAAAATTTGCCGCCCCAACACCAGCCAACATCGACCGAAAATGTGACTTGTATCGTCCGCCGCAAACTCGAAGCCATCTTTCCCGCAACCTTGCCGCCACATTTTGCCGATTGGTTGGTTGGTAAACATCTATTAAAAAAACAGACAAGGGGCCGAAGGCCCTGATCTAGAGGTCGGCCAGAACTCCTTGGAATCTGGCAGCCTCTAGAGCGAGACCAATGAGCGCTCGTTGGTCGTCCAGGGTAGAGCTGCGTAGACGAGCCTCCCAAGTATTTCGTGTGGGTGTTGGCGTGTGTTGTCGTGGACAAACCCAGACCATATGAAGGAAGTCTGTTGGGATATTGCATTGTTTACACATCGTCATGTATCGTTCAGGAAATATAATATGGAATCTTTTGGGATTGGAGAAAGTGTTCGTCTGGAGTTGGCGCCATATGATGGCTTCTGTCTTTGTACGTTCTTGGTGCGGACCTGGATAGAGTTTGCGATAAAGACGATAGTGCTCGAGGAGGTCGAGTGAAGTGATTATGGTGTCCTTCCTGACCAAGGCGGGCATGTTGCGGGTGGGATGATAAGCAGCTCGAAAAGTGAGTCCTCGAGCTAGCTCATGTGCTACTCTTGAGACGCATGTGTGCTGGAGCCCGTATCAGGAGGGTCAGAAGTTTAGGAGGATTTGATATGAGTACGCGAAATGCTTCGACTGAAATACGGTCATGAGTAAAATTAAGGATGGCGCGCTGTGAGTCACTTATGACAACTTTAGCTTTAGAAGTGGAGAGCGCAAGAGCAATAGCTACTTCCTCCGCTGTAGTGATATGTGAAGTGCGTACAGAGAAGGAAGTATGAAGAATCATGTTCTCATCTGTGGAAACCGTTCTTGCAGCAGACCGAGTAGGATGATCTGCTGCGCGTTTGTGTAAAGTATGTCAAGTCGGCCACCATATCGCTGCTGGAGTGACGCGGTGCGAGATTCTCTGCGATCTTCATGATGAGTTGGATGCATGTTACGGGGAAGAGGGAGAGTCTTGATTTTGGCCCTGTTGGAAGGTGAGAGATGGACCACCGAGGATGGCGGACGGAGTGGAGCGATACGAATTGTTCGAGGATAGAGCAGCCTGTGGACTTTAGTGAGAGCCGTTGGCGCTGGGCTAGGAGGGCCATTTTGCCGACGGCCACTACCCAGACGTTCCCATATTCAGGACGTTGTCCGCCAAGAGCTCGCCATCTTGGTACTCAACTCCATTGCTGCCTTCAGCCGGTCCACTGCCGCCAATGTTCGCGCAGTTTATCCTGGCCGATCTGCTTATGACACCGACGTTAGCAGAGACCTTAAATCAAATCCTCGTCTTCTCGTAACATGTTTCCGTGTTGCTGCTAGCTTCTATGAAATTGAGGGTGTGTTGTAAATATACTGTAAATATTGAGCTTCTACGTAACAATAGCAATCCCTCAACAGCAAGAAAAATAAAATACATTATTAAAAGATATGAAAAGTATTTCAGTCATTAGAAACAAAAGATTTGAAATAGTCTCGAAGTGCACTAGCGTACAGGTATTTATGCTTGTAAGGCACTGCGGTGAAACCTTCCAATATTTGATTGCACTACATGTCAATCATTAACTGTCATAATCAGTACTACTGCATGGCATAGGTGCAGCAGCTCTAGATTATCGAGAAGGGTAGGTACCGCTACGAGTAAAAGTTTAGCAGCAGGGCAAATAACTCTGGTATTCAGTATATTAGGCGCTAAAATTTTTATACAGCACTGGATGCTAGTAGCGATGTTCAAAATAATAAAGCACCAAAATGAACCTTAGCAAGATTCCGAGCATGAAGTCTAATAAAAGGTGTTCTACTTAAATTCAGAACAACGTAGAGAGCTATGAAGGGAAAACTGATATACCTGTAAAGTTAACAGACAGGATGAGTTCAGAGTGGGTCCTTAAATACATGCTTGTTAATAACATTATAGCGGAAGTCAGGAAGAAATCGTCATATGCAGAAATGTAGTGCCAAGGGAGGATAACCGATGACTGCGCAGGGTGACAAATATTTTCAAGGGGAGACAAGCATAGCATAAGGCAGAAGAAAGTCAGTTGGGCATTTGAGACAAGACAGTTTGTGGGGGCCATGCATATGGGAGAGCCTTTCGTCCTGAGGTGAGTGTATTCAGGCCTCTGATGGTAGTAATTATTTCTACCCGACAAATCCTTGATACGCGTGCTCTTACTACAGTTGTTGCTAGAGTATAACGCTGAGAGGCCAAAGCTTGATTTACGGATGCAATCAGTGATATGCATGCGATCTCAAGGGTGTTTTCCCAGTCTAATTAGAGGAAACAGCCAGAGGGCTCCTAGACTAACGGACCCTCCTGGGAGTGCCTGCCTTAATTTTAATTAGAATTTTTTCTTCATCCTTCCAGAGAAAACTAATCGCACAAACGTCATCTGTGCCGTGCTCCTTTAGTTCAACTTCGGTGACAGCGAGGCCTGGTCGTACCTAAGTAGATAGCGGCACCAGTACTTCTGCTCTCTGGCGCCTAACGGACAAACCTGAAATCCTTGAGTTTGAAGTCTTCGATAGACGTCATCCCTGTCTCGAGTAGACATCCCACATCCACCTGTCTCAAGCGCAGGTTTTCGGCAATGTGTGCGTCCGAAGAAATTGGAAGAAGTTAAGCGTACGTTTCGGCAGCCACAATCACGTTTCTTCGGCAGCCACGAGGGCGAACCACTGAGAAGTGACGGTGTCGAAAGTATGCGATGGACGCCAGAACTGTTCTTGAAGTTTAGTCTGAGTTTTCTTTGCTATGAATAAACTTTATATATTGGTCCTTGTGCATTCAGAGGGTCCTATGAAGAGGCGCACAGATGAAAGTTGATCAAGACGCCGGTAGGGCAAGTGTTCTAACTTTAGGTGAGACGCACAAGCTAGGGCTCTTACTGCGACGTGCATAAAAGATGGCGAAGACAACGGTTTTCAATGCCCAGCACGAGATGCTTGGCATTAGTATTATTGGGTAAGTATTAAGGTGCTTTGTTTGATGAGGTTGTCACTAAAACTTGCAGGCAGGATTGCCAGATTAGTGAGATATTCTCCATCAAACCTGATCTCTAACTGCTCCCATTCCATGCGTCTGGATACGTCCTCTAACCTTGCTGTCAATAGCAGTAGCAAGATCTTAGCTCCCTGCCTAACACCTTTCTTATGTAATGGAATCGGATGTAATGATAGTTAGTTGTAAAGTCGACCTTCTACTTGGAGGTCTTAAGAAGGCGAGCTCTCGCTCATCCCCTAAAAAGCGGCCCTCGAAATCCAAGCATAACATAGAGATATGTAACATTCCCCTGTTGCTCGCGTCACTGAGACACAGAACGCTACCTGTGACATTATTTATTTATTTATTTATTTATTTATTTATTTATTTATTTCTTTATTTCATACTGCCAGCCTGAATGTGAGGCTTTAGGCAGGAGTGGGGGGTACAGAAGAATACAATTCACGAGAATACATAGTGCATTCAGTCTTGAGAATGACGACAAAAAAAGATGGGTCTTCTATCCCAGTCCAGGTTCCTACACATGAACGTTTCTAGAAAACTACATACGCACATGTGTTTTCGCTCGCACCTAGGGCACACAGGCTTGCACATACGAGCTCGAAAGGGAACCATTTCATTGGGTTCCGGCCAAGCGCACAGTGACGACCTTTTCTAGTGAAACGAAACATCCTACTTAAAGCGAAAAAAAGGCATAATAGCTGCAATGGAAAAGATTTCTTCGGCCAACAAATTTTACATTTGCAAGCCGATAACTTCTATAAGATTAACGTACTGCACAAAAATGTGGAGGTGCTGGGTATCGATCCCAGTACCTCTCGCATGCTAAGCGAGCGCTCTACCATCTGAGCTACACCCCCGACGGAGAACCATAATGGCAAGGCATCACATTCTGCGGGGAAAGTTACGCAAACAATCTAGGCAGCACCGAAGGAGACCCGAACGAGAAATGAAAGTCACTCTCCTAGCTCAGTCTCAGTTAGATCACTCTAGCTTTTTCACGCACAAGCCTCGCTGGCGCAATCTGCTTTTTCGATTAGAGTCACGTAGCCGCTGTAGCTTCAAATGCAACCGTCCTTTTCACATTCTGTCTCCTCTACGTTAAAACACCACCTATAAGGACGGAAACATTATCCGAGTATTGGTTATTCATTGGTATAATATCTTCTACGCTATCCTGAACATTTCCTGCTGAAGTGATATAAAGTGTTGAAGAAGCATGTAAGAAATATGACCAACAGGAGTTCAAGATTCGCTAAATGCTGCCATAGATAAAAGAAACAAGACGGAAGTACCTGAACTTGGTACTCGGTCATGTGCTCTCTCGCCAGCTATAAGCGCTGCGACTTCGTCGACATACAGCCTAAATCATGCTTCGGAGCGCCTATCATCCTTGAAGGAGAGCGGTATTTTTAGCCTACGCTGTGTTGTTCAAGTTGTTGAATTTTGAATGGTGCAAAGTTTTAATACTTGCTAGCACTACTGTACAGTTCTACTAAGGCCTCTTCGCCGTTTAATACGATCTATCTTAAAACAGCAATACTAGTGATGACCTTCGACTTCAAATTTGAAAACCAACAAAACAACCGACCAGCCAGATATCATCGAGGCATTTGTAGCCTGTCGCCAAAGCGCCAGTATAATTTTCATTCTAGCAGCGTGCTCAGATTCCTTAACCAAAGACCGGTGCTCTTTATTACTTTAGCCAGCAAACGTTTACTAGACTATATTATAGCCTCCACCCCACCTAGCTGCATTTTTCAACGTGTTATCAGTTTTTAAGATAAGACTTAGCCAGTTTAAAGGGATCGGAAAGGAATAAGCAGCGCTCTACAACGAGTTTTCACCATACTATACTTTCAGTGATTCGGGACTATAGGCAATTTATTCCATTGACCGATGATTAAAGCGGGCTCTTCACAGAAAAATGAGCGGGAGGTAAAATTGTTTTATTTCTCTCAGCCTCTTTTGTCAACCTTTGAAGTTCGTTTGCATGCGGGAATCTCTATTGGTGAGAAGTTCCAAATATATTTTAGCCAAACAATACAAAGGTTTCCGCAATGAAATTCAAGAAAAGGCCAGCACCGAGAAGTAGACTCACACTTCGATTAGGAAAAGAAACTACGCTCCAGGAATGCTCTCACGCTCAGCAGAACAATAAAGCCATGGTGCGACCTCAACTAGTTTTCGGCGGCACTCGGCAGAAACGCCCTACCTGCATTCATTAATGTAGGCATTCGCAGCACACCGCTAGAGGCCACATGGGGCGTTGTGCATTGTCGGGCTGGGGATATGACGGGCTCGTATTAAGCAGCCCGGTAACTTTAGACGTAGACATGTTTAAGTAAGTGTTGTTGTTCCTTTTTTACGGAAGTTTTTCCATGCAATAGAAAAAAATGGTTCCGTCGATAGCTCAGTTGGTAGAGCGGTGGACTGTAGAGGTTCCTGGCTGCGGGCATTCATAGGTCGCTGGTTCGAATGCGGCTCGACGGATCGTTTTAATTTTTCTTAAATGAAATGTTATTTTTTTATGCTTCATTTCTTCATTTCTTTAGGTTGCAGAGGCACAACGAAACAAAATACCAAAACGTTTTAACGGCGCTGACTTCAGAACATTGTACGCTATACAACCTTCGTCCTTTTGCGCCACAAAAACGGAATCAACGTCCACCGTTATTAAAATTTCCGAAGGAACGTCCTTACCGAAAACATTAGGACATGTTTCAAGCCTTCTGCTCATCATACTATTTCGGCAGCGCTCGAAGCAAAAAATATGTAGCGCAGTTCGCGACAACGAACACTATGATATGCTGTGCTGCCATAAAGCGAGAGATAATGATACCACTCTATATTCTGATGCCCCCAAAATGTGACTTAACAGGCTATGACGCTTTGTATCGTGCGAAGCATGTTCATCAAGAAGTCGAGCTCAAAACAACTCTGATTGCACCAGAAAGAACAATGAAATCGTAGAAATAAAATTACACAAAGAGCTAGTGCAAGCAGTGAGATTCCCTTCTCAACCTCTAATTATCTGCACACCCTAGGTTAGCGCCTGTGTTACGAAACAGATCAAGAGTTCTGCACATAAATAAGGATGTCAAGAAACTCTAGCCCCTTTTTTCCACAAATTTATAAGCATCTCTGAAGAGCCATTGCGGATGCATGCTTACTACGCCCAAAATGTTGTTTTGTATTTCGAACATAACAAATCTATCATCGCTCATATAATTGTTCTGTCACGCTCCTCGAAATCGCCGAATAAAGTTTTATACATTCACGCTCATTTACCTTCACTGTATTAGCTCGTCAACTTAAATCATTTGTTTCTTAGTCGAGAATAAAAGGGAACAGAAGCGTTTTCATTAGTTCAAAAGATATTCACGGCTTCTATTATAGGAAACTATTATTGCAGTTGTATTTGGGTGCTTTTCTGGATTCTTACAAGACCGTTTGTATTTTAGGAACACTAGAAAAATAGTATCGATCCTGCACAGCTCGAAGCTAAGAGGCTGTGTTTTTGGCAGGAATGTTGATTGCTTACACGGAATGCGGCCGCTAGATGAATGCCGCTACGTGAGAACTTTGCATGAGCAAACTTGCATACACTCAGCAGAACAATCGTCAGCGGGGAGGAGCGGCACATGTTTCACTGACTAACTTCAAAGATTTATGTAGGAGCACACCAGGGTGCACCTTGGCTCATGATTCTTGCCAGAAGCATTGCTCTCCATTGCTCTTCCACATGTTGTTTAAGGTAACGTTTCTCACAGTTGTGGAAGACTTGTTTTGTTCTCCAGTGTATGTGTTGAACAATGCAGCGCCAGAAGTCATCGCATTCGTTTAACCAACTAGCCCGCATGAAAGTTCAACTCAGGCGGAGCTTAACCAAAAAGCCACGCGGGTGGTGGTAGTCGAGAACAAGGAACAGTTTATGATAAAAAATATTATAGGGCCGTGAAGTCTATAATTATATCGGATGGTACGACAAATGTCATAAAGCAGGCTACACAGAGGGCCTGTGCGCGTAGTATAACGACAGCGGGTATATACACCTGTCCTCAGAAGCTCAATTATTAGCCGCAAAGTACAAAAGAGAAGAAAAAAATAAATAACCGGCGGTATTCGAACTCATGATCTCCTGTTTACCAGACATTGGTGTCTGTTTACCAGACACCAACTGTCCGCTACGGAGCCGACGGGAAGTCGTGGGGCGTTTCAAATTTTCGCCAGCTTCCGTTCAAACAACTTTGAAATAGATTTTTAAACTCGCAAAAAAGCACCTTACCACCGTTATAACTCGTTCTCATGCATCATTTTACTAGGGGAAGGAGTTACGAAGGGTACCAATAAAGATTCCCTACGGCAAGCTCGTTTACAAAAGCAAATTCATTACATAGCCTGATACAGAAGGCAAAAAACGTTGAGGTTAATGTTAACGGCGTACACTAGAAGCAGCATGAAATCATTGATGCCTAAGTGAGTACGATGAATTTACAGGCTTCTTGACGTTTTTCACAAAGGCGGTGTTACCTGGTGACGTCTCTTTTGAAGCGCACAACCATACCTTTGACATATCAAAATGTCACGAAAAGGGAATGTGCTTAGGAAAACGTGGGTGGATATGACTCTAGAATAGTGCACCCGATTATGTCCCTAATCGCTTGCTGAACCTATGCTTCACATGACTCCATTTCAAAATGTCGTATTTTGACTACTTCTGAAATTTCAAATGACCCATTGCGTCCCATCCACTTCTGCGGCATTATAAATCAGGTGCGACACATGAACGCGAGTGGGATGTGTGATTTTAGCGCAAACGGCAACGACGTTCATGTTGAAGCAGTTCAAATTATTCTTGATCTCTCCACTACCCCATCCCTTAGACGCCATGCATCCCTTCAAGTATGTTGTACACGCCATTCCGATCCTCCAGAATTTCGGGCTGCATTTGACAGCAAGCTTTGTTGCTTTTAATTGCATTGCCGGTGTCAACATTATGGGAGATTTTAATATAAAAGTTTCAGGTAAATATAGCTCGCCTTCTCTAAATATTGCCTCAAAACATTCAATTGAACTTATATATGAATTCCTTATGTCATGCAGATACCGAATTAAAAACAGTTAGAGGACTTTCTCATAATGCCACTCACTGCTTGAACTGGCTGTAAATCGGCGACTTCATCGTCAAAAAACCTCCGCGTCTGACACATCGTCAATCGCGATCGCGTGAAGAAGCTGGTGGACGGACGAGGTCGGAGCTCTATGTCTAGCATGATTCTTAGTGCCTACAAAAAAAGCTCAGGAAAGCAGAAATCCTCCATTCGCAGCAGATACAGAACGATGAAGCAGCGGTCGCTAAAGGGTGAACGTAACACGGTGTGTAGAAATGGACATGCCGCGCTAAGATTACCGCCGTTTCCTGCCCAGAGATACAACAAAAAATAAATATTATTGTGATCTGCAGCACTTATCTATTAAGACCACGGTTTTAGTTTTGCCTTCGTCAACTCTTTACCTGGACAAAGAAGATAAAGCCAAAAAAAAATTATTTGCTACCCAATTCTTGGCCGATCCCCTTCTGTGGGTATGTGCCATAAGTTATTTGGACAACAACAACAACAACGTTCGCTAGTTGGTTGGACAACATTTAGTCGAGGCATCCACATTTTTGTCATGTTTTGTGAACACATTTGGAGAGGCAATCACGAGGTGGCAGCAAAATTTGGCACAGCGGGAAATTCGAATGCGGTCTGTGCGGTTCAAGTGTTGATGGCGACAATAGGAACGCTCAAAAAAGGTCGTAAAAACCGCGTGTTCAATTGTACAAGTCGTGTCGCAAATTCAAGGCACTAGAACAGATCGGTATAGAGTGAATTAGAATGTAAGTCTTGAACTGACTAAAGCATCTTGCTACCGAACCAGAAAAGAAAAAATACCTCTCGCATTCTGAGCGAGCGCTTTACCATCTGAGCTACACCCCCGACGTGGAGTCATAATAGGAACGCATCACATTGCACGGCGAGAGCCTCACATAGATTAAATGCTGCACTTTATGTCACCCGAACGAGAAATGAAATCGTCATTTACTCTCTCTTAAAGCTTTGGTGTTCGCTCTCGCTTTATGACGTAAGCGCCTCGGTGGCGCAATCTGTGTTTTCAATCCGTTTGCCGCTATACCATGAACACGGCCATCCTTCCCTACGCTTTCCCCGCCGCGGCGGTCGCTTTTCGACGGCGGCGAAATGGAAGGCGCCCGTGTATTGTGCGATGCCAGTGCCCGTTAAAGGAAGCCAGGTATCAAAGTTTTTGTCGCCAGCATTACGCAGTTTATCAGCGCATATGGCGCAGCAGAATGTTAAAACTACCATATAAACATTAATCCGTTCACATTCCCTACGCACTTATATCTCTCCTTCGAAGATAGCGAATTTCTCGAATTAATTATTTGTTCATTAACGTATTATATTCCGTCATGTTCTAAGCACTATCTGCGGAAGATATTTTACTTTACAAAACTCAGTGCGAAATAAATGACCAACAGTTCTTCCAGCTTAGCAAAACCTTTCACGAATAAATGAAATGACAAACTTCCTGGTCTGTATTATGTGTGCTCTGCTCTCTAGGAAGCCCAGAAGCTTGACCTCCTCGTAATAGAGCTTACCATGTGTCACATTAAGAGCCCAAACACAGAGACTTTTTGCGAAAGCAAAGAAGGTGACGACGGCGAGAAGGATTACGTGGTCCAACGAAGGATTAAAAAGATACCAGATACTTTGCCAGAACTGACATTTTCAAATTGTATTTTTTTCCCGCGCACCATAACCCAATGGAATAACCGGCCATTATCTTCCCTTCAGGACTTTGATTCCTTAGAAAAGGCCGTGCATTGATTTGCTGTCTTGCTTGTACTCGTGTATATTTTATGTTCATGTTTTTGCACTTTATGCTTTTCTGTTTTCTTTTGGAATTGTTGCCCCTGCTGCCAGGACCCTTCACTGGGTCTGCAGTATGATCAAATAAATAAATAAATGACGAAGAAGTAGGTGACATGGCAAGCGCTGATTGGTGAACCGAAGACAATGAAGACAGCGACAAGGCTGACGTGTATGAACGTGGAGGTTATAAAAAGGCGCGATATGCAGAGGCAAAATGGGGAAGCCAGAGAAGCGGAGGCTGCTAGAGGTGAGGGACGCCTTGGCTGAGATTGAGCAACGCCGGATGCTGTACCGGTGGCCTCATGTTCTACGGCACTGCACGGTAGACTCCCTGACGTTCTCGAACCGGTTCCGGGGATTGAGTGACTACTCAGCCACCTGCTACGTCCAGGGGGCACCTCCAAAGCTCGTACCACCGTCCACCTGCACCGCCTAGGAGGTTCACCTCAACGCCGCCACGAACGCCAACGTTGCTTCAGCCAACGCCACCTAGCTTCAGCTCACGCTTCAATGGGAGGTCGTCCGTTGCGGCCAACAAGACCAGCTAATTGCAAGCCAAACGCCACTTCGACGCCGACGCCATTGCCATAGACCCACGAAACGCGTCGCCCGCTTCGAACTGTAAGCTCGAAAAAGGGAAGGCTGTCTCTTGTCTCTTATGTGAATTCCAATGGCAGATCCGGAGCAGGTTCTTCTGCTCTGGCCAGGGCAATTCTATTCCAATGGCAGAGCGGGAGCGCGACTTGTCTGTTTCAATGGCAGATCGGGATCTTAGTATAGGTGTTGTTGGTCGATCCGGCATCGCTCGGTGGAGTGACGATATTTGCTCTGCCGAAATCAGCAGGTATGGTCGAGAAGGTGTTGGTACAACCCGCCGCTGGACAACGAAGTGGTGAGTGGAACGCCCAAGTCGAAAACAGCAATGCCAGTGGTGGTTGGACAAACAGGGGACCGTCATATATTGGTACTTAGAGGCAGTGGAGCCAGTACAGTTTTAGTTCAGAGAAGCCTAGTGAGGAATGAAGACCTAACAGGGCAAACGTCCGCTGTCACCCTGGTGGACAGCACGGTTAGGTGCTTGCCGGAAGCCAGGATTCTTGTGTCGACTCCTTATTATGCCGAAGAGCTATTGCCAAAATTCGTAAAGCAACCAATCTACGATCTCATCTTGGGAAACATTCTGGGTGCAAGAAGCGTCTATGACCCTGATCCTGAGTGAAGGATGATCGATGTTGGGAAGTAGCAAAATGAGAAAAGTCACACGACTGGCCAGCAATGGGATGGTGCAGTTAGTTTCTCGTCGGCAGTAGAGACACGAGCGCAAGAGACATCCAGAGCGACGCAGCGGCCGCTCTCTACTCCCACTGCGATTTGTCTGAAAGTAACACCGGGCGAAATGCAAATAAGCAAAGAGAAGATTTGAGCTTACAAGCCTGTTTCGAGAAAGTAGGGGAAATGCAGAAAAGGAGACGGAGTCGTACCTCGTTTCAGTTTCAATTGGAAGACGGTCTTCTTCGCAGTAAATGCATATATATAGCTCAGGAAGGCGGGTCCAACAGCTTGTGTTACCGAAAGATGTGCGAGAGACGGGTTTACGCTTAGGACACTCACCATCATGACCGGACACCAGGGAGTTAAGAAGACGGTGTCCAGAATCACCAAGGAGTTATTTTGGCGAGGCGTTCAAAGCGACGTTAAACGCTTAATTAGTTCGTGCGATGTTTGCCGACGCACAATCATAAAGGGCAGAGTTAGTCCCGTAGCACTGGGCAAGATGTCAACTATCTATCGGCTTACCGTTTCAGAGGCCAAATAAAGAGATATTTTTCGAAAGCAAAGATGACGACGGCGAAAGCAATTACATGGTCCAACGAAGATTAAAAAGAAATAGTCGGTGACATGGCAAGCGCTGATTGGTGAACAGAATGCGATGAAGACGACGATAAGGCTAACGTGTATCAACGCGGAGGTTATAAAAAGGCGCTATATAGAGAGGCAAGGGGGTGGAAGCCAGAGAAGCGGAGGTTCCGAGAGGTGAGGAACGCATTGGCTGGGAGTGAGCAACGACGGCTGCTGTACCTGTGGCCTCATGTTCTACGGCACTGCACCGTAGACTCAACGCTGTTCTGGAACCGCTTCCGGGGATTGACTACTCAGCTACCTGCTGCGTCCAGGGGCACCTTCAAAGCCACCATCTACCTGCATTGCCCAGGAGGTTCACCTCAATTCCGCCACGAATGCCAACGTTGCTTCAGCCCACGCTTCAACGGAAGGTCTTCAGTTGCGGCCAAGACCAGCCAATTGCAAGCCGAACGCCACCTCGACGCCGACGCCATTGCCTGAACCCACGAAACGCGTCGCCCGCTTCAAACTGTAAGCTCGAAAATGGAACGCTGTCTCTTTGTGTGAAGCATCGCGTCTATCCTTAGTCTTTGTAGGTTGTGTTTGTTTTTGTTAATTTTGTTGGCTTGTTAGCGTATGTGTGTATGTGTGTGCAATAAATGTGCGTCCGTATGGGTACGGCTAGCGTCTAGTTCATGCTTTTTCGGCCTGAGCGTTCTCCAGAGATCCGTGACACCATGCCTTCGGACACTTATGTCCTTATAGGAGACCATTTTTGCAACATCGTCGGTGTTTTTCAAATTGCTGCATTTTAAGTCTAATTTATTTTTTGGGTAATGTAGAGTTTGCTTATCCAAACGCTAAATTACCTGATAACCCCACCGTACATGCACAGCACTGGTGGACTTCGGTGTTGGACTCTCGGTGGTGGACTCTCTCTGCATTCTGAATTATATGAATGGTATAGTTGTGCAAACGTCTATACTGTTTTTAAAACAGTATCACTTCTACTGAAGCCTTCTCATCACTTAATATGCCCTATCGTAATATATCAATGCTTAAAGGTGACCTTCTTATTGGTTTCACCGCGCTAACACATTGAACGACAGAAAAGACAAACACCACGGAGCGCGAATAGCCCAATTCTCGCCATTTTAGTGGTGACCTTCTGTTGCAAAGCTAAACAATCATAAAATAATGCTATAATGATTAGCCATGCATTCTCCAGACGCGTGTGGCGTCTGGCTAAAGTGGGTGTGTAATTTGCACCGTAGCTGTGTGTTCAGATTAATCCTTAGCCCCAATCCCGCTCCCTTTTCTCTTCTAGACAGCAGAATGATATCATAGAATACTGTTGCCGTCACCTTCCCTAGCTGCGCTTACCCAAGTCTTATCATGTATGAGACCCGATATCATACGTCTTATATAGAGGCTGGAAGGACTGCCGAGGCATAAGAAGTATTTTACAACGAACATCCACTCCCACTATACTTCCATTATTCCAAAAAATATATAGGGTATTATTTTCATTTGCCGCTGCCAGAAGCTACTGGGCTTTTTTTTTTTTCGAAAGAAGGGCACATGGCTTACTTGTTATTATAAAACAGCCTCCTTATTCACCCACTGAATTTTGCTCGCTTGTGGAGAGCCCATCTTCGCGCGAAGTTCTAAATACGCTATAAGTAAAAAATGGAAGTGTTGCACACTGAAGTTGTCGCAAAAGCCAAAAATCAGCTGCAGACTGCCTTTCCAAAAACGAAAAGAAACTGCACCTAAGTATGTCCTTACGTTCGACAGGAAAATGTCCCCATAAAGATGTTGAACCAGTTTTAAAAGGTACAGAGGATAAACGCAAATAGCCAGAGGCCACTCGGCGGAGAGTGGACGTCCCGTCGATAGCTCAGTTGGTAGAGCGGTGGACTGTAGAGGTTCTCTCACTGCGGACATCCATAGGTCGCTGGTTCGAATCCGGCTCGACGGAGGTTTTATTTTTTCTTTTGAGTGAACTGTCGTCTCGTGATGTTTCAATCCCTGGGACTGCAGAAGCGCAAAAAAGCAAGCTTTATTAATGCTGCCATTCAAAAACTTTCTGCATCACAAAACCTTCATATCTTTGCGCCATAAAACCGCAAGCGAAGTCCAACAATTATACTTCGGTTTACGAATACACGTATTTCCTGAAAAAAAAAATTGGAATCCCTTAAGGTACTACTCCCTAAGGTCTTAATACCACTCCAGCAGCCCTCGAAGTGACAAATATATGGTCATATATGCTTGCCCTAAAACACAGATATGACATGACATGACATATGACATTTCTAGGGTTCAACCTAAAACTACTGTGTCATCAGAAGGGGTGGTACCGAAGGCAGCTATGGGGAAATATTTCACTTTATGCAGAAATAAATCTTACAGTAAAGGCTAATCCAAGAAGTGGTATTCCTTGCCCATCCTCTAACTGACAGCAGCCCCTTGGGAACTGCCTTTTTAGGAAACAGGTATGAGAGTTCTACTTAGAAATAAAGATGATAAAAAGCTCTAACCACTTCCTTTCCAAAATTTTGTAAGCATCTCGCAAGTTTCAATGCGGACGCATGCTGCGCTGTGCTATTCTGCAGTGGCTCAAGATATACCCGTTATTAGAAACGTAAGAAAATTATCATCCCCCATGTGAGGGATGCATCGAAATTATCAAAACCACCGGAAATATTTTCCCGTTAGTATACTAGTGTTCATATCTCTTCGCACTTTTTGTGATTCAGTTTAAATCACCTTATAGTTATAAAATACTGAACACAACAAACATTTTTCTGTTTATTTTGTTGTCGTAAACAAGAATAAACAGGAAAAGAAATTGTTCGCACTAGTTTAGAAGGTATTCCCGGCTTCTATTTTAGGGAACCAATATTGAAGTTGCATTTCAGCTTCTTTGCATACTTGCTACAGCGACGGGTTCTGTATTTTGTGTACGTCATAATTATAGATTTCTACATCGCAGAACGTTACCAGGCGATGTTTTGGGTTGAACGTTAAATGCTCACTCGTAATGTGCCTCTGGACAACTTCTGGGATTTTGGAACTTTGTAAGAGTACAGCTCCATCCACACAACAAAACGTCTGCCAGCAGTCCAAACAGCTGGCATTGAATCGCTTAAAATTCTGAATTAAGATGCACTGCGGCGTCCCCTTATAAAATTATTCTTATTAGCAGCATTTACCTACATAGAACCTCCACATGCTACTATTGAAGACAGCATTGTTCACGTGGAGCTTTGCCAGAGAGTCATTTAGATGCAAGTTGTCGAGATATAGAAACAGGTTATAACTACGAACACAGTGCTTCAATGGCCATCTCATACAGTGTGACAGGAAAAATGTAAAGAAGGCTACGGAGACGCCGTGTGCGTTCTACTACGGTGCTCTGTACTCACGTTTTACGTCCAGTGCGACACAGAAAAGCGGTAACGAACCGCCAGCTTTTAAAAGCAAAAAGCATGAGGCACCGGTGAGATTCGAACTCACGATCTCCTGTTTACTAGACAGGCGCTTTAACCAACTAAGCCACGGCGCCGACGGAAGGAATGGGAACATTTCCAATTTTCGCCAGCTCCTCCTCAAACATCGCTCAAATACATTCTAGAAAGCGTAAAACGTGCAGCCTTTATCAGTGGTGTAACTCGTTATCATACAAGGATTCTCAAGAGGAAAGAGATACAAAAAATACCTATTGAAGCGAGCTCCCTGCGGCAAGCACATTTACAATGTAAGTAATGCACAATGATCGCCTGGTGTGGACGCCAAGAAACGTTGCGATTAATATTAACTGCATGCACTGGTAGCAACACTGAAACGTTCATGCTTCATTGAGGACGCACACAATTCTCATACTGATTTTAGTGTAATAATAGAACGATGTTACCTGGTGGTCTTTCTTTTCAAGCACAAAATTGATACTTTGACACCTCAGAAGATAAAATAAATAAAATTTGTATGAAAAAGTGCTTGCATAGGATGTGAGAGTAGAGCAGCCGAGGGTGTCGTTAAACCGTTGCTAAAGTTAGGCGTCACATCCCACTGTTTCACATTGCCATGTTTTTGACTGCCTCTCACATGCGGATGATACCACTTTAATGGCAGAAAGTGAAGCGGAACTCAAGAGACTTCTGATGCGCGTACAAGAAGAGAGTGAGAAGTTTGGGCTTAAACCGAATATTAAAAAGACAAAGATCATGGCGTCTTGCCCTAACAAGTCCTGGAGCATCAAGGGACAAGAAGTGGAAGCTATGACAGATTTTCTCTTCTTGGGCTCCAAGATTGCCTCGGAAGGAGACTGCAGCCATGAAATTAGAAGATGACTGCTTCTGGGAAAGAGAGCAATGGTTAGCCTTGACCGCCTAGTAAAGAGCAGAGACATTAGTCTGCCAACCAAGATCCGTATAACTCGTGCTATGGTCTTTCCAGTTGTGATGTATGGATGCGAGAGTTGGACTGTGAAAAAGGCTGACCGCCGAGGAATTGACGCGTTTGAATTGTGGTGCTGGCGAAAACTCTTGAGAGTTCCTTGGACTGCCAGAAGATCAAATCAGTCAATATTGTCGACTATAAACCCTGACTGCTCATTGGAGGGTCAAATTCTAAAGTTGAAGCTCAGCTACTTTGGTCATCTGATGAGAAGAGAGGAGTCGCTGGAGAAAGATTTGATGTTGGGAAAGGTTCAGGGTCGCCGGAGAAGGGGTAGGCAGCGAACGCGATGGTTAGATGGCATCCTCGAGGCACTGCAGATGAAGTTATGTGATGTTAGGAAGATTGTGAGAGACCGGAAAGCGTGGCGTGACATGGTCCATAGAGTCACGAAGAGTCGGACACGACTGAACGACTGAACTGAACTGAACACATTCCAACTGCTCTGATGCTTCCAAACTGCGGCTTGTGCATTACTAACTAGGCGAAACACATAAAAATTGGTCTCTTGGGCAATGCTAGTGCAAAGGTCAATGACCGCAGGTCCATGTAGTCTGAATTACTCATGACCTCGCCAAGAAAGTCGTCTCGCATACGCCATGCCTTACTACATACAGTACATTAAACTCGACATACCAATACTCCAGTTGTTAGTGCTGATTTCGACCACGTGTTTTTCGTATTTATGCACCATATCATCTTTATAAAGCCCGAGCGATTCTGATATCAACATAATGTATAATAATTTAACACTCTCTTATCAGCATTTTTTCTCTGAGAGTTGTGGATACACTACTTTCTTTCCTCACCGCCGAAAGTGACTGAACATAGTGCTACACATATCTACCATTTTTTAACGGGCACTTCTGTTTGTGGTTCATCGTTTACGGAGGCACACATTACAGATCATTTGCCTGTGCTGTTTACAATGACCAGCCCCTTAACAGCAGCTATTAAGCACTGCAATGGCGTATTTTTGTAGGCCACAGGATTTGCATGTAGTACATGTGCCTCAACTTGTAGTCTGTATATTCTTCAAGCTGTGCTGTGAGAGCTAGAAGCAAAATTTTCAGCTGTGTTCAAGAGCAATCACTGCCAAGTGCGGGACCCCATGAAATTCTTATATCTCGAATTCCTTCTCATATTGCATCAAATAAATGCAAAATGTATAGAAAAACTAAGGGACCATATCACATTGGTGCATCTTTGTAACACTCGTATTCTGAGTACTTTAAACTTTTAAACAATAGGTTTCATGCAGAGAAAATAGCTTTCCTCGGTGGCGAGGGGTGCATGAACGTAAAGGACAGCAAGAGAAATTGTTGTCTTGGGAGTAAATACTTTGGCCCGGAGAGGAGAAGAAATTTGTTTGATAAAGTAGCACGCCATATTGCTGCACAGACGTCTCAATATGCCTTGAACGGTTTTAGCGACTACTATTACTCAATAAAATTTAGTGATCCGGACGATCCTTGCAACGTGTGCCTTTTTTTTTACCAATGCGCTCGCTTAAATTTACCCAAAAGATTGAACTGAGATGACGTCAGCAATATTTGGCATCTGTACTATTCCCCATGCCATTGATAACATTTCATTTCAAAACATTTTCATTTCATACAGATGCCTGCAGCTATGATTCAAATTGTAAATTTCATTTTTCTTCTGCCCTTTTCCAAGAAGAAATGAGAGCAGCAAAATATATTTCACAGTTTATGTCAAAAGACGAAGAAATCATGAAATTTCTTCCAAAATTGGCATGGCCATTTTTATGTAAAGTCACTGAGTAATTGTTGGGGGCAAGATTTAATAACAATATTAAAAAAAGTTTGCGGTCTCTTGGCCAATTTGACTTCAGAAAGAATACTCCACAGCATAAGAAGTTTCTGCCTCCACAGCCAAGTTTTCAAAACTTCGGTTCTTGTTGTCTTTCAGCGGGCATAGTCATCCACTTTGTTAAGCTCTTGATTGTTTAAACCATAGCACACTTAAAGGAAAATTATTCGAATATGGCGTCAATGGTATACCTCTATTACCAATAGAAGGTTACCTTTACGGTCGTCGCCGAAGTGTTTCTTTTCAAAATTTAGAGTGCAGTGCTAAAGCATTTTACAGAGGCCGGATATTTAGGCACTAATAACTTTAGAAACCAAGTATACACATTAAAAACTAAATTAAAGGCACCGAAATATATAAATAGGCACTATCAAAATTATCTACCATGCACGTTACATAGCATTTGAACAGCGACGCCCAGTGTCGGGCGGAAAACGAGCAAAAATGACAGGAAGGGTGACAAGTGATTTTAACAATCGGATCCTAGTTTGCCTGTATCCACACCGCTACTTTACTAATTATTCGTCCCTAAATTTCTGCCTCCATCCTCTCACACACATAACAAGCACCGTACTCCAGCAAGTTACCGCATTCTATGAAAGGCCTACCGGCATAAATATCAAGCCAGGCTTTAACCAATCCCTAAGCATGGTCCAGCGGCGGATAGCACCATTTCCGAAAAAACAAAGGCTTTGAACACATGGCGCCTACTCTGAAACACTGTCTACGTGTCAACGCAAGTTTTCCTCTTCTTTAGTATGGGGAGGGGAATGGGCACCGTCTGAGACCAGGCTATACTGGTTTTCCTGTGCAATGTCACCTACAAAAAACGAATTGATGGAAACACTTCTCCCGTGTTTTATTGCTTTTGACCGCTCGATAGCTGTCTGATAAAACTAATGAGGCAAAGCTAACTGTGCAGTAAAATGGTTAATTTTGATGAAACGTAGTTGACGCCATTGTAAATGACGTTGCCTTAAAGCCTGCGCTTGTTATGCTAATCAAAAGGTTCCCATGTTACTTACAGTTTATGAAGGAAATAATTATGTAAATTAGTAATGTAATCTGTTTAGGGGAATATATTTAAACAGAAAGTAGAAGGAAAAACAACGTGCCGATGGTGGGAACCGAACCCACGACCTCCGAATATCGCGTCCGGTGCTCTTCCAACTGAGCTACATCGGCCGCTGTCCCACTTGCTACTTTTTTGGGTATTAATGTTGCCTGTATACGAACCTAGAGAGTGTTCACCAGCGCCACCCTCAACCATAGCGGTGGACGTGGAACGTCCTGTGTTATCGCCAGCGTCACGTAGAACGTGATCAAGAGCGAGGGCGAAAGCTGTGCCAAAACCCTCTAACGCTACCTATGGCTTCAAGACAGTCAGAACCGAGACCCCCGATCTCGGTTCTGGCAGTCTCAACCACGGTTTAACAGGTAATATAGCACTGTGTAAATTGAAAAATAAGCATTTTGCTGATGACCGTACTGGCATCTTTTTAACTCTTTTTAAGACGTCCTTACTTTCCCCTCCACATTGCAATGATCGGTACAAGAGCACTCGCATCCGTATACAGGTCCATTGTGTAGGTAGCGCAAAAAACGAGGACCAAGGAGTAGAAGCACACAGTACGAGCGCTTTTTCTCAACTGAACATTTTATTGAAAAACACGGAATAAATACCCATCGCACGAAACTAAAACAGAAGAAACCAAGCGTGATAGCATCAAGTAAAGGAAAAGTGTAGGGCACGTTACAGAAATACAATAAAAAGATACAATAAACATTTTAGCTGCGAAAAAGCGCTAGTGTGTGCTCTTCTACTCCTTGGTCCTCGTCTTATGCGCTACCTTGAAAATGAACAAGATTCAACTCCCCCAAGTTTCAATCTTACTACTTATACAGGTGCTTTTGATTTACAGCACCGACCGACCGACCGACTACACAAGCGGTGCGGCCTCTATAAATAGGGCGCGCCGCGTCTGTCAAGTCGCGCTAAAGCTAGTGTGCACACACACTTAGCTTCGCTGGTTGGAGCGCTCCCTTTTCCTCCCGTCGAGCCGCGCGTCTTCATTGGCTAGGTCAAATAAAATGTTCTGGAGACGTCTGGCATTTTCCAGACTGGTGAATTATCGTCATCGCCGGGTGACGAGAAAGAGATTGATGGCGACGCATACAAAGCTACGCGCTCTCTTGCGCGGGGAAGGAGATTTTTCTAGAGCTTTGTGAAAGTTTCGATGCGGCGACGCATGGGCCTCGCGCAGCGCCGGCTTAGTAAAAATTTGCGCCGATTTCGTGAGAACAGTCGAACTTGGAAAACCGTACGCAGATAAGGGTCGGTTTGGTTACGTAAAAACATAAACATGGACACTATTTGTCGTAAAAAAATTAGCTGCGGTTTAGCTGGTCGTTAAACCTGGATTTACGCTATAGCAATCTGCATGGCTACGCTTAGGTTCGGCTTGAACGTACGCACATTGCTTTTGCACATGGTAGTTTACTCTATGGTTTCCGCTTTATTTATGCCATAGCGCCATAGGGGAATCACTTTACGCATGAGCACTCCTTGCCTCTCGTTGTTAACCATTCTCATTAGGGTGTAGAAGACTTGTAGTCTTATGACAGCGCCTCTACGACGATCAGTGGGGTACACCACCGTCACAACGTTCGAATGACCTTCTGTCCTAGCAACTCGCTGTTGTTCTTGTTCTTGTTGTTGTTCTTGTTGTTGTGTTGTTCTTCTTTGCGTTCTCATTCTCTTCGTCGTCGTCTTCTCGTTTTTCTTCTTCTTTTCCTTCTCCTTTTTCTTCTCTTTTTTTCCTTCTTCTCACAGACATGCACGAATAGGCACAGCAAAATAGCGGGACTGTAGCCAATGTAGCTCTCGCCACAAAAAAAAAAAAAAAAAGAAATGGGCAAAACCAATTCCTCCACCTTTCACAGTCAAAACAAATTTATACGACTTGTTCTCTCCCAAACGAAATCGCAGACGAAAAGCGCTAGCAATCTGCGACATTTCTGGATGCTAACCCTTGACATGAATAACGCTTCCAATACGTACCAGACTCTCGCAACAACGAACAAATTCGATACAGTTTTATGCGCAAACATTGATAAATTAAGGCCATCCTGCTTTATTGTTTTCGACTGTAGACGTCCACATTCATCATTCTGGTAATCTTTCGTATCATTGTAGTGTTCCAGCGGCAATCCAAGGTACCTCGCAGGTGTAACAGACTAAGAAATGTTTTCAAAAAGGGATGGTGCGTTGCACCACACCCCAATCCACAGCCTTAAAATTGGTACCAGTTGACTTCGCTGGCTGTTTGCTTACAAAATCGAGTAGCATATTTGATTGCTTCTGAAATTCTTTCTATATCTTGGCAGAAAACGGCTGTGTCATCCGTGTACGACAATATCTTTACTTCACTTTCCATAAGTCTAAATCCTCGGATCCTTTCATTTTTAAATACCTTTAAGCAAAATGGTTCTATATATATATGGCAAATGATAGAGAAGAAAGCGGACATCCTTGTCTCACAGACTATCTTATCTGAAAGCCTTCTGTGACTTGCTCATTTACAATAATGCTGGTGAAAAAATTTTTATAGGCCATTTGAACTCCCCCTGATATTACTGAGCCTACATTTATATGATTCAGAATTGAAAATAAAATACCTTGGTTAACTCGGTCAAAAGGTTTCTCCGAATGTAGTTGCAGCATCGCAACGTGATCTTCAAACACCTTCCCCCCTCCCCCCCGTCACAGCATTCCAAAATACTTCTAGCCACTTCAATGTTTGTGTATATGTTTGTGTATGTGCTATAACATTTAATTCCACATGTTTGATTGGCCCTACAATACCTTTAATTAGGTTCTGCAACCGTTTCGCTAGAATCTTCATGAAATTCTTGCAATCCACATTGTCAAGCGTTATAGGCGTGTATGACTTCACTGAGAGTTATTTGACAGGATGATCGCTCTTTGGTATCAGCACCATGTGCTTCCTTCTAAATGGCGGTGGTGTTTCTTTCTTATCGTATGCCTCGTTCAATTCCTGTGCAACTTCACACTTAAAAGCTTTATAAAAAGCTGCGCCAATTTCATCACGACCAGGCGATTATCCAGCAATCATGTCATCTATCGCACTTTCTATCTCTCGCATGCTGATGGGCATCTCCAAGCTTGGTTTCACAGTGTCATCGAGTCTTGGCATTAGGCACATCAGCAAAGCATCACATTATGCAGAGAAAATTGCGCAAAGAACCTAGGCCACGCCTAAGGACCCCCGAATAAGAAATGAAACCATCTTTTACTCTTCGTAATACCTCCGGTCTCACTCTCGCTTTCTGCACATGGCGGTTACAAAAAACCTGCTGAAGTGAAAGTCTCCTGTAGCACCCCGAGAGTCCAGCCGAAGCACTTGCGAACACGTCGCAACCACCGAACGACCGACCGACCGAATTAAGCTTAAGTACACTGGCCGGTATATACCGGCCAGTGTACTGGAGTGAAGCCTGCGGCGACCACCTTCAGGGGGACAAGAAACGGCCTGCCAAGGGCTGTGGTGCGCTTTTCGCGGGCGTTTCCAATGTATTTCAAGTGTATAAAGGATTTTTAGGTTCTGATGCAATGCTGTTCGCTATCAGGAAACGTCCGGACGCCCCCCAATCAATTTGAAGTGCTTGGAGATTTAAACATTTCGATGATATCCGAGTACTAGGCCATATTTAGCTCTACTGATCGCCAAACTTGCAGCTCAATTTTAGTGTCAAACCTTTGATTGAAGCCGTAGCAACGCTAGTATTACATAGTTGTGTAGCTTATGTCGAGTGTAACAGAACTGGATTATCTGCAAGTCGTCATTAAACATTGTTAATTATTATCTGCAAATAAACGTTAGACTTTATGCGACATTATTGAGTCATACGTCGTTATATGGCTTATATCGAGTATAAAAGCATTGGGCTAATTCTAGGTACTAATCAATTACTGCCAATTAGTTGCTTGTGAATACAAAATTCATATCGTAGTTACAAGAACGGTATCGGTACCTAGCTTATGCCTAGTATAACGGAAATTGGCAAACTACGCGACATAATTAATTACCGCTAAGTAGTTAAATAAAATCAAAACTCGAAATGGATGCTATCCTTTCAAGTCATATATCGTAGCGAGGCTTATAACTAGTACGGTTATGCTCAACTAATGTCATTGCACTACTCTAAGGTCTTAATTTTATATGACTAGTATTTATGGACCTTTATGCTACAACGTCAAATCTATATATCTTTGAAACGGTCGCAACGACTAGAATCAAAAATCAAACCCAGAGCTACTGCTCGTCTAACTCCACTCAACCGAGTTAGGTGGCCAATTTTCTTTCATTTTAGCAGCACCAGTATGCAGCTTCCTCGATCGGGATCCAGCCCTTTACTTATGGAATGCCTTTGAGAATATAATACAGCAGAAAGTCGAGCTAGTTGGTCAGACGATATGATGCACCACGTTGCAGAATAAGTGACGAGCATTGTCCGTGTTTATGCGTGTGCGTGTGTGTGTGTGTGTGTGTGTGTGTGTGTGTGTGTGTGTGTGTGTGTGTGTGTGTGTGTGTGTGTGTGTGTGTGTGTGTGTGTGTGTGTGTGTGTGTGTGTGTGTGTGTGTGTGTGTGTGTATGTGTGTGTGTGTGTGTGTGTGTGTGTGTGTGTGTGTGTGTGTTTGTGTGTGTGCGCGCGCGCCTCTCCTATTCGTCGTCACTTATTCTGCTGCGTGGTGCATCATGTCCTTTGACAAGGCCCACGTCAGCTGGAGTTAAAGCTGTATCTAGAGCTTAAAATACCTAGTTCCGGCATAAATTAGAAAATAATATGCACATCAATTCGCGTGTCTTCATATTCTTTAATGCACCCGATTGAGGTGTACAAGCCAACAGTCGTGTATGTTGTAAAACAAAAGCAATTTAAATCATGAGAAATAGCAATGAATGCAACAAACCTCAGTAACTATTGAGATCAGTAATTTGGAAAAGGCAAGTGGAGATACATGGCTTCCGGTGCTTCACATACTGCTGAAAATATGAAACCTGACCATGACACTTACACAAGCAACTTTATTAAGCTTAAAAGCCGCAGGTGCTGTCAACTTCGTAGCGTTTGTGACCAGCTAACAAAGTAACAAACAGCAAAGGATCAAGGAGGGGCTCTGATTCTTGCGGGTTACACAGTTAGGTAGCATTTCCAACAACATGAATACGAATGTCGCACAGTTTTAATTTTGGCAAACGTATACACTTTACTACCTCAAAGATACTTGTGTACGCTTCCCACAATAATCGCGTACAGAGAATAAACTATGCCAAGCGTATATCATTATTACCGGCGCCTGTAGCAGCTCTGGGTTGACAGAGCCGGCACCGAGAGCATGCGCAACCGTGCCGCTTGTCTAGTCCAGCTAAAGTATTCGGGGGTAAAGTAAACCGAATACAAGCTGTCGCCGCCTTGCATTTTTCAGCCGTCGCGGCAAACAGCTCGTTCTCAAAGTGTTCACGTCTCAGGGTGCTTTGGAAACCTGGCAGAAAAAAAAAACTGTTTTATGCCAGCACGTACGCGCCGCACAGCCTGTTCAGAAGGAGGTTTAATGAGCGCAATTTGTGAATTTGACTCCTGGTGTCGTTTCCGCAAGATTGTGTACAGCCATAAGCCACGCATGAACCCACAATGTTTGTCTTGATCGTGTTACACGCCGCGCATTCAAACAACCTCTACTTCTCCATGCACTTAGCGGAAACCGGATCGCTTTCAGCCCTCGCAAGATGGCGTCGCGGAGACGTTACTCGGTGGGCGCTCGTTCCACTCGAGCAGTTTCTTTTTTTTTTTCCCTATAACATCCTGGTTTTGGACGCACGCACCTCTAGAGCGAAATCTGCATTTCCGATCAGAGTCACGTAGCGCTGTACATTCATACACTGTCACCCTTTCCTTTGGCCTCCTGATCGCGGCGGCCATTCTTTCATGAAGGCGGAAAGCAAGTGCTCATGTCTACTGAACAATATTAGTGCACGCTAAGGAACCCAGTTGGTCGAAATTTCCATCGCCTTTACCACGGCATCTATCATACATAGACTGGGTTGGTTTGGGACGTTGAAACCATATAAGCTTTTCCTCATTCAGATTTTCCCCACACTCATTTATCGCCTACCAAGATGGAGAGTTTCTTCATTAAATTGTTTATTCATTGTCGCTCTTTGATTGTCGCGTTGCCTGAATATATACTACTGAATATGTTTACTATCCAAAGGTACGACCAATCAAATGTTTGCGTATGAACTTCGATCACGATATATCCTGGCCATTCCACATACATTTCCTCACCTAAAAGCTGTCTAAGCTGTTGGGTATTGTCCCTTCCCTCAGCTATGTGCCACAATCCATAAAACGGCGAAGTTTTAATGTACTCTTTCGCAGTCATATTCATTACAGTTGCCTTGCTTGGAAGCAACCACAAATACTAACATTCAAAGGCAGCTTGTTCTCCACAAAAAAGAAAAGAACATTTTAATTGTCGTATGCAACAAACCGCACTACATGCATTGCGCCCCTCTTTATAGTTCGCTTAGAACCCTCAAATTGCCCGCATGAATAAACCACCTTTAGCAGTCATGTTACAGAAGATATGTGAAAACACTGGCCTTCTCAGTTCCCCCGCCAATCTCACAAAATGCGCAGCCCCTAACACAACTCGTGCTCCATAGTCTCGGTGTGTTCCTCACACGCGTATTAGTTATGCTCTGCAAATCATGTGCCATCGTTTTTCCTGTTTAATCATTGCTCTTGCTAGTTGTAGTCTGTATGAAGTGTTTTTGTGCTTATGAATAAGTACTGCTGTACATTGCTATTTTCTCTCCATAGTTAATTCTTTTTTATCTTTATTTCTTTTGTGCATTACCATTTTGTTATTGTTTTCTTATTTCTCCTTTTGATTGTCTGCTTCAATACATTTACCTTCCCCGTGCTTCTGCCATTAGTTAACTGGACTTTGGTTCCTCGTGTGCAACGTTTTCTCTTTGCTTTTCTGCACAGCCTTGTAACTGCTGTCATAAAAATCAAACATATATTATATTCTGTGTGTTTAAAGCACTTCCTTCTAAAGATATATTTAGTGTACAATAGTCCAGAAATAATCCCAAACGGTGGTCCCAGCGAAAGAAAACATTGCACGAATAAAAGTGATTACAACATACATCTTGAACATGCGGAGCTCTAGGTCCTAGCTGTGAACTCGTTGTCATATAGACTACCATTCTTCATTGCACCTCGCATTCTTGTAGAGGAACATTTCTTGTAACGAACGTTTTTCTTGCAGCCGCATTTTAAATCATAGTGTTCAAACCATTGTAATAGTTGTTTTCAATATATTACAGTTCTACTGATGCCTTCCCAAAACTTATCATGCCCTATCGTAGAGCACCAAGTCTTAACGCCGTTTTTTGTCGCCAAGTTAAATATCCACGACATAATTATTAGGCATGTGTTTTCCAACCTTGTCCAGCATCTGTACAAAAGCAGCCTTATACCTTCATGGTAGCAATGTACACAGAATTCTTAGTACTAACATGGCGGTCTTCAATCTTCCAGCCAACAAACTTTACCTTATATTATTGCCTGCGCCTACCTACCTACGATTATCAAAACCTTATCATGAATGACGACTGGACTCGCTCTTCCCACTATACTTTTTGTGTTTCAAGAATATATAGGCGATGATTCTATTGAACGCTGCCAAAAGCTATAGAACTTCATTTGTAAAAGAAGGATACGTGGTGTAATATTTTTATACGTCACCCTCTTTATTCACCCGCTGAATTTTGCTCACATGTGAAGAACCTACCTTGGCGAGGAATTCTAAATACGCTTTTACCAAACGATGGAAAGGTTTGTAGATGAAGGTTGCAGAGAAGGCCGACAATGAGCAGCAGAGACTTTCCCCTTGCGAGAGGAAACTACACCCCAACTCCTCCTTACGTTCGGCAGCAAGATGACGCCATCCTATGGTCGACCTAGTTTTCAGCGGCGGACGGAAGGAACGCCCAGCATTTGGTAACGTAGGCATTCAAAGCACATCAGCAAAGGCCTCTAGGCTGGGTGCATGCGTCCCGTCGATAGCTCAGTTGGTAGAGCGGTGGACTGTAGAGGTTTCCTAACTGCGGACATCCATAGGTCGCTGGTTCGAATCCGGCTCGACGGAGCTTTTATTATTTCTTGTCAGAACTGCCATCGCTTGAAACTTCATTTTCTGAAGCTGCAGAGCACAACACAACCTTAGAGTATGCTCTTTTAAACACGGTAACAAACAAATATGCACGCTCTGCAACCTTAATTCTTCGCGCCACGAAAACGCAATCCACGTCCGCCCTTTATTAATATATTTCCGAAGAAACGTACATACTGGAAAAAGTAGGAGTTCTCTTAAGTCTTTTGAAGCTGCCAGCTCGAGCCTACAGCGTGATTGTCGATATACGTGTCGATTGGGCCAGTGCAGGCATTTGCTGGCAGCTGACATTGCCGCGCAGTTACATGAATTAAGGCTGCCGGACGAAAAATACGTAATGAAGATTCCCTGTGGCGAGGCCATTTACAATGGAAGCCATTCCCGACGATAACCTGATATTTAATCTTTTGATAAATATAGGCGTCACATCCCACTAATTCACAATGCCATATATTCGACTGCTTTTCAAATTCCAAACACACTGATGTTTCCTAGCCATGGCTCCTGAATTACTGATCAGACGAAACAAATAAGCACAGTTCTCTTGGGCAATATTAGTGCAGATGTTATTGACCCCTGGTCCAAGTACCCTGAATTACTCATGGCCCCTCCAAGAACACCGTCTATCGTAGACCATCCCTTACACGTGTATGCTGAAGCCGATATATGAGTAATCCGGTTGTTTGTGTTGATTTTCACCGCATGCTTCCTGTCATTTTCACACCATGTCATCAATAAATACAATCAGGATTTTAATACCCACTAATAATAGGATAACTGCCCAACCTCGTATGAGCATTTTTCCTCCGTTACGAGATGTGGCCATAGAACTTTGTTGACTCACCGCTGAAAGTGATTGAACATACTACTACATATATTTACCATTCGTTAACAGATACAGATACAGGTTCATTGTTTACAGAGGTGCACATTAGGGATCATTTTCCTGTGCTGTTCACACCGACGACCTCTTTAAAAGCAGCTAATAAGCATTGCAATCAAGTGTTTTTATTACACAGAATTTGTATATAGTGCCTGTGCCCACACGACTCGTATGTATATTCTTCAAGCTGAGGTGTGAGAGTTATAACGAATTGTTTAACCGGGCACAAGAGCAATCATATGAGCAAGCTCCTTTTACTCAGCCACTGCCAAGCGCGAGACACCATGAAATCCTTGGATCTCGAATTTCTTATGTTGCAAAACTGAATCCGAAATGCATAAAGAACAAAAAAAAAACAAAAAAAAACATCGGTTTAGCGTATCGTGGATACTACCGTATTCTGAGTACTAAAGGTTATTAAACAATGTTGTTTCTGCAGAGAAAATAGCTTCCTTTAGTGGTCCGTCGCGCATAAACGGAGAGGACTTCAAGAGAAATTCGAGTCTTGTATATAAGTAACTCGACCAGGAGAGAAAGTAAAACACTTTTTTCCCAGTAACACATCATATCGCAACATACCTTCAATGTTTAGCTGCTACTTTTACTTAATAAGATGCATTATGTCGGGCGAACCTTGCAAACGTGTGCCTTGTTCGACTAATATCCTCGCCTATCTTTGCCTTATAAGATAGCAATGAGATGATGTAACCGATATTCGGCTTTTGTACTACTTTCTATGGAATTGATAACATTTCATATCAAAAAGTTAAACCTTTCTTACAGTTTATATCTCAAGGTTTAGCTCACGTCGTGAGTTTCATTTTTCTTCTGGCCTTTTACAAAAACAAATGAAAGCAGCAAAAAATATTTAGCATTTGTCAAATTGCGAAGAAAACATTAGGAATTACAGGCCGAAATTAATATGGTCGCTTTTATGTGAAATAAAGAATTTATATCGGTGGCAAGATTTAATAACAATCTGAAAAAGTATCCTGATGTCTTAAAACATTGCACCTTAAAGAAACATTACTTGGATATGGCGTCAGGCACTAAACGTAGAAATTGCGCCCCAAGAATTGGTATTTAAAAATGCTTATTGGCATCGAAATAGGGAAATAAACACTGTCAACGTTATTTAATATACACGTTTTTTACTATTTGAACAGCGGCGTCCAATACCTGCAGAAAAACAAACAAAACAAATGACAGGAAGGATGACACGGGATTTCAACCATCGAATCTTCGTTTCCATGCATGCACACCGCTTGTTCTTTAATCATACGTCCCTAATTGTGTTCCTCAATACCCTCACATATAACCGGCACCGTATGATACAAAGTCACCGCATTATGTAAAAGACCCACCGGCGTAAATATGATATGGGATATGAAGGGATATGAAGCGAAAGTACGTTACGCCCATAGCATCCTTGTACAACGAGGTGGCAGTTCGAACACCACCAATGGCTGACCCCCCTCCGTGGGAATTCACTACTATTACGGCCAACAAGACCACTCGGCTTCGTCGCAAAGAAAAGCTGGCATCTCGACCTCTTGTTGATGCACTTCCAGGTACCTTAATTGCATATACGGACGCATCAATTATAGAAAATGGCGGTAGAACAGCAGCTACTAGTCCAACACACAGCGAACTAAAGGTACATAAAGAATATCTTTTAGAATACCCGGACCCGCTTGTGATGGAACTCTATGCAATCCGCGATGCTATGGAGGCCATAAATAAAATAGATTCGATAACAGAAGCCCACATCTATACAGACTCCTTAGCCGCCATAAAACACGTGAAGTGACGAAGACGCTATGTGTTACCCAGGAAATCCACGCACTCAATAAAAAAACAAAGATAAGCACCCAGATACATTGGACACAGGACAATGCTAAGAACGTTGAGCAGAGAAAAGTTGACCACCTCACACACGAAGTTCCACACACTAATGCGCCCCCCACCAGGCTCCCTTTAGATGCCCGCTCCGCTGTCTCCATTATAGCATCCTCTTTAAGGAAAAGTACACGTGCCCTCATTCCCCCGTGTACATTCCCACTCCCTCGTAACTTAACGAGATTGGAGGAGGTTTCCCTTAGAAGGATAAGAGCTGGGGAGGCCCTTACCCCGTCGGTAAAATGCCGATGGGAATCGCAAACTGACATCGGACCAACCACATGCCCGAAGTGTTCCACACCAGCTGCAGAAGTGGATGTTCGCCACCTGCTATGGACTTGTGCAGGGACAAGGGCATCAAGGACACAGATTATGCGCGAAGTGGGGCTAACCACAACAAGGGAAGAGGACTTTTCTAAATGGCTCACCGACAACGCTAAGAGCGGGAGCCTGCTCCGGTTCCTCACGGAAAACCATTTACATGAGTTTATATAATATGCCTTATGGCAAGTTTGCGTACAAAAAAAAAATACAAAACCAGGCTTTTATTCCTGCCTTAGAATAGTCATGCGGCGGGCTGCACCAGATCCAGCAAAAAATAGACTCTGCAAACATGGCGACATATTCTAAACTACTGCATTCATTCTAACGTAAATTTTCCCCTGGTAGGCGTTTATCTTGGGTGGGGAAGGACACCACCTGAATTCACGCTATTGAGGTTCTGCTCCATGTAATGTTGTTTATGAAAAAAATACATGTACGAGTACTTCCCAATTTGTATTTAATTTGACCGCGTGTCAATTGCATAATAGGCTTAACGAGGGACACCCAACTCTAGAGTGAAATGGTTGATTTTGATGAAACCTAGATGCCGCTCTTGTAAATGAAGTTATCTTTAAGCCTACATTTGTCATACTAAGCTATATGCGCCCATCTCACGTATAGTATATGATATATAAAAATGAAGCCTGTTAAACTCTCACTAAGTGCCGGTTTAGTGCAATATGTGATGTAAATACCATACCCAGAGTGCGAAGTCGGAATTGCACATGCTAAATTTGAGATATAAATCTTTAAATTTCTCCCACAATGACCATAACCGGCGAAAAGGCCCGAAGAAAATTCCTTGGTCTTCCATAAATTGCAGCCGCTTGTGATCTGGTGCAAGGAATGGGGACATGTGAGTTCATGCAGGCATGACAGAGAATAACAAAAAAACTGAATGGTATATCCTTATTAAACCGAACTACTCGTACGGCTTCCTAATCGTGCGAGCTTCTGATCTTCCATCCATGCATTCCAGACCAGCTCGATACCATGAAAGGTTCATCTGTGTGTATCACACCCTTTACACGAAACACTACCGCTGGTGGTTTCGCACTGAAAAAAAAAACTGTAAAGGTACCGGGTGTCGGTCCGTACGTCTCGCATGCTAAGCGAGCGCTCTGCTATCTGAGCTACCCCCCACCCCCCCTCCCTAAGGAAAGACATGAGAGCGAATGACACACATTCTGCGGAGAAAGTTGCGCAAAGGACGTAGGCTGCAGCTAAGGACACCCTAACAAAAACGAAATAGTATTTCGCTCTCTCTAATGCCTGTGGTGTTCACTCCCGCCTTTAGACTCGCGCTTTGCTGGCGCAATCTGCGCTTCTTATCAGAGTCTGGTTTGGTTTGATTTGGTTTTGGGGTTTAACGTCCCAAAGTGACTCAGGCTATGCGAGACGCCGTAGTGGAGGACTCCGGACATTTCGATCACCTGGGGTTTTTAGCGTGCACTGACATCGCACAGCCCACGGGTGCCTAGCTCTTACAAAGTCAAGTAGCGATATACCTTTGTATACTGCCGCCCTTTCCTCTGGTTTCCTCATCGCGGGGACTTCGTTTTTCGATTTAGGAGAAAATGAAAGATGGCTTAGCTCTGCTATGCCTGGATATACGTAGCGAAAAGCAGTGACTATCTCAGGATCAGAAGTTAATTTCTTCAGTGTTCTGCGTCGTTCGCCAGAAGCTAAACTATCCTTGGCTTCCATGTCGAGCGTGTCTAAGTTCACCGGCGTTCTACAATTTGTTTACAGGAAAGGAAAGGCAGAGCATCTGTTACTCGCGGAAGTCAAGAAACGCTGCCGGCGGCGTTGGAGAGCACTCGTTTCCACTTGGTCCTCATAGCTGACGGCAGATGGGTGACGTGACACCTTGATGTCACCCTAATTGCGTGACTTAACTATGTTAGTATTTGGTACTTTCAAATTGCACGCCAATCGTATTATCACTCGCGGAATCCCGCTATCGTCCTCCGGGTAGAGAAGCGGAGTTATGAAGAGCGTTTCACGACCCAGGGCAAAAATATTTCCTTTTTTTATTTTGCGCCGTATCGTGACACGCTCTTCATAATTCCGTTTCTTGTATCTTCTGTAAACTGCCGTCTGTGTGATGTGCCTGAAACAACAGAGCACTGTTTCAATAATTGCAAAGGCGCAATTATATTTTGAGATGTACGGCAAAGAACTCTAAACAAAGACTTTATTCTAAACTCGTACAGTGTGTGGTATTTTGCTGTTACACAATCTGATTACGAATCATAGGACATGTTTTTCCTTATTGAACTTCATAGCTTGTGGAAGAAACGGGCTGGGGCAGGTAGGTCACCACCGCTTGCGGTGGAGACTAGCCTGCCACCGAATTTTTATGTGTTGTAGGCTGTCATTGCACCCGCCACCTCTTCGGTGGCGGACGACGGCTGTTGTAACGGCGGGCGTCTTTCTATCCCTCTTCCTTTTCTTATCTTTTTTCTTCTGTCTGTACGAGGCAGCGGAGGTGGCTCAGCTACAGAGCCAGTAGCAGGCCCGTGCATTTTAACGCGGTAGCGTTAAGGAGCTCGTGTCGCAGAAAAGCCGATGTCGTCGGCGTCCAGTGAGCGATAAATCCCGGCATGCACTTCATAAATAAAAAGCAAGTTCCAAGATGGGCTGGGTGGGAATCGAACTAGGGTTTCTGGAGTGTGAGACGGAGACGCTACCACTCAGCCACGAGTCCTTTTTTTTTTTTGAAAGCAGTACAAAAGCGCTTCTAGTGAATGCGGTGTTGCCTTAGAAACATGCCATAGGACGTTATACTGCAGTGTATATCGGTAATTATGAGCGTGTTACTTACATAAGTCGCAGTTACACGAGTAGCGAAGTACGTTTCCGCTACATTTCTACTGCGCTCTGCGCACATGCAGAGCCATCTTGCGGCAAACACAGAAGAATCCCTGCTCGCAATGTGCGGCGCTGCCCCGACACGTGGCGCGCCACTCGCCCCTGACGTTTCGCCGTGCACCCTCACAGGTTGTAGAATCAAGCGTCTTTCCTTTCTTCAGATCACTACCTTCGCTCACCTGCTTCTCCCCTTCGGGCCGCGCGGGTACTGTTGCGAGGATGCCCCAATACCCTTGCGTTTAGTAAGTTTTCTCGACGAGGTGCAATAACGCTATCGCGTTCCACTCTTGAAGGCGAAGCTTAAGCGTCCTCCAAATTTTCTTTTCCTTTTTCCTACAGCTACAACAACAACAACAAACGCATGTTCGATCGCAACACTGAACCTGTTTCTACGTAGACTCCATTTAAGCAGAATGATGCTGTAACTGGAGGACATTTATGAAGCAAATGACTTTTAACTCGTCTGGTTTTCTCTGGTGACACGGTGTGTTTCTTTGCCTGACTTTTAGTTAAGTTTTCTGTTGTGCAGCTCAGCAACGGCTGAGTGCTTTCAAAATAGTCTGTGTGCATAACCCTTTCTGTACATAACCACGTGTAATAAATATCATGTCGAAAAAGAATTCACTACACAGGAACATGTAAATGTAGGCGCAGTCATGTAAGAGGGAGTTCAAATGTCTTATGCAAGTTGTTTCACTAGCATTATTGTAAAGAAGGAAGTCACAGCAATCTTTCAGATAAGATCCTCCGTAAGAGAAGGACGCCCGCTTTCTTTTCTGTTATTTGCTATATATATATATATATATATATATATATATATATATATATATATATATATATATATATATATATATATTGTGAAAGAAGGCCAGGTCCAGACGGCAAGGTCATGAAGGTAAGGCGAGCTATGATGTGTCAGCTTTTAATCTGATGGAGAAAACCCAAGCGCGCGCCGGAGCCGGCGCCGCGGGACGATGATGATGGTATGTACAAGATGAAGAAGAAGATCATGGTATGTACATATGAAAGAAGATCCGTGGAGGGCTCACACAATCTGCCCGAGGGGTCGGAAGCGGCCAGCCTGGCCGCTCCTAACCAACCGAGGCGCACAAACGGCTTCAAGCGAGATACATGAACGATTTCAGTTCTACGGTGGCGTCGGTCAGCTGGGGGATCAACAGGTGTGACTTGGTAGTTTACTGGGGAAGTTTGGTTGATTACCTTGTAGGGACCACGATAGCGGTGCTGAAATTTATCACTAAGGCCAGAGGTGCGCAGTAGTGTATAGAGCAGTACTTCGTCACCAGGACGAAAAGAGACGACGCAATGCTTCGAATCGTAGCGACTCTTGCGGTCTTGCTGGCACGCTTGTGTGTTGAGGCGGGCAAGATGACGGCATCTGGTCACACAGGATAAGAACTGGGCTGGTAATGATGAGGAGTAGTCGGGCTTAGAGAAGAAGGAAGTGTCGAGGATTGTAGTGGGAGGATGGCCGAAAACGAGGTAAAATGGGGAGTAACCGGTAGTCCGCTGTACTGCAGTATTATAGGCGAATGTGATGAATGGTAGAACGGTATCCCAATTTCGATGATCCGGTGTGATGTACATGGATAGCATATCCGATAGGGTGCGGTGAAATCGCTCAGTCAGACCGTTAGTCTGGGGATGGTAGCTCGAGGTTGTCTTATGGAGGGTGGATGACGCACGAAGAACTTCGGATACGACTGTCGATAAGAAGGCCGTCCCGCGGTCACTTAGAAGCACCCGAGGAGCGCCATGACGCAATACAATTGACCGCAAAAAGAAATTAGCTACCTCTTCAGCGGAACCAGTCGGTACAGGGGCCGTCTCAGCATAGCGTGTAAGGTGTTCGACAGCTGTTATAATCCAATGGTTACCCCCATTGGAGAGAGGTAGGGGACCATATAAGTCGATGCCGACTACGTCGAATGGTGTGGCGGGACAGGGAAGGGGCTGTAGGAGACCAGCGGGGGAAGAAGTCGGCCGCTTGCGACGTTAGCACCGGTGGCAGGAAGCAACGTATTTAGCTACGGTGGTAGACAGGCCAGGCCAAACGAATCGTCTTTTCACGCGGTCGTATGTTTTGTTAAAACCAAGGTCACCTGCAGTAGCGTCATCGTGGAAAGCCGCTAGTATACGTGGGCGAAGCACACGCGCTACGTCTGGGAGCCAGCGAGTTCTATCAGGATAATACACGTAGCGGCGTAGTATGCCATCTTCAAGCTTGAAATTGCGAAGGTGTCGGCGAAGCCTAGCGTTGGGTGGGCTCGAAGCGCCGATAAGGCGGTCGATGATGGGCCGACAGTAGGCATCAGCTAATTGCTGTGAGCGGAGAGCGTGCTTGTTCTCAGAGTCGTCAAAAGAAACTGCAATGATATGCGTCGGTGGAAGCGATGTTCGACTGTGGTCAGAGGTGGAAATGCATTGTGGAGAAAAACAGCAGGCTGATTCCGAAACCGGGCAGCGAGAAAGAGCGTCGGCGTCTTGGTGTTGGCGGCCCGATTTATAAACGACGTCAAAATGGTATTCTTGCAGGCGTAGAATCCAACGGCCAAGTCTGCCTGTCAAATTTTTCAGTGAAGATAACCAGCAAAGAGCATGGTGATCGGTCACAACTGTGAAGTGCCGACCGTATAGGTAAAGGCGAAACTTTTGAACAGCCCAGACGACAGCGAGACATTCCTGCTCGGTAACGGTGTAGTTTTTCTCAACTGGAGTCATGGTCCGACTGGCGAAGGCAATCACTTTCTCACGTGAAGTTGCATCGCGCTGCAGAAGTACAGCGCCAAGACCGTGACCACTGGCATCAGTGTGCAGGATGGTAGGAGCGCTGTCGCTGAAGTGGCCAAGAACTAGATCTGATGTGAGGGCGTGCCTTAGGTCGTTAAAAGCAGTCTTGCACTGTTCAGTCCACTCGAAAGGGCTGCGCGCTTTAAGTAGTTCATGAAGTGGCGCAGCAATAGTTGCAAAATGTCTTATAAATCGCCGGAAATAGGACGCTAGGCCGAGCAAACTGCGCAAATCTGTAGTCTGTTGCGGACGAGGAAAGTTCCAGACCGCGGTTATTTTTTCAGGGTCTGGGCGAATGCCGTCATGGCTAACCAGATGTCCTAATATTTTAATTTCCTTCTCTGCAAAGTGGCACTTCTTGGTGTTGAGCTGAAGGCCTGCTGAAGCAAGACACGTGAGGACTTCATTCAGGCGCGTGAGATGGTTGGTAAAAGTTGACGAAAAGATACCAATGACATCCAAGTAACATAAACAGGTTCTCCATTTACAGTATCGATCATTCTTTCAAATGTTGCGGGTGCGTTACAAAGGCCGAAGGGCATAACATTAAACTCGTAAAGTCCGTCGGGAGTTGCGAAAGCGGTTTTTTCTTTGTCGTTCTCATGCATAAGTATTTGCCAATAACCTGAGCGGAGGTCCAAGGTCGAGAAATATTCGGCACCTTGGAGAGAGTCAAGGGCGTCATCAATACGCGGCAACGGGTAGACGTCTTTGCGGGTAATTTTGTTAAGTGCGCGATAATCAACACACAATCGTACCGATCCCTCCTTTTTTTAACTAATACTACTGGGGAGGACCTGGCCTTCTTTCACAAGTGGTGGAGGTGAAATTCGATCCCCATACGGCCTTGTGCCCTGCCTCTCGCTGGAGCTACGTTCCGGTCGCCGTTTAACCACTACCATCGTCATGTCAACCGAGAGCTGTCCCGACCCGGCCGGACCCTCTACCTCGGCTACACCGCCGCCTCCGATGATGCCCACACGACAACGCGACCCGCCGCTGTTCGCTGGTCGTCGCGACGAAGACGTCGATGACTGGCTTGACACTTATGAACGCTGCAGTGCCTACAACCGCTGGGATGATGCTTTGAAATTTCTGAACGTACCTTTCTACCTTATTGAGGTCGCCAGAAATTGGTTTATTAACCTCGAGCTCCACACCACAAACTGGCCCACCTTCAAGCAGCAGTTCCGACAGTACTTCGCCGACCCGGCTGTTCGGACGGAGATCGCAAGGAACAAGCTCGCTACCCGCCGTCAAGGTCCCGATGAGTCCTATGCGTCATACATAGAGGCCCTGCTGGCACTCTGTCGGCGTGTCAGTCCCACCATGCCGGAATCTGAACGTGTACACCATGACTTGAAGGGAATCAATTCAATGGCTTATAACACCCTAGTTGCCCAAAACCCATCAAGTGTAGATTCCATTATAACGACCTGCCAACGCCTCGACCAGCTACAGTCCTCCCGATTGCAGCCCGGCTTCACTACTGCCCCGACCTCTACTGACCTCGATCTACGAGCCATGATTCGAGCGATAATCCGCGAGGAGCTCCAAGCCCTCAGCCCTTTCTGCCGGCACGGGTGCGATCATTCGTCTCCTTCTTCTAACGACGCCGGCCTCCGCCTCATCATTAAAGAAGAGTTGGCCACTATCAACCACCCTGTTACACCTGATCCTCCTGCACCTCGCCCTGCACCGACTTACGCTCACGTCGCTGCATCCCCTCCTCCTTTTGTTCCCCCACCCCAAGCACCACCCTACAACCACATCAACGCCATGACGACGGCTCAACCGACGCCACCCTATTACGCACCTTGGCGCCCCTCTCGCCCAGTGTGCTATTATTGTGGAATTCGAGGACATATATCTCGATTTTGTCGCCGACGCATTCAGAAGGAGCGACGTGGTTATGACGCCTTCGAAAGTGACATACCTGCATATTATCAGCGATGACCAATTTCCAGCCAACCTCGTCGATTTTCTCCACCACCGGTATCCTCGTCTGAACCAAGTGGGGCTCATGTATCCCGACGCCGGTCCCCTTCCCCATACCGCCGCTCTATTTCGCCACTTGACCAGCAACAACTGTTCCTGTCCGTAATTCGGAAAACTAAGCGATGCAGTTTCCGGAGGAGAAACTGCACTTTGCGAACTTACAAAAACTCCTCCTCATCGCCCATATAATATGATTTCCGTTTTAGCTGAAGGATTACCGGTCGAAGCTTTGATTGACACAGCCCTACTGAAAATATTGTACGAGGCTCTGCGTGGTTATCTGTGCGTGGTTATCGACCCGCACAGCGCGAGAATGAGAGAACGAGAATGAGCGAACGAGAATGAGCGAACGAGAATGAGCGAACGAGAATGTGCGAACGAAGATGTACGAACGAGGATGTGCGATAAGAGGACGCGCGATGTGTGCACGGTGGGAGAACGTGCAACGTGCTCACGGCGCGAAGGCGTGCACACTATGAGGACTTTTGTACCCGTGTGTGTGCGTCAAAATTTGTGCATAGCTATCAACATTCAGAGTGCATGGATGTGGGCACTCAAGGCCCCAATATAGTCCCATGTAACGCGCGCGTGCGCACGTCGGCGAAAAACCGAGGTCTATAGTCCAACGGCACGACGTGATGGACGTAGCGAGCGCGAGCCGACGCGGCCTAACGTCGCCGACGCGCAAATAGAATCTCGCCTATTTCTCGCCGACCGCGTCAGCCGCGTCGGCCACACATTCTAGCATTCCTCACGCGCAGTGAAGATGGCGGCTTGCATGTAGACAGAGACCATGCTATAACCACGCGCGCATTTCAGACACTGTTGCTGAAAAGCTGCTAGAAGGAATTCGAGGGGCCCCGCCGGGGTGGTGCAGTGGTAAGACGCCCGACTACTGTGCCGGAGTTCCCGGGTTCGAACCCGAACGCGGCGGCTGCGTTTCGATGGAGGCGAAACGAAGAGGCGTCCGTGTGCTGTGCGATGTCAGCGCACGTTAAAGATCCCCAGGTGGTCGAAATTAATCCGTAGCCCTCCACTACGGCTCCTCTTTCTCTCTTTCCACTTTCATTCCCACCTTCCTCCCTTCCCTTACGGCGCGGTTCGGGTGTCCACAGAGCAAGTGTGACAGTTACTGCGCCTTTCCCTTCCTGTGAACCAATTTAATTTAATTTAAGGAATTCGAGGGCGGCCCTGCATCTATGATACCAAGCGGATTGACTCTACAGAGACGTTCAGAGGAAAGAAAAATGCCTGCGATGCAAACTGTCAGTAGTGCGGCTGGGCACAGCTGCGTTCTTCGCTGCGGTGCGTGTGCCATGCTCGTTTTAATGCATTGCTCTAGGTGGTGTAACAATGATGTTGTTTCACTTATCTGCAGTACATTCATAGGAAGAATACCAAAAACTGTGGAAGCGGCTTCGCATAGAGTTGTGACCGGTACACGCCGGAATCGAAGGTCGTACTCGATTTGGCCTCACGGAACGTCAGTGGCTCAACAACCAGGGAATTCGCGAAATTTATGGAATTCTACAGGAACTGCGGCCAGCCGAGAAAGTGATCCTCATTACTGTGTAATCTCTAACTCCTCTGTAATCGTACATATACTTAAATTTTGATTAGTTTTCAGTAAAACACGCACATATACAATCATCGTTCCATCTGTAGCCGGCGGCGGCGCAGGCTCAGGCCGTTTCTGGGCTGGACGTCTCCACAGCTGGCTGTAAATGCCTTGTGCCATTTGAACATTCGCAGTAAACACATCGCGTCATTGCTTTGATCACAACAGTATTTAGTGCCTTGATAGGCTGCAGCCAGGTCCCTGTAGGTGCCCTGTCGTCTGCTCGAAAATGCACCCCGAAAACGTACCAGCCCTCGAGGGCGTCTTGTGCGCATGCGTGCCGTGGCATCGGGCACGCCAGCCGCGCCAGACTGTAGAAGCGGCAGTTTTTTGACGCGCCCGTCGTAGCCGACGTGCCGTGGCTAACGTCGCAGACTTAGCCAGTCGCGTTGAAAACGTCGGACTATATTAAGTCCTTTAGTGCAAGGAATGAGTGCACTCTGAAGGTGCAAGACATTAGTCTGATCTCAGACGATGAGACATTCAGCATGGGAATGCTACCATGCTATGGTGATACTCTGCATGGTTGCAAGGCTCCTACATCACACCTCATGTTTGTGTTGTGCATAATACTAATATGCCAGCTTTAGGCCTTGTGCAAGGCCTCAATCAGTTTCTGCTACAGTTATGACACAAAATGTTTTGCAGAAATGATGCTCTCCATGAGATGAGTCTCAAGTGCAAAGAATGCAAGCTTCCAAAAGATACATGTGGGCACCTGGATTGGATTTATTGGCTGATACACTGTGGTCACAAAACATCTGCTTTCGGTCCACCAGGTTCGAGCTTGGATGCAGGTTTCCTTCTTCAGCTGCTCTTGGCCTGTTGGATTCGAGCTTGGATACAGGTTTTCACTGTGCGACGTCTGCAAAATGCAAAAAAAAAGCCGGACTATATTCCAAAATCCGAAAATTCAGCTGTCTTTACAAGACATTCTGAGAAAGGGGTAATTAGGTGCTCTATTTTTAATTGATAACAATTCAAAAAGTTTCGATTCTGAACTACAGAAATATAACGAACTGACACAAGAATACAGGCGTTCAGCATCAGTCCATCACAAAATCTAATACCTTAGTCGAACAGATATTTCAAGGGTCTTTGAACCATATCCTATCAATCAAAGACATCTGAACACTGCTTCATGGAAAGCTACAATAACTAGAGTGAACAGAGCAGTGCAAAACCAGAGATTTAAATGGACTTTGAGAAATAGAAGTGTGCATTCTAGGATATGGCTTAGCACACAGGGCTAGGAATAAAACCAAACCTGAAATGAAAGATTATGCAATTCTACATATATGATCATAGAAGAAAAACAAAATTTCACACAGAACAGTATGGAAAGTATATCATCATTGCAACTTGTACAAAAACAGTTGATAACACATCTTCAAAAGTGCACGAGTATTACTTGAGCCCAGCAGCGAATTATCAATGGCAATGGCGGGGTACAAGAGCTTAGTGAGATGATGGAATCTTTCAATGGTGATCGAGAATGCCATGTAGAAGTGGCACAACTCTCCCCAAGTTTACTAAAAGCTTGGTTAGGATTCATGACGGCCCCTCAGCCTTCCTTCCAATAAGGTCGAGAAATACCCTAACCATCCGAGGCAGTGGAAACAGTGCATAGGGATCAGGTTAACTGATATTCACAAACATGCCTTGACTAACACCTTTACTCCAAGCGGTCCTCGAGGCCCTTTTTTTTTTAAATGAAGCTCCACTTGAATTGCTCCTCGAGTGCATGAGAAAACAGAGCATCTATAAGTGGCAATGGCACTACTACGGGGACACCTAGACTTCCACTTGCAAACATGGGGCATCGCAGCTTTCACACACTGTGCAGACTTCGTTCTACTGCATACCAAGCCTTTCATGAAAGTGGATATAATAAGGATTCACAGACCCACTCTCTGAAGCATTGGCTCCGAGAACCTCAATCTGACGCGAAAATACTGAAACATTGTTTCAAGTACGACCAAGAAAAGCCTCCTAAGTTTCTGCGGCTGACGTTGAGCATGGATAACAATCGTCAGTTGCAGATTTCAATGCTGTAGTTGATCATCGCATTACGCTACTGTGGTGTAAACACATTTCAAGTCATCACCAGATACCTTAGCAACATTTCAGAGCACGCCGAGTGCCAAGTTGCAGAAAGCATTTGATGGCTAACAGCAAATGAAACATGTGCAGTGGTGGTTTCTGTGAACCACTGTGGACAGTGGTGCAATCGTGGGGAATGTCATATTGTAAATAGGAAGACAGCGAGGTACCGGAGGTGCAGTTGTGCCATGGAACACCTGTGCTGCACATCTCAATGGCTTTCTGATTGCCTCAAATATACTTGTATGTCTAGATGTAGTGTTGAAGGGGGGGGGGGGAGGGTCAATTTTGTCTTTTTAGCTGTGGAGAGATATTTGCAGTTGGTGGAACGCATGGCTTTTCAAGTGCACTTAAAATTAAAGCTCCTAGCTTGCTTGGAAACAGAAGCGGCATTTGCTTCTGGAAAGACAAATTTGTTGGCTTGGGTGCATTCGCTATAACATGCTTCTTTGAACCTCACATGTGCTCTACGCTCGCCGCTGAGCACTCAGAGGGCAAATATGCAACTAGGTCACTAGAGTTCACAGCAGTTCGAGCAGTTCTCAATGCCTAAATCCTGTTCTACATGAGCCATATGTCACTGGCAGTGAATGTTGGTAGATGTGAATTGTTTTCAGCCATTTTTCACAGCTGCCTTGTTCATGCAGTCTGCAAAACATATTTTACTAGGCTGTGACTTTTTTTTTAACGTCCAAAAGCGACTCAGGCTATGAGAAATGCTGTAGTGGAAGACTTCAGAAATTTCAACCACCTGGAGTTCTTTAATGAGCACTGATGTCGCACCGCACATGGGCGCCTTGCTTTTAGTCTCCATCGAAAAGCGGCCGCCACAGCCTATTAGCCTGTGACTCTTGAGGCAGCTTGTGGATGCTGTTCACAAGGACTTGACATTAGAAAATGAGCATGGTACACGTAGTGGCATGCACTTTCCGGGCCAAATTTTGGCCTTATGGCCCATTCAGTTGGGGGGCACGAGAGCAGAGGTGCCGAGCAGTACAGAGAAGTACAGGAGCACGCCGAGCGAGGGTGTAATTTTCCTCCCACGGGAACGCTCTCTGCGTGTTGAGAGCCGTACGCCACGACCATTGTGACCACGCTTCCCTCCCCAGCATTCTCCGCCTACCCGCTGTAGCAGCAGTTGCAACCCGAGGAGAAGCAAACACTCCATGTAGAACTGCTTTGCATGTCTTTGTTCTCACAGCGCGGCGATCTGCCTCCTTTGGCCCTTTCGATGCCAGCAGTGACTCTCAAACCTGAGCAATGCTTTGCAGCCACCATTTAGAGCGTCACCGACTCGAGAAAAGAAAAAAGATGGTGCGGATACACCGCTTTATGTCATGTGACTTCCTCTACACTCGCTTTAGATGAGGGAGCAGCCGGGAGTGCATTCAGGTGCTCTCAGCAAAGGAAAAGACCTCCTCCTCTACCATTGGAAGCCAGTGATGCTACTCCTGCTCTACCACTGGAGGGCACCCGCTTGTCTGAGAGCACTTTCTAAGTGCTCTCGAGGGCGCCTACTTTCCAACTCAAATTCGCCATAAGTCTTGCCCCGTATGCCACTTGTGCTGTCTGGAGTGGAGAAATATTTCTGAAGGGTAAGTCGGAGGAAATGCTGAAAAGCATTCAAGAATCTGAACTGAACCTTAAGTAGAGAAAAGACTTTTCTACACTTTATGGAGCTGAGGTAGCGTCGAGTGGAGACATGTTTTTGAATTCGCCACAAGGGTAAAATTTGAATTAACTATTCCACACGCAAAACACTCATGTCCTAATGTCAAGTCCTCTGAACATTCAGAAGCAAACTCGATATTCACAGGCTAACAGAACATGTTTCTCAGGCTGCATGAAAAGGCAGCTGTGAAAAACAGCTGAAAACGCTTAATGTTAGGCAAAATGTCGCTGCTGCTGTTATATTGTTCATGTAGAACATGACATATGCATTGAGAAATGCTGTGAAATTTAGTTACCAAATTTGTTTATTAAGATTTGATTTGAAGTTGCTGCTACACTTGATCTTTGAACTTGCAGGGCTCAGGGGAGAGGGAAGAAAGTATGCGTGCTTCTTCGCTACATATACACCCAAACCAACAAATTCAACTCGCTGATTTCAGTTTCCAAACAAAGCTTGGAGCCACAATGGTCACTGCACTTGAAAAGCCATGCCTTCTGCCTACCGTGAATATCTCTCCACAGAACAAGTGAACCAACCACTTTGACAGCACCGTGTGTCCGAAGAGTACATAGTACCCTGATGTGACAAGCAAGCCATTGATGCCTGTAGCACAGATGTTGACATTGTTCACAAGGCTCAATCGCGCTACTAGTGGCCCCAGCTTCCTTTATACGTACTTGCTAAGACCAAAAATGGGAAGACTGCAAAAAGGGGGGGGGGAGGCAGCATTTGTGTACAAAAGGGGGAGGTGGCTGCTACTTTCAGGCAGTGTCGGATGCGTCCTAATCTAAACATCGTAAGCATAAACACATGCAGCAGCAAGCATGCAATGCATGTTTAAAGGTGTGCGTCCGTCGAGATATCTGCAGGCCGCCAGCAAATGTTCTCACTGCGTCTCTGTAGCCAACGCAAAACTGATCTGCATGCCCACCACCAGTTTTCTCTCAGTACCATCGGAGCGCTGTTTAAATGTTTTAATGCAAAACCATAACTAGCCCTTTTACACGTAATTTCATCCGTGACCGTCGTTGGCTGCGTTGGTTCCGAAAAAAGAGCAATCACGCCATTGCTGAGCATAGAGCAGCTTAGTAACATAAGGCATGTGGCTGAGCTCAATAAGAAGGGTCAGATAACATGACATTTGGGCAAAGCCTTTAACCTCAAGTACACTGAGTGGCTGCCCTTAGCTGAGATCGAAAGCGAAGCCAGCACAGCATCTATATCTACTGTGGCTGCATTAGCTGTACATCGCTGCCTACAAGAAACGCAGTACACCAACTGTTTTCGCAGCCAGCGACACCTACTCTTGCTCGGCTAAAGTCTGCTTTGATTGATTTCCTGCTTAGCCAATGATGCCGATGGTGCTAGTGTGGCCTCTGATGGAGATGCTTGAAATTATAATGCCGCTGCTGATTTCTCGGTGCTGGTTCCGCAAAAGCCATTCTTTGCAGGCAGAAGCCCCTTATCGGAAGATTTAGGGCAGTGATCGTGCAATCAGAAAGTTTGGTCAAACATCTGAAGTCTTCTAAAAAGTCGGAAGGGTTGGCTGCAGGTATGTACGCAACATGCCTTCCCCACAAGTGTGTCCTTGTCTGTGGAAGCCACCAAGCAGAGCAAACTTACTATTAGTCCTCAAATTTGTACCGTAGCTCAGCACTAAGTAGGTTCTGAAACACTGCTCATATACAGCGACAACTTAAAATGTGCAGCACCACAGAAGTATGTGATGATCAACTACAGCACTGGAGTTAGTGATAGACCAGGATTATGCATACTTGGTGTCAGAAGCTGGGATGTCAGGAGGGATGCCAAAGCCATACCCAGATAAAATAATGTGCTAGAAGTTCTAAGTTAACCAGGGTTGACCTGGGCTGTCACTCAGCCAATGCTTCAGAGAACAGATCTGTGCATGCTCACTGTATCCACTTTAGTAAAAAGCTTGTAAACCCGCAGAACAAAGCCCACAGAGAGAGCAAATGATAAGATGACAAGTGTTTACAAGTTGAGTGCCAGTCTATGAGCCCTCAAGGTCACATAACTGCCAATAAATGAAAAGCAGGCATTCAGGGCTACGTGGAGTTGAAGTCAATGTATTCTTATGAAGTGAAGATTTCATGTCACTATACTCAATCTCACAAGCTGTCTGCTGCACCTGGCTCTTTCGAGATCATATAGATTATAGTAGGTAGTTGTGCTCTTAAGTGCCTCTCACCCCTTGAATTGGCCAGGGTCAAAGTAGGAGCACAATGACCTACTGGGACCCTTTGCAAAACTCAATGCGTCACCTATATTATATAGCAAAATCCTTGTGGGAGGATATTTTTCCACATCTTGGGTGCACAGTCACGTGACACATGGGTGATGTAGCCTATAGACCTCCTTCACGGCTACGTCACGAAAATGCGGTGGTGCTGTCGTCGTTAGTGACTTTCGCCTGGTAGGCAAAACAACACTTCTGTCGCTTTGCCTACCGTGATTACGCGATGGCTTGCTGCTGCCGGGAAATGCAGAGCACCATGCCGACTTATCGCGTCGCTATAACATGTGCTGAAAGGTACACTAGAGGAAGTTTAGTAAGCTTGCACAGGTTTCTTGCCCAACAATGGTCGCCGTAAACAGTGGTGGGCCGCCGTGGTGAAGCGCCAAGGCTGGCTACCGATGCCTGCTCATCGAATATGCGGCAAACACTTCGTCACGGCTAAGCTGGAGCTTATTCATCTTTACGCCAGAGCGGTCTACCGGATTAAAGGTCGCGAATAACTCGGGTTTGGCCTTCTTACGACGCGTGATGGGATCTTGGTACTGTTTTAGTGCCGGTGCGGGCGCGGGTGCGGGCGCGGGTGCGGGTGCGCAGGTAACATATGTAGACGAGGCCGTCATATATATATATATATATATATATATATATATATATATATATATATATATATATATATATATATATATATGTTTTAATGCGTAGGCCTGTTTCTTTGTTGGAGCATGCATAGATGTTTTACCTATGTAAACTGTTCCTCAAGCCCGTTTTTTTTTTTACTTTGGTAATTGTATGTAGGCGCAGTGAGCTGCTACGCGAGAGATCAGTGTTGCACTCCTCGATCCGTGGTATATATATATGTTGCATAACCTTGGCCGCGTTCACGTCAAATTATTTTAATCTACTTCCTGATGAACATTCCCACTTCACGTTGGCAGCTACTAATCAATTGGGTTGGAGCTGCATTTTTTTATTTATGCTGAGTGCTTTTATTTGTATTCACAGCGGTTGATTGTGAATGCGAGTTGGGAGGGCTTATCCTACATTAACGCGGCCACAGTGGCCGAGACCGAACTGGGCCGCCTTAACTACGGAACCACGGGTGAAAGTAAAAACGGCCCCAGAAAAGAGGTCCCCAGAAGATACAGCCCCGAAAAAGAAGGTCCGTGGAATATACGGCCCCGGAAAAAACGTGCAGAAAGGTCCCCTCAGGAAGCGGCCTCTAGGAAAAAATGTCACCGAAGAAACTGACTGAAAATCTGCCCGGAACTCACTTCGCAAAAAACTGAACATCTTATTGGATGCCTTTTTTTTTTTAGAATAGATATAACCATTGTCGGGCCACTGGGTCATCTGGGTGCTTTACACATTTACAGGAACTGGAGAAGGCTTGGCGAGAAAGCATTGCGAAAAAAAAAAAAGAACCCCACTACTATATAACATCCAGCGAGTACTATTATGCAGTGCATAAGTTGTCAGTTTCCAAGCTGGGAAATATCTCTCTTTATTATAGGTCTAATCACCCGGGTAATATTACACATTCGAGAGACGTGCTTGTCCTCTACCGCACAAATTTCGGCGCCATAATGATTTTTTTTTTGTGAACGCATGGCATCAGTACCATGTTTTGCAAATTTCAAGCGGACGGGTAGAAAGAATCACTGTAGCATACGTTACTGCGGCTATAGACACGAGGAAACTCAGTCTACGCCTTTAGTAAACAGAACTACAAAACGTGAAAAAAAAATAAAATGGCGGAGTAAATAATGTTCAAGCTAAAATCACAAACGCAGATGTAAGATAAGAACAGTAAAAGTTGATTAGAATGAGCGCTATTCATCGCTGATAAGCCAAGCACCAGGCAAGGCGAAAGCTCGACTTTGCAGTACGTTTGATTCCATCTGTTTGGGGACGTTTTATCTGGGGCCATTTTTTCCGGGACCATTTTTTCCTGGGACGATTTTGCCGGATACCACGGAACCACAGCGGCCGCTGCAGCTTGTAATGGTAATGGAAGCTTTAAGCGGGACTACCCGGGATAAAATTGCTAGCCTAACGACGACAGCCGCCCACGAACAGAGCAGATATAAAAGAAGCGCCGCTTTGTGATTTCAACTAATTGGTACGCAAATCCGTGCGGTGTCAAGGCTACTGTTGTCGTGCTGACCTAAGTCATCCTAACTATACAGCCACTCGACGCTAGCGAGGTGCTTCGTGCTTATCAAGAACGCTCATTTGCCGCTCGGTGTGAAGAATCATCCGATAACGCAATGATGCTTCGAGCGGACTATTTCGTACGCGGTTTGCGCGCGCTATTTATGGCGAGAAAAATCACCGTCAGCTTACTCGACTCAAAGTAGTTGTAAGCATCCGAAGCTTTGTAATTCTCTATACGTTCTGCGCCTAATTTTCTGGGAGAAAACAGCAAATAGATGTCAACGTCGGTCATTTTCTCTGGCTGGCAGCAACGCTTCTCTTGGGCGCCTTGAACCCAATCTACATCGGTACGGCGTGCGGGTGCGTACGCTGCACACCGTGTACGTTTCAATGTATCGTATTTGTCCTCACCGCTGAGGCTCACGAAATACTAGCACATGGTCATTTCGTCTGCCAAGAAGGCGCCTATACAGATCACAATACCAAGGCTTTGGCAAGCTTAGCCACAGTGCCGCGGCCGCGGTCGTGCTTTTTGCCTACCGTGGGATCGCTGACGAAAGCAGCGCCACCTCGATCGTCTTGTTTGTTTGCAAACATGAAGGAGGTCTATATGTCACATACACATATCTCCTAGATTTTTTTTTTTACAGAGGCATGCTGCTCAGTCAAAAGACGCGATGCGCGGGAGTGTAGTGCGCACCGATTCTGTGCGTTTGCAATTTTTTGTTTTCGTTCTGTTTCTTCCGATAGTTTGGTGGAACGGCTGATATGCAATGCGATGCGGGATTCTGGAGTCGTGAGTCTGTTTTTTCGCAGCATGTCGCCGGGATGGTGCGTTTGCTTTCTGCCGTCTAAAAAAAATGTGCAAGAGTACTTGCTGTGTGCGGGGCTGCATATATATTGAGTACCAGAGTGAGAGTTATTTGCACACACGCATGCCCATACGTGCCCATAACATGCAGTTTTGTAGTGGCGCAAAAAAAAGTAATTCTGTCAAGACAGAGCATCTTCTAAAGGGCACGTAAGCTTTGACGTTTGGATTAAGCAATAGAATTATACATGATGTTTCACATAAGGTTTGCTTTATGGGGTTTAACGCCCCAAAGCGACTCAGGCTTGTATCACATGGGGGGCTTAACTCAAGGTACAAAACCGGCCCATGTCCGGACACAGAGCAGTCAAACCTTCGGTGCTACAACAAAAAAAAAAGGCAAGCATGCACACTGCTCTGTGCTTTGCCGAGGTAGCTCCAAGCTATCACTCACTTGAAACTGTGCTGCCTGCGTTGGCCAGCCTGCCCTCCTCCCTCCCCCCCCCCCTCGTTCATTCATTTTTTCCGCACTGCTAAATAAAAAAAAAGAAAGCATGCATACTGCTTGTCGTTTAGCTCGCAGGACAGCTAGACTCCCCTCCCATTACCTCCACTCCCCCTTCCCACCCGCCACTCATTTTAAAGGACAGCCAACATCCCATCACCCTTGCGTCCTTCCCGCGCAGACCAGGCAACCATTTTCTCACTCCCTCCCAGTGGAATGAAAAAAAAAAAAGCCCATGCAGGACATGCAGGAGTGACATAGCCACGTCACTTTTGTTTCAAGAAGGTTTGGGCTGCTTTGACCTGAGCAGCAGTATAGGGAGCGCTCAAGATTTGATTGCTTCTGTGCGCAGCGCGTTAGAGCACAGGGCTCGATTGGCCACCTTTGTACCTTAAGTTAAACCCGTTGTGTGAAACGATAGTGCCAGAAAATTGTTGGTTCATAAGCTAAGCCACATTTTTTATGAATTTACAGCTTAACTTCAAACACCAACGTTTATGTGCCCTTAGAAGATGCTCTCAGTCTTGACAGTTATTTCTTTTCTGCCAATGCAAAACAGCATGTGTGTGGCGTGCGTGTGTGCAAGTAACTCATGTACTACCCTTGCATGTTTTCATTACAATGAGGAAAACAAATGCACAATCCCTGCAGTGAACTGTGAAGAAGCAGACTCTTGACTCCGTGTCTTTGCATTGCGCGAATACCACCAACGCCACTAAACCACCGGAAGAAAAAGAATGAAAGCTAAGCAAAAGATAGCAAACGCACAGAATCGGCGCTCACTCTAAATTCCCTTGCATCATGCTTTTTGACTGAGCAGCGCTTCTCTCTCAAGGAAAAAAAGAATACAAACTCCACAAGATATGTGTACGTAACACATAGGCTATGTCACTGATGTATCACGTGATTGTGCACTGAAGACATGCAAAAATATCCTCCCAATTCCCTTTGGGGCAGAAGTTGGGTGCAATGCTGAATATTTCTGTATCAAACCTCATGTTATGCACGAATCTGACGACGAGCATGCCTTCACTATTGAAAACCAGAAGGGCGGAAGTGGGGGGGGGGGGTTATGAATTTTGTTACTGAGTGGAGCAGGTAATGAATGTGGTCATTGTCACAAGAAATGTCTCCTGGCAGCCACCTATTTCTGCCCCCAAAACAGGTTTGGCCGCCACAGTGAAGGGGTTTGCGCTGAGCAGAGAAGCATTGCAGAAATATTCTGCCAGAAAAACCCTATACTTCATTCATGGTCTATGATTACATATGGCATAGTATTATCAATAACACTCCCCTGTTTTCTCTTTTCACTTTACATACAAATTATATTCGCACTCAGTTTAGCTACCAAAAAAAGTGCAGGGGGGCCTTTTAGAGAGGAAATTTGTCAGAGCTGATTTATAAGAAAGCAGCCATCAACGGGTCTAGTTGAAGACAGGAAGACCAGAAAAATAACCCTCCAGAAAGGTCTTCAAGGAGTTCCAATTTGAGAAAAATTTATTCACAGCAGTTTTGCATAAATGTGTGAAATTTAGCAAAACAAAGACAAACATGCTGAAAAAAAGAAAAATTAAATAGGGACAAGAAAGGTGGCAACTGCGAAAAAGAGAGCCACCTGTAACCATGGTCTGGACGCATGCCAGGCTGTCACTTTGGGTTTATATTATATAGGCTTATGCTCTACTGCGAAAAAGAGAGCCACCTATAACCATGGTCTGGACACATGCCAGGCTGTCACTTTGGGTTTATAGTATATAGGCTCATGCTCTCTTCGATTGTTCCCTCTGAAGTGCACTTTTAGTTTTCATGTAGGCTCGCTTTTAGAGAAAAACCATGCAGTTTTTTTGAGAATTTTAAGAAGCATATAATTTCAGGAGTTCCAAAGCTCCTTGAAATAGTTCCTGAAAACCAAGGGTACTCAATGATATCAAAGGCCTGTGTAAACCACACTCCATGATCATCATATTGAAGGGAATGCCTTACCAGCCCATCCTCTGGGGCCTGTGCCCAATAAAGTATGGATGCATCATGTAGAACTTATGAAATCAGCTGGTAATGACATCTGTTTCAAAACTTCTGGCTTTTCCTATCTTAAAGTAAGCTCGCATTTTCAGTAAGTAGCACATTAGTGGATAGAATGCAGTAATTTATAATAAAAGACAGCTTCAGCTTGTCCTCAATGTCCTTTTATTACTCTAAAGCTGAACATGAGCTATGAGAGACATCATGAAGGAGGGCTCTGGGTCAATTTCCAGAGCCCTCTTCCACAAAAGTTCTTCAAGCTATGCAGTGGCACCAAATGTGGGCAGGCAAATTTTCATTTTGCCTCTATCAACAGGCCACAGGCACCATTCCACTCCACATTCTCAAACTCAACAGCCAAATGTCATAGCCAGTAAGCAACGGCAGCAAGCAAAGAAAACACTGAAGAAACCTAAATGTCAAAATAAACATGAGGGATCACAAATGCAGTAGTGGGTTAGGCAAATAAAAAACTACACATACTGAAAGATGTCTTCAGTACTTACATCAATGTCCTGCTTCTTGCCCACCACAGCACAGCACAATTCCGGCAAAGGGTATAGAGCTTGAAGGAGCCATTGCTTACGAAGTCACATGGAACTTGCTGCAAGGTAAAAAGTACCATGACCCAACAAATTAGTGAAAATTTAATATGGTGCAACAAGTACATGCAGAGGCTTTGTGAGCAAGAAATAAAGGCACAGAGTAGGAACACCACAATACTGTTTTTTTTCCTTGAAATGATGCACGACATGCTGGTGCAGGTCACTGCATGAAATTTGCCTCTGCCTGCTAAATAATCTTAAATTATTATTTTTTTAATTCAAAATTTCACTGTGGGATTCAGTTAGTTCAAGGGCGATTGCCTACAATGCCAGAGAAGAAACAATGTTGACATCACCCGAGACATACCAACAGTGAAATAAAATAACTCCTTTCACTACATCTCGTCGCCAGCCTGGCAAAAGAGCAAGTCAGCCATCACAGTGCCCCTAGTTACAAATAAAAAAGCATTTACTTGACTTTAACTGCAAGTGCATTTTAACAGCCTATCCATAATCCACCAGTTCCCACTAGGTTCGAGATCAGACAAGCCCTCCCTTTCTTTATGCTTTACATCGAGCGAGCACCTTAATGGGCACTGCAGGGCCTCATACATGCCTGCAACTACAATACTACTTTTTTAAGAGATGTGGAACTTCATTAAAATTCATTTATGACCGAAGTAGCAAAGATTGTATTTTATCTTGAAATAAGCAGCAAGAAAAAACAAGGGTATGAAAGGAGACAATACGGGCACTAGCTTACAACTAGTGTTTATTGAAGCACACATGAAATATATAAAGAAGACGAGCAACAACGCAAACCACTCAATCACTGATAAGGAAAAAGCAAGACATGAATCACTAAAATTTAAGAACAGTTCCCTATCTAGGTAACCCAACTCACTGCATGGTAACATGATGGATGGCTCACTAACACATCCATTACCTAGTTGTAAAATATGTCTAGCTTCAATGATTTCCCAGCTGATTTGCAATGGATGACAGCCAGAATGTGTACAGCAGAAAGAAAATGAAAGCAACCAGTGCATTCTTACAATGCACAGCCAAGTTGACCTCTACCTATATCTACTCAAATGGAACCGTTCGGAAGTTTTAGTGATTCATGTTTTGCTGTCTGCTTATTGGTGATTGAGCGGTTTGCAGTGTTGCTTGGCATTATATATTTCTTATTTGCATCAATAAACATTAGTTGCGAGTTAGCATCTGCTTGCTTCTTTTCACGTCCTTGTTTTTTCGTGCTGCTACTTTCAAGATGACACCTTACCAACTCACCCAAATTACATCCTTATGATTGTATTTTAGTCAGTGAAATTTTACTTCATGTGACACTAATCAACACACATGACCACGTTTCATGGAACGTAAAGCCAATCAATGAGAGCCTCATCATAAAGCATGAAAGTTGGCTCAGATATGCAGCTCTCCATGCCAACACAGCTTGCACAGACATGATTTTCTGTGGTAAACAAAACACTGGGCTGCTGCAAGGGTGGTACAGAGCAAGCAGAGGGTGCTCTGACACTGAGAAGAAATGTGGCATTGAATATTGCTGTACATGGGGACAATGTTTTGGGGCTATGCAGCCGGGTCTAGGTACGAAAGAAAAGGAGAAAAGTTTCTGTCCCCTTGCCGTGAAGAGTGGTTTGCTCACTATTTGGGCTAGGAGTGTACTGGGCTGAAGTGAAGGGAGATAGTTGGAGAGTTATTGCAAGGTCACGGGCTGAAGTAACCCACTCTACATGGCAAGGGGAAAGAGGTATGTTGCCTCTTCCTTTCTGCCTAACTTCAGCTGCGTAGCCACAGTTATCCCCGAGTATAGTGATGTGCTACCGTGATCAAGACTTGTAGAACTGAAAACTGAAAGTAACAAGGGGGTATGGCATGATTAAAATATCTATGGTGTCCAGGTGAATAGCACGCTGCACTCCAGGGTTGCTGACGGCGCATTTACTTATTTTATATTTAAAAAAAAACAACAGTAGTTAGTGAACCATAAATATAATACTTCTGCTATTGTGAGGATTCCACAGCTATGTAAACTGCATGAAGAAAGTGAAACTATCAATAGCTTGCACTGACAACTCACCAGGCACCCACTGGTGAAATAAAAGTGGAGCAAAATGTCATCTGCATTCACCACAATCATCATGAAGGTATTGCAGACACTAAGCATAGTTCACCATCATAGCACTTCTGATATCATATACAAGCCATCTATAAAGCTACCTAGCTTGTCACATGAACATATAAACAGATGACTTTTCAATGGTAATATGACTGACCAAATTCTCATGAAAAAAAAATGTTTATGACCAAATCAGCACTTTTCTCAGAGTTCACTGCATGGGAGTGAGTTCGTCAACTGCTAGTGTTTCAGAAAACGGGGTCATCAAGCTGTAACCTGAGTTGAGTTGCAAACAACGAAATTTCGGAGAGTGGTGAGGGGCAGACTTTGTGGCATTACGAAGGTCATCTACTAACGCTAACAGTAGGCAACCTTGATTTGATGACAGGGTTCAACATGCCAAAGAAACTTAGACAATGAGGGTCAGCAATAGTAGGTAGCTCTGGATAATTTTGACTATCTGCACTTCTTCAATGTGCACTGACACTGTACAGCACATGGGGACTTAGCGTTTTGCTACCACCGAAATGTAACCACCCTGGCTCGGACCGAGCCAGGGTCACCCAGCTCACTAGTCAAATGCCCTAAACACTGAAACCACCACAGTAGGGTGCAGGCAGCCTTGAAGAGGGTTACATTTGCAGGCATGTTTTGTACAAGCCAAGCTTATATAAGCTGGGTATGGCCAAGCTGCGGCTAGTGAGTAGCACGAGGCTCCTTGCAAAGTGCAGATCCCGACAGCTTGGCACCTGTCCACCACCCATCATTTGAAGTATTTCTGCCTCTACAGCCAGCTTCTCTGTTCTTTCTCCTTTAAGTTCCAAACCACCTATTGTTTAGAATTCTTTTGAACAACGAAACAATATGCCACCCTTATGGACATATATCTAACAGAGCTGCTCACGACTGTAACCGTGCTCATTCGAGAATTTCAATATGCTTGCTTTACAAATGGGGCAGTAGAGGCATATTAACAATCGTGGCATGAGTTCTTCACTGTGACCACCAGCTTTGTTAAATGAAAAAAAAAAGTCATTCTTATCATTTACTTTGCTCTTTGTAAAATGTTGCCTTATTAGTCAAGAGTTCTCATTAAAGGTATGGCAGCAGTTATGTAGGCCCATAGCTAAAGAGCTGTCTGACATATGCCCGCATTGTATTAGCTTGCTCGTACATTGAACTGAGCCTTAGCAAGCTTCGCGGTGATGCAAAGAGATGTTTGCCCATGCTAACATCTCGGCATTTCCATAATGGCGCAGATCAGTGTCTTCACTCTACTTGTGCTATGAGCATTCCTGTCATTAGCACATATTGAAAGTAAAAAGGATGACAGCAGGCAATGCGACATATGCCAGCAGAGACACGTTCACCTGCTTTTCCTCTGCACATACAGTGAATTATAATCCCAGAAGTGAAGTGGTCTGCCTGCTCCGCAAAAGAGCACCTGCATCCAGTACAGATTGTGTCCCGATTGCGTTTGGAACTCATGCCAGCGCAAGTAGGTGGTGCCCATGAACTGACAGAAGAATTGCCTGTTATTCTGTGTGCTAGCCCATGCTTCGTCTACACGTGCCAGCTGCTTTTAAACCTGTAATAGGTCTGCATTTCTCCCGCTGCTTCTTAGGATGGCAATAACATCAACAGTTTATGCCATTCTTTCGTATAGCCGAGTGCGGGCAAACAGGGTAAAATTTCTTTGACACTATTCTCAAATAAAAGGAAGTCGCAGTTCACCATTTTCACTGTTTCAGAGTTCAGGAATGACTTTAAGATCATGAATAGCACATAAAGATGATTTCTGCACAAAATCTTCTAGTCATACTCCGAGCTGAGGAATTTAAAAAAGATTATTGCATAATACTGCTACTCTTAGACTTGCTGTCCTCAAGGGTAAGCACTAGTTCATGACAGCAATTTGCATTCATAGCAGTGGCAAGTAATGATCATCTATTATGGAGCACAGAGGGCACAGTCAGCACAGCAGAGCATGCTACTGGAAATAGAAGGTGCAGCTGAACAAATACTCAAGCAAACTTCTAGCCGGTTCTGTTGATTTCGGAAGAACAATCCACTGCTCCAGGGACCGATCTTGGCTCAGCAATCGCTCCCCATCTGCATTGGGAAGATGGGACTTGTGTTCCGGATCTGCATTTGGAATGCAGTTACTCCAAAAAGAGCAGAAAATAATGTTCTGTAAGTCACTAAACCCTGTGATTGGAATTGACCATTAGTAAAGTCTTGTCATCTATCACCTCGATCTGCTCATAATTTGAGTAGCATTATAAAAGTCTACGATTCTGCATGAACCTCTGATCTCACACCAAGAATTCAGTGCCCATAACAGGCACAACGCGCATCTAGAGATGCCAGGTAATGTAACTCGAAAGAAATGTTATGCAAACTCTTCTTTACCTACTAAGAGAGCAAACAGTATTTCTGTCATCGAACCTTCTTTTAAACACTATTTCATGGCAATGGCAAAAGGCATTTCGAGTCAACTGGAGGTCTAACCTAGTACAGTGGCGATGAACGAGCCCCTGAGCCTGCCATGTGCCAAGGCATAAATGCACTTCACTGCAATGTACGAGTAAACAAGTGGAAGGCTGGAAGCTTGAACAATCTGTTTCCAGTAAACAGTGACGTTTGGGTGGTTAGGTTGGAATACCAAGCAAGCACTCTGCCCATAGCTTCATCTACTAGATTTCCTCTCAAAGGTATAACCAGCAAACAATGTCTGCAACTTAAGCCAGGAGTACAATCCCAGCATGTTCTGAATGTTCTGAAGACATCGATCATCACATTGACTTTTTAATCATGCCAGTCACCTCAACATCAAATAAAAGCAATATATGTGGCAGCTTATGGAACCCTCGCAGATACAAAACACACCGAGAAATGGAAGCCAGTCAGTCTAAAGGCAGCCAAACATCAGCATATTGTTCATGGCCTTCACAGTGCCACCAAGTTTGCTCCCTGACCACCCTATGAACATGCAGTGTTTGCACCCCAACTCGGGTTACACAAAATGTGGCGGCTCTTTAAACGAAATAGGAGCAGTGCACCAAGAAAGGCAAAAGTTCGTCCCTAGCTCCCATTATGTCAACTGAAGAATGTGCAAAGTCGGACAAGAAATATAGATTTCTGAAAACATGTATTCTGTATAGAAATATGAGTGATATCTAGGAATCTAGGAAGATAGTGGTACCAGTGCAGTAAGCAGTCTGCCCCTTGTGCATCATGAAGGGCCAATGCTCTCGAACTTCCAAACCTTTTATCATGCCAAAACATGCTCACCCGATCAATTGTGAAAGGCTACACACTCTAAAGTGGAAACAGTTCCATGCAAAAAAGTAAAAAGAAGCCAAATGCAGAATGTGATGTGACTGTTCAAACAATGTCTGGAAGTGCATGTGGCAACCAAGCAATTCATAAATGTGGTTGCCATTCATAATCTAGATCCAGACACAACACTAATTCCATATCAACTCTACCGTTGCTTCTACAAAACATGCATAAATTTAAACAAAAACACCACAACTGAATGATACTTTAATCAAAGGCTTGTTTTGCTTGGAATTCTGCATGCACTCTTCATTTTGAAACTTGCATGAATTTCATATTCTCACATCTGTGATGAATCAGTGGTATACTGAGTACGGAAAAACTGCACATTTTGATTCACATTTCATATTAGAGAAGATGCCAATGGGGCATCTCAGCACTAAGTCAGATTTTTTTTCGCTTCATTTGTAATTAATTAAACAAGAAAATCAATACTATTGGTACTGTTGAATGCATAATTGCCTTTACACCTTACTGACATGTCTGGACTGAAAGTCTGAGTTTGGTGTCTGTCATTTATATGCGCTTAGTAGTTTTTGGGGATTACTTCACTCACGACCAAAGTATGAAAAAGAAAATATCAAGCCCAATACAGGCGAAAAAATTCAAAATAGCTAAAAACGTTTTTTTTTCCCTTCTACTACCCAAGGCTCGACAATGGAGTTTAAGTACGGTTGGTGCTGAATCATACTGCCGTCGCATGTTCGCCGGCTCCATACCTCGTAATCCGCAATATTTATGGAACATAAGAATAATTCTAGCCCTGTAGTAACGCAGGTAGGTTTTACCGCTTATTCAATCCGTGTAGTTGCAACTGCACAAGCGCCGGATCTTCAACTGCAGCGCAACATAAGGCCCGGGTCAAGGCACTTGGAACTGGCCCATTCTAAATTCTTGCCGAAGGCTGAATTGCAGTAGGCGCGAGCATCGTGCACCCCGCAATGGTCTTACGAGTGATGATTTGTACGGCATATTCTACTCTGAGCGTGCAGCCCCTGGCACTAACTGTCTCTTTTCCTAGACACAGCAAACGCATTCACCCTTCCCTCGTCAAAAGCAAACTACCGTATGTTATAATGACATGCGCGTCTTGATGTTTACGAACTAGCGCTGTGTTGGCATGCATCATCAGTTCTGCGCGAAGTTTTTAGGAGAATGTACAGGGAAGATGGAAATTAACTTACCTCCGAGATGTCATATGTATGCCGGGTGGTGGCCGCCCTTCAATAGTCCCGTTGTCAGCGTAGTGTTTGCAGTGAGAGCGCACAAAGGAAACGCACTACCTGTCGGGCACGCGAGCACACTTTTTGCACAGGTATTCACACAACCTTACCACGCTTCTGCACATCGCACGAGCTATTTTGTTGCGCTCTGTGCCTCGTATATCTCGAAATAATGAAGCCGCAAGCAGCAAGGCGCCCCAACAGCCCACAAGAGAAAAAGGCGCGACGCCACCAACTCATAATGGCTACGGCTAGCACTTCGATCCGCTTCGGCTGCCTCGTCTGGTTTCGACTTGTTTCGGTTTCGGAAGTCGCTGACCTAACGACTTTGCTGCTCGCCGAACAGTGGCAAGCACGATGTCGGGCGTCTACGCGCTAACGCTGCATGCTTGTCGTGTATACGCGCCTGTAGTTTGTACATTCAAAAATTAGCAGTGCTAGCGAAAGACCACCATGAGTTTCGCTTCTTTTCTCGCGATGCTGGACAAACTAACTGCGTGCTTTGCTTGTCATGGACGTTAGGTTGACGGCGGTCTGTGGTTCGGTGAATCGGAGCTTTGGCCCAAATTCATTGCCATGTTCCTTGCGAAAACTCCTGTTCATAAACAGTTACAGTGGCAACTGTTTGTTTGTTAATATTGAAAGAATATACGGCGTTTTACAGATCAAGTGATTTGTTTGGAAACAGAAGATGCTGAATTGTGCTCGCTCAAAAAAAACAGTGGGCGAGCCCAATTCGGCTCGCCCGCTGTTCCTTTATAGGCGCCACATCTATGGCTGTCAGCTCCAACTGGTCACCTGAGAGCGATCATTTCTTGTGTGATATGTGCCTCACTACTTCAGTGTTTAACCCTTGAATGGTGACGAAATTTTTTAATGCCTGTAGCTTATAGCAAAAGCAAGGACAGTGGGGTGAAAGCCTGAACTCTCAATCAGGAAAGATATGCGATATGCAAAAATAACTTACCGGTCAAGCTTCAAGTGAAGGCAGTGTGGGGTGTTTGCACGCTCTTTACTTCAATTAAGAAACTGACCATACAAATATTTCAACTTATCTCTGTGGCCTACAGCATACAGTAAAGAAGCTAAAGCAATCAAGCTGCTCTTTCCATGCAGCATACTGATTATGCACTGCTGGTGGAAACTGCACAAAATATATTCGTGTAGTTGCACGTGCAGCTTTCCTCAATGCATCTCGCGTGACGCAGCCTACAGTTACACTGAAAAATATGCCATCTAAAATACATTTCCTTGCAATATGATGATTCAGCATATATGTGTATAGTGAGCATAGCTTCAAGATGCAACACATACTGTTAGTATCACCTCTCATAAAGTACTAGGATTTGTGTATCTCTTCATTAGTCTAAGATCACCGATTCAATCCTTTCTTTTTTTTTTCTTTTTATTTGACATTGAGACGGACAACATTTGCAAGTGTCATTACGCAGCAGAAAGCTTCAATTCAGAGTTGTGCAGTTAGCAAATTTTTGCTATAGTCTCAGGAAACTTAAAAATGGTGTATATAGGTGTAGATGTGCAAGTCAAAACTCAAAAGGCTGTAGGAGCTCTTTTGCTCAGCCTATCCTTGTGCTGAAAAAGAGAGTCAGGCTGGTTGGTTATAATGAGTCGATTGAGACAGTGCTCTAAGATAGTAAGGGAGATAAAGAAGCAGAATTGTTGTCATCTTCTCTCCCATCCCATCTGTTAGTGCTGTTCAGTCGTTTAAGAATTGTCTTTCTGTAGTCTTTACAAGTGAATATGAGCTCGTGAAGTTTAGTACTGGAGTTGGCTTTCACATTTCTGCTATCACATTTGCTTTTCCTTCTACAGATAAAACTCGAAGCCAGTTCTTCATACAAACTTGTGATGCCTAATGGTGTTAATAGTGTGCAGTTATAGTGAGTTGCCTCCATTAATATGCAAAACACAATGTAAGGGAGATTTTGATCGCCAGTTTGACCGTCATCTACTTGGCAGGCAACACATCAGTGTTGTGCACACAGCCTTTGTCGTGCATCTATGGCTTCGTCCAACTTTCAGAAACGAATGGTTGAAAGAGAAGCAAATGATGCTATTAGATCTAGTTGAAGTATCTCGCTTTTTACATTGTTTTACAGTGAGTTCGATATGTCGAGTAGTTGTTGCTCAGCGTGCATGTTGTCATATAAAGATTTCTGCATAATGAAAGGAAGCAAGCACTTTTCTACTAATGTTGAAAATGTGCTGCAAGCCAAGACCAAAATTGTGAAATATGAAAAAGTGTACCTGTCGCAAATAATCATGAAGTAATCATTATATGAAAGCTCTAACTTTGACCTCTTTCATATTGGAAGGACCTACACAGTCTCAACGACAAATTTTTTAGCATGCAAGCATGTACATGGCCACGTAGTTTGCATGCTCTCTTAGAGCATCTGTTCACGCACTGGCTCCATGGGCTTCTACAAGCTCGCACAAATACGTGACCAGCTCATTCTCATTCAATATTGCACAGTGGCTGTGCGTGCTTCTGTGAGCTCGCTCATGGGCTCATTCAAACTCACAAGAACTTGTACAATCTCATGCGTTCCTGCACAGTGGCTCTACGTGCTCTCATAAATCCACGTTTAATCTCCCAAGAACTCACATATTATTATACATTCTCATTCACTCTCACACTTTCTTGTACAGCTCACATACCGTTTTTTCAGTAAGGAAGAGCTGCACTTTCTGTTATTCATGCTGATTTGTGCCACCGTTTGCGAAAAGTTACGACACCATATTGCCAGGGGGCGCTCGGAGCGAAAGACTTTGAAGTGGCGCTCGGGGAAAAAGAACGAAGTGAATCGGCTCCGGACTAGAAGGACGTGCCTAAAGCTTGGACAGTGTAATTCCACCTGCACCGGCTCTGATAACCTAGCCCTAGTCGCCAATATCGTGACAAATCTGGTGGAGGTCAGGTCTGATGTCCCGTACCCCTCCGCTAAGCAGGAGTGATGGTCATATATTCGAGGAAACGCCTGTTCACCGCACCAGCCGCAGGCAATGAGGCCTACCAGCTGAGTTTTCTCCATCGGCTATGACTTCCGGCAGCCACGACGTCGTCGCAATGCCTGGAGCGGCCCCTACTTACGTGACATTTCAGAACCCCCGCCTCCCAAAGACCTTTCACGGGGACACCTATGAAGACGTCGACGACTGGTTGCAGCACTACGAAAGGGTAGCTACCTTCAACCTCTGGGATTACGCCGCCCGGCTTCGCAACGTGTACTTCAGCCTTGAAGATGGCGCTCGGACATGGTTCGAGAACCATGAAGACCAGCTGTCTTCCTGGAGTGAGTTCAAGCGTCATCTTGCGGCTGCTTACGGTAGCTCAGATCGCCGCGAACGGGCCGAATCAACACCACCTAGAAGACTTAAGGCCCCCGCGCCGCCTCCTCGCCCAAGCGCCTACGTCATCACACTCAGATCGCCGCTCGGACGGACGGCGACAACCTCTCCGAAAGTCCACGTGGCGAGGGTAGGGGGTGAGGGGGCAACATGGACAAGCCGGACAAGAACAGCTATGAATGGCTCGCAATGGCTTCAGCGGTGACTTTTACTACAACCAAAACAAGTCATTTTTTTTAGTTTTTAGTATAATTAGAGCCCAAATAATACCAAAGGCCGCAGTATTGAGCTATTCGGTTTTCTTTCGACAGCTATATTCTTAAAGAATGGCACACAGCATCGTTTGGCCTAGTTAGGCAGCCACATTTTCATGCGCTTCTAGCGGAGTTTGTTTCACTTGTGCTGGCCACAGTGATCGGAGCTGCTTGCAGTCGTTTGCATCGGATGCCGCCTGTCCGTACAACAGGCATGATTGTGCGTCGTTTTTCGTCTGCAAGCTGCATATTTTCGATTTTGTGCTGTGGTTGTGCTCCTAAAAAAATTGCTAGAATGCCGGGCTGCTGTTGCGCTCCCAATTGCAAGTCCAACTATGCTGGAGAGTCACGTGTGCGTGTGCACGTGTTTCCTTGTGACCTTGTGCGGCGAGCGGCATGGACAAGAGCGGTTCCCCGGAAGGATTTTACTCCTACGAAAAACACAGTGGTAAGCTATGGCTTATGAGTCGATTCGCGGCTTTTTTATTAAAGCAATGTGCGTTTTTCAGCAACAGCCGAATCGGGTTGCTTGCGTTGCCGGAGCCTGAAACGTGCTCATTCTTTTTGTAGTATCGAAAGCCGAACCGAGCCGTTTATCTTTCTGGTAGTATAAAACGTATTTGTACAGAATGTCTTTTTTTTCATTTCAGCTTTGCGAGAAACGTTTTGTGGCAAGCGATTACGTAAAAACATCTAAGTACATAGATGTGAAGACGGGAAACGTTATTGAAGTGCCGCTGAAAGTCTCCAGGCTGAAGCCGGATGCGGTACCAAGTGTGTTCCCGAATTGTCCCCAGTACCTTTCACGGCAACATGCGTGCACTCGGGAGGCTCCGGAGGATAAAAGAAAACGTGTTGAGGACGAATCACTCCGCATTGCCATGGAAAAATCTCTAGAAGAAAAACAACAAGAAGACAAGCATAACGAAGTAACAAGCTTTTCTGAATTTCTTCATGCTCTGCCAAGCTTTAACACCTCGCCGTTTTGGTCTGTGATCACAATGGAGTCCAAAGTTCTATTCCTGGATTTGACTGTTGATCAGGGCGCCTCTGTACGTTCATCAGTGGTAGTTTGTGACAACATGTGTGTAGAAGTGTATTACGGGGAAACACGCATCGTGGACCTTCATGGTGTCAGTGTGCCTGCAGTGTTGCAGGACTTAAGACAACTAAGTGACATCCTTCAACATGTTGAGTCTCTGCGTAGTGCTCATTCTCCCTACAATGACCAGCGGGCTCACCATCTGCTTGAAACTGTGGAGGAGCTGTTAGAAGAGTTAATATGCAATCATCAGCCCCAGTTACATGAATGGCACCTCGAAGTCGTGAAGTTTATAAAATCCCAAGTAGACCTAATCCTCAACAACGCTGCACGCTACTCGTCGGACCTTCTCGTATTTGCAAGCGTCCTTTACACCATTTCACCGCATGCATACAAATTCCTCAGAGGTTCACTGAAGGTAAAGTTGCCTCATCCAGAGACAATAAGACGTCTCTGCACTGCTCAGCAAGTAAGCCCGGCCATAGAACAGCAAGGCTCCTGTTTCCTGTCATATGCTAAGAAAGTTGCTACCACATTGAAAGAGCATGAAAAGACAGTAACTTTAATGATGGATGAAATCCACATTCAGTCATACTTTGATTTTAAAGCTGGGTCAGTTGCCGGTGCAGCAGTCAACCTGCAAGCCCGGCAAAAACAGCGTTTGTCTTTATGACTCAGAGTCTGCTTTCAAATAACAAAGATGTTGTGCATATATTGCCAGTGGCTACAATTGATGCAAAATGTTTGCATGATTTTCTGCGAATGCTAGTCATGAAGCTTGAAGATACAGGATTTAAAGTAATTGCCATCATCTCTGACAATAATTCCATCAACAGAAAGAAAATGTCATTGTTTTCAGACCCTCCGAGACTAAAAATAGTTTATCAGCATCCAGCTGACAAATCACGACCTTTGTTTTTTGTCATAGACCCTGTCCACGTGTTGAAATGTGTCAGAAATAACTGGTTAAATCGACGCAATGCAGGAAGGTGCATGTACTTCCAAGATCCAAAAAGTAAAGACCCCAAACCCAAAATCTTGGCAGCATCATTTAACACTTTATGTGAGCTGCATGAATCCGAACAAAATGAGCTTTTGAAGATTGCTCCGACATTGTCATTGAAGGCACTGAATCCTTCAAACATGGAGAGGCAAAATGTAAAGTTAGCACTGAGAATATTCAATTTATCAACTGTGGCAGCACTTCATAATAGCAACATTCAGCATGCTGACGGTACTGCTCAGTATATCAGCATGGTGCTAACGGGGTGGAATGTTGTTAACGTTAAAACTCCCCGAAAGGGCCAACGGCTTTCAGATGACTTGCAAAAACCCATAACCTCGACATCTTGTCCCCAGTTAGAGTTTTTGGGGAAAATGATGCAGTGGCTCGACTACTGGGAAAGTTTGAGGCACGATGCAGGACATTTAACAAAAGAAACTCACTCAGCTTTATGTCACACAACTCATGCGCTCCATGAGGTCGCTATCTACTGCCTCGAAGAACTTGGTATGCAGTATGTTTTGCTAGGCAAATTTCAAACAGATTCCCTTGAGGATCGCTTTGGTCGGTACCGTCAGTTGTCTGGTGCCAACTATCATGTGTCGATTAGGCAGATTTACGAGTCTGAGACAAAGCTGCGGTACAGAAAGTGTTCGAGTTACCAGACATTGATGTGGTGTGCGATGTTCCTGTCATTAGCTCCAACTCATTGCTGAGCCAGTTTGATGTCGCAGTTTGGGACAGCGATATTGAGAAGAAAGTGGCAAGGCTACCAGCTGTGACATATGTTGCCGGTTACTGTGCTCATGCAGCTGTAAAGAAACTGTTGTGCCAGTCATGTAAAGAAAATCTGATAATGGATGATACAGAGATAGACATTGCTAGAAATGTCCTTATTTCCAGCATGACAAGAGGTGGCCTGAAGTTCCCACGCGAACTTGTTGTGAATGCTGTCCTTACCACAGAAATAGTACTGGACAAGCTTAGGAGTCCACGCTTTGCAAAACAGTTCTTTGCACTTCCTAAGCAGAAAGAAGTGCTAGTGGCCCTTGTGCATGGCATCATCAATGATAATGATGACCTGGATGTTTGTGTGAATGGCCATACTCCTCAACAAGTCATACATTACATTTTGAGTGCAGCAGCAAACACCCTTTTGAACAACTTGTGCAAAGCAGCAAATAACAAGTTAGCAAGCGACAAGTTGTCTGCCACAAAGGCAAAGCGAAAACTTGCAACTGTTAAAAGTTGAGGTGTCATTTGTGCAGTTTTGCTTCCACAGTATTGTTTGTAAAAAGAAAATAACTTTTTCTTTCATCAATGTCAAATAAAATGTCCTTCATCCTACCTTCATTCTCAAGAAGGCTTCTGATGTTGTAATCTCTGTCTGTTTGTGTCACGGAAACTCGTGCACGCCTGGATTTCTTTACTTGAAGCAGTCCTGTGTGCCAAAGCAGTAAAGTGTATTCGCAGAAAATTTACTCTACCAACTTTTTTTCCTGGCACTGACATGCATCGCATTTATGTGCACTTTTACGAAGAATGTGTTCTTGTACAAAGAAGAGACTCTCAAGCATTGTACTTTTATTTATTTTCGACGAATTGTATAATAAATGATCCTGTATTGCTGCTGAGGAAAAATGAGTTTGTGCATTTTATGAGTGTTGATTTATTCCTCTTTGAACTATTGACATTTTACTTTCATGTAATGCCAATTTCTTGCCATTTTTGAAACTTGCCTGATAGGGCTTTTGAAAGTAAAAAAAAAGCCCCGAAGTGTTAAATATATGTAATATAATCATGGCGCTAGCTTGCAACGTGAATAGCTTATTACTAGATGAAATAGAGTTTATGCACCGCAGTGATGACAAAATTTTACATCATTCGCTTCCAATCAGTCAGAAAACGGTTCTTATATGTGTAAGCATGCAAACCGACTCCTTAATGCACGAAGCTACAAACTGGGGTGAGAATTCCCGGCCAAGTTTCGTAAATAACTGTAGACGCAGCATATTAGTTCCTTCTGGTAACACGAGCGAGCGAATCTAATTTATTTCACGCCAACATGCAGCTTATAGGGAGAGAGCGAGTGTGGTGAAGTCCACTTCCAGGATGATCTGACTTGCGTGACGTCACGCCGCCGTGTGGGGGTCTTCAGTCTTCTAGGTGGTGTTAGCCGAACGCGCTCTCCAATCTCGAGTTCAAATGCCTAACGAAACCGTCGCGGCATATATCGAAGACATGACACGCCTCTTCAAGCGGGCAGACCCTACAATGTCCGAGGACGAAAAGCTGCGCTACATCATGCTTAGCGTTAAAGAGCAGCTTTTTGCTGGCCTGGTGCGCAGCCCACCGAAAACTGTCGCAGAATTCCTTGCGGAAACATCCACAATAGAAAAAGTGCTTCAGCAGCGAGCTTCGGCACAGAATCGTACCGTCCATGTCACCTCCGTCTCTGCCGAGTTACCATCGCATGGCATGGACGCATCGGCGCTACGTGAGCTCGTACGTTCGATTGTGCGCGACGAACTCAGACTGCTGTATGGCGCACATCAACCAGCTTCTACCTCCATTGCAAGCGTTGTCCTCGACGAAGTGCAGCAAGCGCTCCGGCCTCCGTTTCCAAGCGGTGAATCTCACCCTGCTCATCCTCTCACGCCACCTGAGTGCCAGCATCCCGAGGTGCTACAATACTCGCCACCCCAGTCGCCGACCCTTATTCCTGCTAACGTAGCTGCACCAACAACACCGGCCCCCGTGATCCAATACGTAACAGATTCCCGACCGTCTAGACGGAAAGCAGACGAGTGGCGTACCCCCGACCGACGGCCTTTATGCTTTCACTGCGGCGAACCGGGTCATGTCTATCGGCGCTGTCCCTACCGTCGACTGGGCCTCGAAGGTTTTTTCGCCGATTCTCCGCGGCCTCGCTACGGCGAACGGACCCGAGCCGTTGAAGATTTCCTCAATGACCAGCGCCGTGGTGTTCCGTCTCGTCTGCGGCAATCTCGATCACCGTCGCCCAGAGCTCGCCCTTCGCCATCTGCTGCGAGGTCCTCATGGGCAGCGCAGGGCCGATTGCCCAGCCCCCAGCGGGAAAACTGAAACCAGCGACCTTCGGGGGTAGGCTCGCTGAACATCGCTGCGCGGGAGATCCCCCCATCGACGCCGACAGGGAAACTCTACGAATCGACATTGGAAAGGTCCGCGGTTGCCGATTATAACGCTATCTCGACGCCACCACGACGCACCCGCAACGACGACGAATTGCCGGTGGAACCGACAACGCACCAAAGCACCCGCAACAACGACGAATTGCCGGTGAAACAGACGACGCAACAATGCACCCGCAACAACGACGAATTGCCGGTGGAACAGATGACGCGACAACGCACCCGCAAGAACGACGAATTGCCGGTGGAACGGATACCGCAACAACGCGCCTGCAACAACGACGAATTGCAAGTGAAGCATACCGCGTACACCGACGCAGAGCACTCAAACACTCAGAAGCCTGATAATCGCGAGAAGCTGTCGTTGGACATACTAGTAATACTGGATGGTCGCCATGTTCGAGCTTTGTTGGATACTGGCGCTGATTATTCTATTTTGAGCAGCCAGTTTGCCGCGATTCTCAAGAAGGTTTTGACTCCGTGGGCTGGCACACAAGTTCGCACTGCGGGTGGTCATCTGGTTACTCCTCTAGGCATGTGCACGGCCAGAGTTCAAATTCAAGAGTCGACATTTGTGGTAAGCTGCCTTGTTCTGAAAAGCTGCTCACGTGACCTAATTCTGGGCGTAGACTTTCTTCGTGAATATGGCGCAATTATTGAGCTCCGGGATTTTAAGGTCTCGTTTTCAACTGAGAAAGCAGTGGCCCTCAGCAGTACACAGCGACCACTCAATGTGCTTCGAGTTTATGCGGACAGTGTCACGCTGCCACCCCGAACCAGCACCTACGTTAATGTCAAATGCAATGCACTTCACGATGGTGATGCAATAGCCGAAGCTAACCTCTCGTTACTGTTGACGCAGGGAGTCTACGTGGCTCGCAGTTTGATCCATCTTAACTGTGATCAGTCCAAGGTACTTGTTACCAATTTTTCGCACGTGTATCGACACCTTTTCCGGAATACTTCCGTAGCTTTCGCGGAACGCATATCTGAAGACTCCGAGAGCTTGTCCACAGAAACCGTGCCACCGCCCACATCCCTCGACAACCTCGATATTAGCCCAGGGCTATCGGTGAGCCAGCGTGAACAGCTGTTTTCATTGTTACTCGAATTCAGAGAGTGTTTTGCATCATCGTCAAAAGTGCATCAGACTCCCATTGCCAAGCATCAGATCGTGACGTTCGATGATGTGCGCCCAATTCACCAGCAACCCTACCGCGTCTCTTCGACCGAGCGCGAAGTTAAGTCACAAGTTAAACAAATGCTCGAAGATGATGTTATCTAGCCTTCAAATAGCCCATGGTCCTCCCCAGTCGTTCTAATTAAAAAGAAAGACGGCACGTTACGTTTTTGCGTCGATTACCGCAAGCTGAACGCCGTAACCAAGAAGGATGTTTACCCCTTGCCGCGTATTGACCCCTCTCTCGACCGCCTTCGGCGTGCGAAGTACTTTTCGTCAATCGATCTGAAAAGTGACTACTGGCAGATTGAGGTAGATGAGCGAGATCGTGAAAAAACGGCCTTTGTCACACCCGACGGACTTTACGAATTTAAAGTTCTGCCTTTCGGACTTTGTTCCACGCCGGCCATATTTCAGCGGATGATGGACACTGTCCTCGCCGGGCTTAAATGGCAGTGTTGCCTACTCTATTTAGATGACGTGGTGGTCTTCGCAGAATCGTTTGACATCTTAAGCGCCTGCGGTCAGTACTAGAAGCCCTTCGATCCGCTAACTTGACACTTAAGTCACAGAAATGTCACTTTGGCTACCAAGAGCTTAAATTGCTCGGTCATGTCGTAAGCGCTCCCGGCGTGAAGCCCGACCCTGACAAGCTTACTGCTGTTGCGGAATTTCCGATTCCACGTGACAAGAAAGCTGTTCGCAGATTTCTCGGCTTGTGCAGTTATTACCTCCGTTTTATCGATAACTTCGCTGATCTTGCTGAACCGCTGACTCGGCTCACCCGGGGAGACACCCCTTTTGTTTGGAGTCACGAGCAAGAAGCTGCTTTAACCGAGTTGCGTCCCCGTCTCCAATCGCCGCCTATTCTAGCCCATTTCGATGAGCACGGTGAGACAGAAATCCACACTGACGCCAGTAACATTGGCCTTGGGGCGGTTCTCGTGCAACGTCAAGATGGTGTGGAACGAGTCGTCGCCTATGCCAGCCGTGCTTTATCCCGCGCCGAGATGAACTATTCAGCTACTGAGAAGGAATGCCTCGCCATTATTTGGGCTGCTACAAAATTTCGCTCCGACCTTTATGGTCGCCCTTTTAAAGTGATCACTGACCACCATTCCTTGTGTTGGCTGGCCAACCTGCGTGACCCATGCGGCCGCCTGGCGCGATGGAGCCTTCGCCTACAGGAGTTTGACCTCACTATAGTCTATATGTCCGGACATAAGCATGAAGATGCTGACGCGCTCTCTCGTGCGCCCGTCGAGCTCGCTTCACCACACACGGGTGACTCTGGCAGTTTTCTCGGAGCTGTTGATGCTTCAGATATGTCTCATCAGCAGCGTGCTGATCCAGAGTTACGAGCCCTGATCGATTATTTAGAAGGTCAGCCAGCCACAATACCTAAGTGCTTTTCTCGGAGCCTCTCAACTTTCGGCCTGAGAAGTGGTGTACTCTATAAGCACAGCTCTAGATCCGATTCGAGAACCTACCTCCTCGTGGTACCCGCAGCTCTGCGAGAGGAAATCCTTTCAGCGTGCCACGATGAACCAACTTCTGGCCACTTGGGCTATACTCGCACACTTGCTAGAATACGAAAGACATTCTACTGGCCCAACCTTGCCACTGTCGTTAAGTGCTATGTTAAGACCTGTCGGCAATGTCAATCAAAGCCTGCAGGCCTTCTCGTGCCCATAATACCACCACGCGCACCGTTTGATCAAGTCGGCATGGACCTTCTCGGTCCTTTCCCTCGATCCTCCGGGGGCAACCGCTGGATAATCATCGCCACAGACTACCTGACTCGATATGCCGAGACCAAAGCGTTACCTAGTGGTACAGCATCGGAGATTGCCCATTTCTTTGTACACTAGATCATGCTGCGGCACGGTGCTCCGACCTGTATTATTACTGACAGAGGGACTGCCTTTACTTCACAAATGATGGCCGAAGTTTTTCATCTCAGCGGTACGGCGCATCGAAAAGCTACTGCTTACCATCCGCAGACCAACGGGCTGACGGAAAGGCTTAATAAGACCATTGCGGACATGCTGGCGATGTATGTCGATGCCCAGCACAAGACTTGGGATGCTATTCTACCATATGTGACATTCGCGTACAATACGGCAGTCCAAGAGACGACACGCTTCACACCATTTTGCCTAGTTTATGGCAGGGAGGTTCGGACGATGCTGGACGCAATGCTCCCTTGCGAAACAGATACCGAGCTTTCTACAGACGCCGAACACTGTGCCCAACATGCTGAGCAAGCACGCCAACTAGCACGCGTCCACATCGCCCAGCAACAGGACAAGGATTCACGCCGGTACAACCTCCGCCACAAACAAGCTTCCTACAACATCGGGGACCAGGTGTGGGTGTGGACTCCTGTTCGACGCAGTGGCCTATCAGAAAAGCGGATTTGCCGTTACTTCGGACCATATAAAGTCTTGCGGCGCCTCAGCGACGTTAACTATGAGGTCCTCCCAGATGGCCCAGAGCAGAGAGACCGTCGGCTACCTCGTCCAGAGACAGTTCATGTCCTACGCATGAAGCCGTATTTTAGGCGGTAACTGAAAGACGGCATCTGCACTTTTTTTTTCGTTTGCTGTTGTCCACCTGTGGGCACGTGTGCCGTGTGCGTCACGCTTAAGGAGGGAGGAATGCCAGGGGGCGCTCGGAGCGAAAGACGAAGTGGCGCTCGGGGAAAAAGAACGAAGTGAATCGGCTCCGGACTAGAAGGACGTACCTAAAGCTTGAACCGTGTAATTCCACCTGCACCGGCTCTGACAACCTAGCCCTAGTCGCCAATATCGTGACAATATGATGGACCTGAACTTCGTGGAGCAAATGGCGTCCCTCTGCACCCTTCAGCAAAGTGTACAGTTCGAGTTGTTATAGACGGCGTCCGCCACCATGTGCAGTTTGCTGTGCTTTCCCCGTGTGCGCATTTGATGATATTTTGATGGGATTTTTTGTCAACCACTCCAGCGTTAATTTCTTGAGGCGACCATGTCATCCATATGACAGACAGTGATTTTTCATCTGACATTTCTGCACGGCATCATTTCCTCATTGCCGCAGCTGATACTGTATTGCCTCCACAGTGCGAAATACTTATTACCGTTGTTTCCGAACACATCAGTGACGGGGATGTACTCATCGCACCATATCATCGTCACCTTGCACGTGGAATCGCCTTCCCATCAAGTCTTGTACGATTCCGCAGCAGCTCAGCAATAGTAGCTGCCACGAACACTTCCCGTGAATCCCTCGTGCTGACTAAAGGAACTTCCCTGCCATGCATAGTGGATGCTCACCCTATATCCATGGTGGTGCTCACTACCCCGCACCTCCACCACTTGTGAAAAAAGGCCAGATCCAGACTGCGAGGTCCTGAAGGCAAGGCAAGGTATGCCGTGTGAGCGTTTAATCTAATGGAGAAAACCCAAGCGCGCGCCGGAGCCGGCGCCGCGGGGCGATGATGATGGTATGTACAAGATGAAGAAGATCATGGTATGTACAAATGAAAGAAGATCCGTGGAGGGCTCACAATATATATATATATATATATATATATATATATATATATATATATATATATATATATATATAGAACCTTTTTGCTAAACGGTGAATAAAAATGAACGGATTCGAGGATTTAGACTTATGGAAAAGGAAGTAAAGATATTGTCTAATGCTGACCACATAACCGTTTTCTGTCAAGATCGAGACAGCGTATCAGAAGCAATCAAAGATGCTACTCGATATTTTAAGCAAACGGCCAGCGAAGTCAACCGGGACATATTCGGGGCTGTGGCATGGGGTTTGATGCAACGCACCTTCCATTTTCGAATATGTTTCTTGGTGTGTCACACCTATGAGGTACCTTGGAGTACCACTGGAACACTACAAAGATACGAAAGATTGCTGGAATGCTGGACGCAAACCTGTCCAGTCGAAACAACAAAGTGGGGGGGCCTTCATTTATCAATGCTTGCGCGTTCAACTGTATGCAATTTCTTCATTGTTGCGAAAGTCTTGTATGTATTGCAAGCATTGTCCGTGTCAAGGGTTCGGGTCCAGACGTTTCACGGATTGCTATTGGGTTTCGTCAGGGGTTCGGTTTGGGAGAGAAGACGTACAAATTTGTTTTGTTCGGTAAAAGGTGGAGGCCTTATATTGGCCCATTTGTTTTTACGACAAATATATTATCCAGGTTTATGTTCTTACGGAACCAAACCGACCCTTTTCTGCATACGGCTTTTCAATTTAGACACAGCCGAGATTTACCTGAATTTTTGCAGTTAGCAACTTTAAACACAGAAGACTGAGTGTTTTTTTGCACGAGGTTGTGGCTTCCTTTATCATTTTAAAAGTCCGAATCTCAATGGAATACCTAAGCGCTGTAATCCAAAAGAAATTGTATAAGGACCTGCTTGATATAAGGATGCCAGTGCCGTTGTATCGATCATTACACTGCAGTGGGGAAGGTAAGGATGTCTTAAAAAGGGTTAAAAAGATGCCAGTACGGTCGTCAGCAAAACATGTTTTCTTGCTCTTGCACAGTGGTAAATTACCTGTTAAACCTTGTTTGAGGGAAAAAGGTGTCTTCGTCCCGTATTCGGTGGACTGCTTGATTTGCCATAAGCCGGAAACCATAGACCATATTTTCCTTGATTGCTGGGATGGAGTCTTTCTGTGGGATATCATGCAGAGGACTTAAAATATGGGCTTGCTAATTACACCATATGATATACGGCTCCTGCCGGTCCATAATCAAGGGGGTGTGCCATTCGACTTACTCATGTTGCTTTGCCTCCACAGTGTATGGAAAACGGGAAGGGCTGTGAAACACGCGGATGTGGTTGTTCGCTCCGCGAGGGAGTATTTTATTTAAAGTGTCAAAACCTGATCGCCACGTATAATACCCAAAGTGAGAAATATGAATGGATGCCAGATTTGAGCGAACTGGTTAATCTAAAGCGTTTTTGAAACTTTTTGAAGTCTTACTTTTGCTGGAGCTTTTCGTGGTATTAAACGTTGACTTCGCTCACTGTAAATTTCATTAACAGGAAATAACGAAAAAAAGGGCGTGGCGCAATTTTAAAGTGCTCGGCTGGGGATCCAGGGTATGGAGGTTCGTTTCCCGGATGGGATCTATGTCGTTTTTCTTTAATGAGGAGGAGCCGCACAGCTCTTAAGCGTTGCTAGACAACGCCGCCAGAGCTTGGCGATTGAGCTACGCAGCTAGGCTTGCCTGTGACGTCACTCGATCGCGGCATACGGCATACGCGAGGCTAGGCTTCGACCCTCGTAGTGAAGCTTTTCGCTTCAAAAACAGGCGCCTTTGTATAGTGCAACCTCACTGCATATTAAGGACCCTACGTGGTCGAAATTTCCTGAACCTTCCACCACGGCATTCATTATATATAATTTGGGTCGCTCTGTGACGTTAAAACCAATTTTCATTTAATTTCATATTATTGATTTAAAGACCCTGTTAGGGTTACTGTATAAGAGGGGGACAAAAATAAAATACAATAAACGTTTTGTTCGTACATGATGCACAGCAACACTTTGACAGAGCATCAACGGACACGGAATGGCATTCTATGTGGTGAAAAAGGTCGTTTTAGTCGGCTGCTTTTCTTGGAAACATTGGTGTTAAAAAGTTGGTAGCACGGGCGCGTGGACTTGAGACTTGAAGAGGGTGACTGGTACAGTTATGAAAGCGTGAATCAGGTGTGTAGGTGCACAGTTCCTGGTAAAGTGCAGATTAGTAAAACTTGTAAATAAGACCGTGACTGCTGATGCGGCGGCGATGCTGTATATCTGATTGTTTTTAGCGATGAAATGTTGATTTCACATCAGTATCATGGATGAGTGAATCTAATGTCTCTGTTTTCAACCCACTCGAGTGCATTAGAAAGATGTAATTGGTGAAGATCCAAACTGCAGGTTATTATTCTAATTTCGGTCGTTCCAGCGCTCTGTTAGCAAGTTGTGTTACATAATGAGAGGCACTACGGAGGCGACGCTTTAAGACACGTAATGATTTGTTAGCGAATGAGATAATGTTCGTTATGCGCATGTCAGGTTAAATTGAAGGACAGGGGTACCCCCAAATATTTATACGATGGTACTAGATCAATGGCGACTACAGAGACGTTATACTAAAATACAATAGGATTAAGCCGGTGATGATACGTCATAGTTTTACATTTAGTAGAAAAAAGAGTTATTAGTCATTGATTGCATATCACTTGTACGTTGTTTAGGATAGTCTGAAAAGATTCCTGCTCTGACGGGTAAGTCACATATTGGTAGGTAACACAACTGTCAGCAAACAAACGAGTATGGCATGACACTTGGAGGGATAAGCTGTTGATGTAAATTAAGAACAGTAAGGGCCCAAGAACAGATGCTTGGGGAAGCCTGACGTTTCTTGTAATGAGTACTGCTGAGGGAAACGAGCTGAAAACAATTACTAAAGAACCCCAGGTGGTCGAAATTGCCGGAGCCCTTCCTTACGGCGTATCTCACAGTCTGAGTCGCTCTGGCGTAGAACGCCATAAGCCAAACCGATTACTAAAAAATGATTTCATCCTGGCTAGTACATTTGGGTGCAAGTTTAAATTGGAAAGTTTCAGGACCAAACGATTATGCGGAATCTTATCGAATGCTTTCGCAACGTCGAGAAAGATGGCATTGGTTTGCGTGTTAATATTTAGTTCGGTGTGCAAATAACGAAGAAGAACGGCCATGAGCTCTCGTATGACATGTATGTGCTAAATCCATATTGTGGTGAATGGAAGAATTTATTTGAATCTGAGAACAACATGATCGAAGAATACATGACATGTTCCGTGATTTGCAAGGTACACTGGTAAGGAAATTGGGTTGGTAGTTGAGAGGGGAATCTTTGTTACCTGATTTGTGTACGGGGATCACCTTTCCCATCCTCCATTTATCTGGTAGCAAACCTGTCTTAGGTTACTGTGAAGGGCAAACATACGTATTTATCAAAACATGTTTTTTTGTGTTCATTAAAATCTTCTGGTTAATTTCGCCCGGTCCAGCTGATGAACATGGCTTTAGGCTTTTCATTAGACGTTCAGTACCAGAATAAGTAAAAGTAACGAATGGTATAGCAGGACACACGCTAGGGATCAGAATGTGATGTGATTCGTCAGTTTTCGTGTTGAAAACGGATGATAAATGTTGGTTAGTTGTGTTTAACGTCCTAAATCGACTCAGGCTATGAGAGACGTCATAATGGAAGATAAAGCTGCATTAAATATGTTCGCGCATTCATTATCAGTGACCGGTTCGTCGCGATCATTTGTTAGAGAGTTAGTACACGTAAACTATGGGTTTATCGCCTGCCAGAAGTTAGTAGAATTTGCAATTAGCATCCTGGGTAGATCAATATGAAAAAAAGAAGTTTTCGACATTCTCAGCTGAAGGACTATATGCAACTGAACTTCTTAGTACATTGGTTGCATATTATGGTTGGATGTTTCTTTCGCAGCAAGAAAAATACGCCTTCTCTTGTTATCGAAATCGTTTTTTCAGATTATTAGTCAACCATTGTTTTTGCTGATTAAAGGATTTCGGTATAAATCTCTGTTAGTTGGCTAACTTTTTGTTCAAAAAGAAGCCAGTTCTTCTGATTGGCGCGGTGACTAAAAGAAGATTGAAAATCGGAAAGAGTGTGCTTAGTTCGGTTAATAATGACATTGCAATTGCCCCTATGGTAAAGGGTGATGGTTTTCTTTAGAGCATAGCTTATCAGTCGCTTGCAGCTGAAAACAGCATTGATTGTTTTAAAAACTGGATTCATTCGGGCACAAAATACAAGATAAAGGCTCGGGATATGAAGTTAGGATGAGGTCGATAATATTTGCACCGCCTTTGGTGATACGCGGGGGCTAGGTTAAAATCTGAGTTAGAGTTAAATCGTGCAAACACCTGTAAAGGCACAGGTTCTTCCTGACGATCAGTTGGGTTAGCCTGGTTATCCCTCTTCGTTTCAGGGTAGTTGAATTCCCAACCAAAAGAATATGCGTGCTCGGATATTTGATAGTTAGTAGATGTTAAGCTTCATTGAGGCAATCGGAATTGTTGGGGCTATTATTAGGCACACGATAACAGACACCAATTAACAGTTGTACCTCGACGAAATGGTAAAGCTACCATAACAGTTTAAGACTAGTTGGAGTGTTGATAAATTAGCCTCGCATCATTGTCCCATGCAATAACAACACCTCCACTTCGAGACCTTTTTCGGTCATTTCGGTAAAGTTTAAAATTTAACAAAATGAGAAATCTGCGTTTGAGACACTGTCTGAGAGCAATGTTTCAGTTAGGATAACATATTGGCACTTGACGATAAACCTATCCTCCTTCGAATTTTCTTCACACTCACATATCGCCTATCAATATGGAGAGTTTCTTTAAATAATGGTTTATTGATTAACATATCATATCAAGTGTGCTTTAAACATTTCCTTCTTAAAACATATTGGACGAACGGAGAGAAATAATGACGAACGGTGGTTCCAGCATAGCCAAGCATTCCATGCATAAACGTAATTACAAGAAAGTTCTTCTGCTTGGCATAGCGTCTGTCAAGTGATCTCTATGGGCCCGTAGACCCTGTGAATTCATCTCCACAGAACCTACCATCCCTCAGAGCACCTCGCATCTTTGTAGGAGAGCATTTCTCTTAACCTGCTCAGTGTTTTTCAGGCGGCTACATAGAAACTCATAGCCTACTAATACAGTGCTTATTTTCAATAGTGTTCTGTTCTACTGTGGCCTTCTCAATACTTAACAAACTCTATCGTAAAACATCAAATCTTATCGCCGAATGCTGCCGCACAATTAAATAGTCATGAAATAATGATAAGCAGTGCGTTTTCCAAGTGGGTAGCATCTGTCTAAAGCGACCGTATACCTGTAATGTAGCAGCCTGCATAGAATCCATAGCACTAGTCCGGTGCTCTTCAATCTTCTAGACCGCGAAATTCTACCTTAGTACATTATTGTCTACACTTGATCTAGCTGCGCTTATCTATGCATCATCATGCACGAGACCCGATATCATAAGACTTACACAGGTCAGGAAGACTGGTGAGCTATAAGCAGCTGATTACAAGGACCTCGCTTCCCACTATACTTCCACTGTTTCAAGAATATATTGGCGATTTATTCTTTTAGCCGCTACCACAAGCTATAGCACTTCTTTTGGGTAAGAATACAGGGGGTGCAATCGTCTTTACAGATCAGTTCCTTATTCACTCGCTGAATTTTTTTCGCACACGAAAAATCTAACTTTACGCGAAATTGAAACCCGCTTTTACAGAACGATGGAAAGCTTTATACACTAGATGTTGCTAAGAACGCCGAAAATGAGCTGCAGACTTGCTTTCCCATTACGAAACGAAACTACACCGCAGAGATGGCCTAACGTTCGACAGAAAGATGACGCCACTGTGCGGTCGAACTAGTTTTCAGCGGCGCACGGTAGCAACGCCCAGTATATTTGTTATTGTAGGCATTCAAAGACGTTCCCAAAGGCCACTCAGTGCTGGCAATGGTGATAAAAAGAGAGCAGTCGATAGCTAATTTGGTAGAGCGATGTACTATACATGTTGCTTTACTGCGAACTTTCATAGAACGCTGGTTAAAATCCGGCAGGACGGAGTTTTATTACTTTTAATTAAGTACCATCTCTTGAAATTTCATTTTCTGACGCTGCAGGAGTACTACAAGACAAAACAGTAAAATTTTTAAAACTGCGTGGTCACTCAGAAATCTGATTCACTATACAGTGTTCAGCAACTTTATCGGAACCGTCTTGGAAAATTTCCCACCGGTCGAGGCGGGAAAAGTTTCCAAGACAATTCCGATAAAGTTGCAGAACACTGTAGAACCTTCATTCTTTTGAGCCACAAAAACGCAGCCACTGTCTGCCCTTTATTCATAAATTTATGATGAAACGCACATGTTGAAAAATTCAAGAAATGTCTGAACACGTTTCCTCAGCATACAACTTCAGCAACGCTCTGGTACAAATTAATACATAGAGCTGTTCGCAGTTAAACCCACTCTCATGTGCGACGTTGTTGTGATGCCAGAGATAGGGATATTCTATATTTCAATGTCTGACATGCAGTGAACGCACCTTTATAGACAATAGCATTTATGAGGATTACCAAACGCGTGTTCTTTTCATGGATTTAACCTAAAATTCCTACTCTGTCAGCCAAAGCGGTGGTTCTATTCTGCGCTGGATCACGAAGCACTCTTTATTTCAAACATAACTAATCTAGCGCCGCCCATGTGAGGGCTTCACCAAGATTCTCAAACTCGCCGACTAGGTTTCCCGTTCTGTAAACCTGTCTTCATTTCCCTTGGCACGAATAGTGATTCAGTTTGAATCATCTTATAACTAGAAACTACTGAACAGAGCGAAATATAACCTGAGGTTTAATTTGTTGTCTTATAAAAGAATCAAAAGGACGAGAAATGTTTTGCACCTGTTTAGTATATATCCTTGGCTTCTGTTTTAATTAACCAAAATTGGATTTACATTTCAGCTTCTTTGCGTGCTTCATACAGCGGTGTTTTTGTGCATTGTGTGCCGAACAATTACACAATTCTACATCGCCGTAACCTAATAGGCGGTGTTCTCGAAGGAATGTAGATTGCTCACTGGTAATGTGCCGCTTGACGACAGCCGGAATAGGTGCAACCAAACAGCAGAACGTTTGCAGCAGTGCAGAAAGACACAGCAGGCATTGAATCCCTTAAATGATAAATTAAGGAGCACTGCGGCATTACCACACCAAATTATTCTTTCTAGAAGTACTGTTCTCAATAGCACCGCTCCACACATGCTGTTGATGATCGCGTTATTTAGGCGGAGCTTAGCCTTAGAAGCATGCGGATGAAACTGGTGGAGATCAAGAAAGAGGTTATAATTAAAAGCACAAAACTAGTGCTGTGAAGACCATGTCAAATCAGATGGTATAACAAATGTCGCAAAGGCTACACGGACGGCGTGTGCGTGCTACTACTGAACTCTGTACTCTCCAGTAGCAGTCCGACACAAGGCGCTTGAACGTGACTCAAGACGCACAAAAAAAGCAAAAATAATCAGGCACCGGCGAGATTCAAACTCACGATCTCCTGTTTACTAGACAGGCGCTTTAACCATCTAAGCCACGGCGCCGACGGTAGGAAAGGAGACGTTTCCAATTTTCGCGAGCTTGTTCTCAGACAGGGTTCCAGTACATCTTAAAAGCAAAAAAAAAAAACAGAGATTTTGCCAACGATGTAACTGGTTTTGTGCAACATTTCGTAAGAGGAAGGAGGTACGAAAAAAGTCGAATAAAGCCTCTCTAAGAAAAGCCCATTTGCGATGGAAGTCATGCACGATGATCACCTCAAATGGACGGCAAGAAACGTTGAGGTGAATATTAACGACACGCACCGGTAGCACCATGGAAACCTTGATATTTTAGGCAGGACGCACAGTATTCATATAATTATTTTAGTAGATTAACAGAAGCGATGCTACCTGGTTACTTTTCTTTTGAAGCTTACAATCGTTGCATTGCCGCCTCAAAAGGTAACCGTAAAGCAATGTGTATGTACAAGTGTTAAGATGGGACACAAGAGTGGAGGAGACTAAGGAGTTCTTAATTGCTTGCTAAAGTTAAATGTCTATTCCCACTGCTTCACAATGCCACATCTTTGACTACCTCTTAAATTCCAACATTACTGATGCTTCTTAGTCGCGGCTTCTGCATTACTAATCAGGTGAAAATCATAAACAAGGGCAAGTTGCGCAATGTCGGCGCGAGGGTTAATGACATTAGGCCCAAGTAGTCTGAATTCCTCCTAATCTTTCCAAGAGTACTGTGTCTCACCGATCCTCTCTTACTCTGATACGTGAAAGTAGATATTCCAATACTGAAGATTTTTGCGGAGTTGACCGCATGCTTTGTTATATTTAGGCGCCATAACATCTGTTGTTACAATGGGCAATCTTAATATTAACCTATAATATGATAATAGCATGGCAGCATCGACAAAATGGGCAACACTGATCCGTTTGTCTGCCTTGGGTAGCTTTGTGGCCTTCTCGAATTTTTCCCCATTAGCTGTCCGGACATTCACATGCTGACCCTATCTGGCGCATTTCCACCTTTCATGCCATTGAGGCATGGATCACGAAATGCGCCTGCCAGCTTTGGAATACTGGCACTATCTGTATCTTCAATCTGCGGCAACACGTGCTGATTACCGGGCGTCTAGACTGCGTGGGGTGGCAAAGCTCTCTCAAGCTATAAATGAGATCAACACTCGCTTCGCGGCGGCTTGTTATGGCATCATCAACAGATTGCGGAACACTATTCTGTTTATCTACCTCGTGCAGGTGAAGAAAATAAATTGAAAATGGTTTTGCTTTAATGGCCTGTTCCTGTTGTTGCTACCGTGGTCGCAGCTTTGTTGGTTGCCCCATTAACTAGTACGCTTTCTTAGGAATTTTTAATTGGGTCGAGGAGGCATTGAATCGAACCCAGGCCCTGAAGACCCAGATTTTATCACAACTCAAGGATATGGCATCGGATATGCAAGATATAGAGGAGAACCTGCAGTATTTATTCAGCGGGCTTTAGAGCAGCAGCGCCGGCAATATACTTACCTGTCCACTCTTCTTTGGGCAGGTATGTTAGCGAAAGGGTGCTCACTGCATTAGTTCAGACGTCTGTTTTTTACTGCTGTTATTGTACCCAGAGTTTACGGTTTCTTGGTTGTCGCGAATGGTGTATTGCTTAAATCGGCTTCTTTTCAGCAGGGACACCGAGCGCAACCGCGTTCCTCCCAAAAATAATCCGGCTCGATTATGAGCCTAGAAAAACTCATAATCCGGATAATATACCGGCACACGCTCAAACACGGGCTCAGACAAGTTCTCATGCAGCTGATACTTCTGACAATGTTATAATTGCTGAAATGCAGCAATTATAACAGCAATTATAAATGCAACAATTATAACTAGAGGGCCAGAAGCAGTTGGCACGTGATATTGCAGACATAACATCTTTTCAGCAATTTGTAGATTATCGGTTAGAAGGTCTTGAATCTCATGTGGCAGCGCTTCATTCTTCACAAGCCGAACTGTGCGGCAAACTGCGTTCTAAGATTGGTTCTTTAAGCAATGCATTGGCACAGTTAAATGAAAATAATTATGACATCGAAAACCGATATCTGCGAAATAACACCCTTCTTCGTACCGTTGCTGAAGAACCAAATAAAAGCGCAGTGCAATGAGCAAAGTTTCAAATCTAATTTCTGAAACATTAAAGATTTATTGGCCATAAATTGAGCGGTGCCATAGGATCGATAGCCTACGCGATGATCATACGCGTCCTGTCATCCTAAGAAATCTTGGATTATTCCTAGAAAATCACGTCACTAAAAAATGCTTATCATTTCAAAACCCCTGGCTGTCATGTAACCGAGGACCACTCTATTAAAGTTCACTTACTCCTCAAAAACGTTAGGAGGCTTCACAGCCATTTTGTGATGGTGGTTCTACTGTAAAGCTGCCTTTCGATCCCATTTTGGTTGACAGGGTTCCTAATCTCTGGAACACTTCCTCGCATTTTCTTGAGAAGAACCTAAGCTACTCAACCGGACCCACTGGCTCGGCGTCTGCCACCTCTCCGCCGCTATCAGCACTGTCAAAATCCCGCTCCCTGACTGCCTAAATGCGGACATGAAAAGTTGTCTGTTTTGAACAATAATGCTTAGAGTATAACAAATAAATATACTGATTTCCTGTCCTTCATTATTTCTTATTTTCTGCATGTCGTAAGCATAACGGAAACATGGCTTCACGAGGGCATCGATGGTACCGGATTTACACCTCCTGGTTACGTGGTGATGCGGACAGACAGGCAGTACGGCAAAAGGGGATGAGTTGCAGTCTTTCGCTCTTTTGCTCTCAACGCAAGTTCGCAGTCCAGTCTGCCACTGCAGAAGTTGAATTTATTCTGTGTAGACGGTCTTTTAACAATCATTTCATTGTCATTAGTGTCGTTTACTGTCGTCCTGGTTCTGCTGTCGAATTGTTGCACGCCCTCAACGAATATTCGAGCAAAAAAAACTTCAATTTGTCTAATCAAATTTTGATGGTCGATTGTAACGCTCCGGGCATCCATTAACACGGCTTTCCTTCTCTGCTCGGCAAGCCAGGGTTTGAAATGAGCTTATAAATTTTTACCTGTTCTCTAACCTCAACGAAATAGTTGATGAAGCTACAAGGGATAATTCGCTTCTTGGCCTAATTGTTTGCGGGATCCAGAGCTTGTTGGAATTGTTATGAATGCAACGTTGTCGATGGCATTTCACTTTCACTGCAATTCCTGACTTTACACGAGCCGATGACGATTCTATCACCGAATCTCTTGCAGATGCCTTCAAACAGTTACTCACACTCAGCCATAGAGACGACATCGACTTTAGTCTCCTAGTTTGTAAACGTCGGTAAAAATTGCATACAACGTTTTTTTCCTTCCAAATCTAAGAAAAAAACGTTAAGGCTCCTTGGATGACTCGGAACATTTTGCATGCATCACTCCGGGTTCGACGCCTGGGGCGCGATAAGCGCCTTCGTGATCGTGCAATGTTTGTCAAATAAAATATTGCAAAAGAGGAGCTTCTTATGTTAATGTGGCGAAATACCGTTTTTTTTTTTCTGCTATATAGCTTGGTGATCATCTAGAAACCGATCCCCCCAAATTTTGGCTGTCAGTGTTGCTAAAACAGTCCACATCTTTATATTTCATCGTTAATAATGAAGCTCCTAATGATCCGGAAAAAATTGCTAATGCATTTTACCTAATGCTAATGTATTTTAATGCAATACCTTAGCATTGTATTGCTATCTGCCGCTGACGAAAATCTTTCCTTTGGCCCTCCTGGTATTAAAAACTCGATTGGTGATATTACAATTAGCGAAGAGGGTGTGCCTAACCTAACACATAGGCTGAACATAAAAAATCATCGGCGCCTGGTGGTGTAAAAAACCTATTAATCATTCGATATTCGTTATAGACTGCTCGATATCTAACAATCATCTTGGAGTCGATAATCTCTGGCGTCGTACCATCGTCCTGGAAGCTGGCGAAAGTGCTTCTATTTTTCCAATCCAGTAAAAACAGCTTTTACCTCATTTCATACGTATCTCATTGACCTCGTATTGATATAAAATATTCGAGCCCATATTCCACAAACATATAATTAAATTTTGGAATTGTAATAACGTGTCTCATTTTCAGCGCTACTTCTGACAAGGCTTCAGCACCTTCACACAACTAATTAACTTTTCGCACGAAAAAAACCCTGGATATTGGAGCCCAGGTTGATGTTATATTTGTAGATGTTTATGAAGTATTTGACAAATTACTATTTACTAGCGTGGGATAATTTATTCGGCGGTTTAATTTGCTATCAAGCGTAACCGGATGCACCAGCTCGCTTTTGCATTGCTGCTTGCTTGTTTCTTCCTTCCTTCCTTGAAGCGACACAGCACATGTGGCTTCCTTCAGTATCTACTCAAAGGCACTGCACGCTACCCATGACATTCACTTTATTAGAACCACAGCCTTAGGATGAACCTCGTGGGCTCCAGGAGCTTAGCATGCAATGTCGCCTACCCACGTTGTATGGGCTTGAGAGGCCGCATCCGCGAGCAAAACACGAAGGAAGGCTTATGTCAAGAGCGCGCCGTCTATTTCGCAATCAGACACAGCAGAAAAAGCTGTCAAATTAGGCGGTCGTCAGCCTCGTATATATCTCGCAGCAGATAACTATCGCTTAGCTACCCTGGCGACAGTCCCATCCACGCATAGCATCATTCGTGTTAAGTATGGGGGTGTCTGTACTACTGTTCTCCGTACTCTTTTTTACAGCCAGTCCGACACAGAAGCATATTAACGAGCCGCTTGATGCAAACAAAAAGAGAAATAATTAGGCACAGGCGACATTCGAACACACGGTCCCCTGTTTGCTAGACAGGTGTTTTAATGAGCACTTTGCTGATACAAGAGACAGGCACCTTACTCTAGCAGTAGGCTTCGTAGACTTCTTTCCTTAGTAGTGACGCGAATTTTTTCAAGATTCTCGTATCAGCAAAACATCGGTCTCCTTATCAGATAATGAGTTTTCATATCTGTATAAAATGCTGTCTCGTACATACCAGCGTGCCAGCGTTCGGAGATGGTTGCGTGTTAGGTCCCTATACGATTGCGACGGTCTATATATGTGTCGCATCTGTGTAATGAAATCAGAAGTTCCGCGCTTCCGTGTTTTCCCGGTAGAAAATTCCAAAACGCGTCAAGTATTAAATATCACAACATGGGGCGGGGTCGAGTGGTGAGGGAGTTATAGGGGCCCTCCTAATGATTTTAACCGGACCGTTATCATTGTTAATCGGGCCCTAACTGGAGGAATCCGAAACTTTCGACCATCTTGTTTATTTGTTACTTATGGCAGACCCCTGCAGTTGCGTTTTTATATATTCATCCTTTGGTTGATCAGTTGAACCTTCCTCCTTTTTATCACAACTTTTCAATACAGGACTTAACTTTTAGTCCCATTTCCCGCACTTACAAGCAAAAGACTACACGTTCACAGAAAAGCGTTTCAACACGACTGCGGTCGTGTTGAAAAGATTGCGGTCGCAACCGGTTTATCCGAGCTTCTCCAGTGGCCGTCGTTCGACCTAGATATTTTCCGCTCTGTTTCCTCGCTCTCCCAGTGGTCTCGTTACCTTGTCGAGAGTGTCTGGGGGTGTAGCTCAGATGGTAGAGCGCTCGCTTAGCATGCGAGAGGTACTGGGATCGATACCCAGCACCTCCACGAATCTTTTTCTTCTTCTTCGATGGCATGTCCGGCAACAAGGTGTTTCTGTCAGTTCAAAACATAATATATCAAATTCACTGTATACACGTGTGTTCTACGGCCATGAAAATAAGAAAAGGTGTAGCGTTATCTTTTTCTTTTTAGTGCGGTGCTATACATTCTATTTACTCCTACCCGACATGGTACATAGTGATCTCTCTCTGCCGCCCAGCACACCTCAGATCTAATCCAGTATGAAATAGCACAAAACAAGGGTGGAGCGGGAGCCTCAGTTCATAAGCCAGCCCAACGTTTCGACAAGTGGACTTGTCTTTATCAGGGCCCAAACAAAGAGAAGTCCATTCGTCGACGCGTTGTGTCGCTTGCGAACTCAGGCTGCCCCTCAACCCTTTTTCAGTGTTCTTTCGTACTGCGTAGCCATCTCCGTTCTCTCGTTCCACTTGCCGAGGTCTTTCATTTCTGACCGCAACTTTTGGATTAGAAAACAATCAACACGTTCTAAACAGCCAGTTACGTTTGTTTATTCGGTACAAAGTACTCTATATACCCATTGCATATCACTACCTCGCTTGGAATAAATGACACAAAGGAATGAAGGCTTCTATTAACGACAAAATGTTTGTTTTAAACGCATTCCACAGCCCACTGGTATCTATGCTCAAAGTACGGGAGCGGAAGTGAGGGAAAATGCGTCAAGTTCTCTTGAGAGTGAAGCATAGCCACCCTTTTCATAGAGCAATAGCCTGCTTGGTTCTATTTACCCAACGGTTGAGGATCGGCGGTTCCGCCACCTTGTTCACTTTCTACTGCCTCCTTTATATCTCACCATAACCAGTAGCATACGACCTCAAGTCACCGCATTATGTGAAAGACCAACGACATAAGTATATAATCCATTATTAAACAAGCCCCAAAAACGTTTCGGTTCGGCCGCACCGTATACGGCAATAAAAGCGCTTTGTAAACACGGCGACGTGCTCAGAACAGGAGCCTTCATTTGAGCGTGAATTTTCTCATCTTCTGCGTTTCTCTTGGGATGTGCGAGACGTCCTCTGATACCATCTGGGTACAGAACTTTTGAAACGTCCAATTTTGCCTACTGCAAAATAAATATGCGCCAGGTTTACGCCGTGTTTGCTTTTTTTTTTTTGACCATTCGGCAGCTGCATCGCACATCAGACAGACCGCCCGTATCAGAAAGGGCTAATTCTAGGAAAAACCATATATCGCGACTGTGAATAAAATTGCCGCGACATCTGCATTCAGTGTCCCAATGCGCTGCAAAGTGTGTGGCGGCGTAAAATATGTTAGAAAATATGTTCCAAAGTACTACTGCATTGCGAGTCTATTACAACATGCGAGATGACGTAACTTAGAGGGCGCAGCCAAAATTGCGCATCGGAAGTTGAAGATATACATTTGTGAAATTCTATTCAATGACCACAGCCGTGGAGGCGGCCCGTGCAGACTCCCTCGAGCTTTTCTAAATTGCAGACGATAGAGATAAGCTGTAACGAATGACTGTTGCTTGTGGTGTTTGGGTTATGAGAGTTCTGGCATGACAGGGGTTAACATGGCACTGAGCGAGCTTTCGGTCTTGGACTTATAAGCGGCCCTGCCACGTCGAGCGTAACTCGATACCATGGAATTTTCACCGGTTTTCTGCCCCCCTCCTCACAAGAAAGACTACATGTGGCAATTATCTCCAGTACTCTTCCTGACCAGGTTCCCTCACACCAACTTTGCTCAGTAGTGCATAAGATGTCCCTCATCACAAGTGCACTACAGCACGTACTACATTTACGCACATAGGGGAATCATTGCGTAGTGTTCCGATCATATTCACACACAATTGATTATTTCAGTACAACGCGACCACCCAACTACAGCGTGTAGTACCATAAAAGCCGCAATAATATTTGCTTTTTAACAAAAAAGTTATCACAAGTCAGTAATTTGCATTAAGATAACTGTACTCCACGAAAAGTGGAGTACAGGAGTACAGCGCTCGCATGCTAAGCGAGCGCTCTACCACCTGAGCTACACCCCCAGACACTCTTGACATGGTAACGAGACCACGTCAATAGCGGGAAATAGATTGGGTCGGGTAGTGGTATGTATTGACACTTCGTATATGAAACACCGCATGAAATAAAATACATGAAGCCGACGATGAAAAACAAAAATGTCTGTGGAGGTGCTGGGTATCGATCCCAGTACCTCTCGCATGCTAAGCGAGCGCTCTACCATCTGAGCTACACTTTTTTTTTTTTTCTTTATTGCCTGTTTTGAGTTCACATCAATTCAAAAAAGATCCACGATAATGGTAAAACTCGCAACAACCAGACTTCGGCTGTCACGAAAGGTTTAAAATTTTTTTAGGACAGCCAGTTCATCAAGCACACTGATCCAGTCAGGTGGATCAGAAAGCATCCGATACGTTTCTCTAAGGAGCAGCACACTCTCGATAAAGTTCTCGCGTACAGAACGCGTGTTGACATCTGCATGTTGCACCTGCATCCTTGTTTTCCACAGGCTGTGGAGGCTCAGGACCATGACTAAATCCAAAGGAATACCCTCACTCTCGACTGGAAGGAACCGTATGCCATACGGATCTAACGGAAGGTCTTTCTTTAGTGTTCTCTGGAGAACATCCCAGTGAAAGACTGGGTCCCAGCAATCCAGAAAGACGTGCTCGATTGTCTCTGGTTTTTTGCAAAGGAGACAGTCTGTTGTCCAGGGAACGAATAAGCCTCTTTCATGTAACCAGGTTTTAACAGGTAATGTGTTGGAATGTAGCTTAAAGAAGAACGTTTTAACTGAAGGCCTAACTGGCATCTTTTTCACACGCTTTAAGACATCCTGTCCGGGGCCTCCACGGTGTGGTGCACGGTAAATCGGCAACGGTATCATCACATCCAGAAGATCTTTGTACAGCTTCTTCTTACACACTTTGCTCAAGTATTCCATTGAAAAACGCGCATGCAACATTCTGAAAGACAAGACAACTTCGCGCATGTACCCTTTTAAAGCGCCACTCATATTCTCACCAGAACAGACAACGTATTCTGGAAGCATTTTACACAGTCGTACTTGCATGACCGTCCTCAAGAATTTGTCGTTTTGATCACGAAGGAAAAAAAAACGCGAGACAACCTGTCGCAAAAAGAGATGCACAAGGCCCAAGCCCCCCGCCTTAACAGGCAGAAAGAGGTTGGTTCTGCTGCACTTTTCCCATGTTGATGACCACATGAAAACGGCAAAGACACGATGAATTTTTTGAATGCTAACACGCGTCGCCGAAAGCACATTCATTACGTACCATATCTTTGCCACAAGGAAAACATTGCACACATAAGCGCGTGAGAACATTGACAACGGCTTGCCCTGCCATGAATCAGCTTTCTCTCTCGCTCTCTCTGCTTGGCCAGCCCAGAATGGGGTGGGATCTTGGTACGATTCAAGCGGCACGCCTAAATACTGGGTCGGCAATTTTGACCATTGCAAACGAGAAAAGTATTCAGGCGTAACATCCCAGTCTCCATGCCAGAAACCGGCACTTTTTTCCCAATTTACTTCACAGCCTGTCTGTCGGCAGAATTTTTCAACAAGGGCAGTAACTTCTTGAATGCTTTCTCTGCTTGAACAGAATACAGCGATGTCATCTGCATATGCCAGCATTTTGACCTGTGCTGACTGCAGCATAAAACCAGTTATACGTTCATTGTTTATGATAGACCGGCAGAGAGGCAGACACTCTTGACATGGTAACGAGACCACGTCAATAGCGGGAAGTAGATTGGGTCGGGTAGTGGTATGTATTGACACTTCGTATATGAAATACCGCCTGAAATAAAATACATGAGGCCGACGATGAAAAACAAAAATGTCTGTGGAGGTGCTGGGTATCGATCCCAGTACCTCTCGCATGCTAAGCGAGCGCTCTACCACCTGAGCTACACCCCCAGACACTCTTGACATGGTAACGAGACCACGTCAATAGCGGGAAGTAGATTGGGTCGGGTAGTGGTATGTATTGACACTTCGTATATGAAACACTGCATGAAATAAAACACATGAAGCCGACGATGAAAAACAAAAATGTCTGTGGAGGTGCTGGGTATCGATCCCAGTACCTCTCGCATGCTAAGCGAGCGCTCTACCATCTGAGCTACACCCCCAGACACTATTGACATGGTAACGAGACCACGTCAATAGCGGGAAGTAGATTGGGTCAGGTAGTGGTATGTATTGACACTTCGTATATGAAACACCGCATGAAATAAAATACATGAAGCCGACGATGAAAAACAAAAATGTCTGTGGAGGTGCTGGGTATCGATCCCAGTACCTCTCGCATGCTAAGCGAGCGCTCTACCATCTGAGCTACACCCCCGACACACAAGTGTAATAGCAAAGCCTCCTAATGAGCGTGAAGAGTTGCGCAAAGAGTCTACGCACCAGTCAGCACCCGAACTAGAAATGCAGGCGCTTTGCACTCTCCATTACCACTCCGGTGCTGGCTCTCGCTTTTTGTCGCCAGCGCCTCGCTGGGGCGATCTGTCTTTCCGATCACAGTCACGTAGCTGAGCGTTCCGCTGCACCTTCCTACCAGGCAGTCCTTTCATCATTCACTTTACTTCTTAACTTCCACTAATCTTAATTAATCTTCCATTAATAGGTTAATAATTACCATACCATAATCAGTGGTGTTCTAAACACTTTCTGCTTAAGATATGTTTAGTGTACAAATGTCATTATGTAAATAATGACCAGAATTAGTTCCAGCGGAGCAAAACACAAAGAAAATTACGAGAAAGAATTTCCTGGCCTTTGCGACATCTCCGTCTTGTGCTCTGTAGGAGGGCTACGCACCATGACCTCCTCATCACATAGCCCTCGATGCTTCAGAGAACGTATATCCTTTTAAGAGACCGTTTCTTGTAGCATACTCAGTTTTTTTTCAAGCAGCCGCATTCTGAATGGTGCATTGGCGCAAAATTGTGTAATGCTTGTTTTCAATAATGTACAGTCTTTGTCAAAAGTGTAGAGCAGAGCACAGGGGGGTGGGCTTATAAACCATGTAGTGGCGCTAATTTAGCGTTAGGGGAAAACATTCCTATTGGACAGGGTAGGAAAAGAAATCGTCTCACTATAAAGAGATTCGGAGTACAGCAAATGCATTACAAGCCACACGAAGGGGCTTAGAAGCAGACCCCCTGGGCTGTACACTTTTGATAAAGACTGTGCATTTATACTCAGGCCTTCTAGACTCTTAACATGTTCTATCTTAAAACATCCACACTTAAAGCTTACTTTTGACGCAAAACTAGATATTATATTTCTATATTGTTATCTCCTCTCGTTGTATATTGCTACATCCACTTACCTTATGAGCCCGTATCTATAGTTTATCACGTATAAGACAGGATATCATAAGTCTTGTACAGGTTAGGCGCACTGGTGAGACATAACTAGCGTTCTACAATGAAGCTGGCTTAGCACAATACTTCCACCGCTTCAGGTGTTTGATTCCATTGCCTGCTGATTAAAACCTAAAGGGGCTTCTTCAGAAAAAGAGGACAGATGGCGCGGCACTTTTTACAGATCGGTCTATTTATCCATGCGATGAATTTTATTTGCATGCGAACAATCTATCTTCGTACGAAGTTCGTACATTTTAGTTGTAGATAAGGCCGATTAAGAGCAGCAGAATGGCTTTATCATTGCGAAAAGAAATTGCACCCCAGAAATTTCCTTATGTTCGACAGAATTATGACGCCATGGTGCGGTTCGATAGGTTTTCAGCGGTGCACGTCCCGTCGATAGCTCAGTTGGCTTCGCGAAAATACTGCCGTATTTTCTTCGCATCAACGTCTACATGCCTGAAAGCCGTTCTGAATCGTGAGATACTGTGCAGGCCCAATAAAATGATCATGTCCAGCGGTTGCCCATCATCATCTTCAATAGGTAAAAATCAAATTTCGAATGCATCCACAGGTAGGTCTTTTTAAATTGTTCGTTGTAGACTGTCCCAGAAGAAGAATGTTTCCCAACAGTCTAAGAAAACGTGTTCGGTAGTTTCCAGTTTGGGGCATATGAAACAGTTTTCCCCAAGGTACAAACAAAAAAAATCTTTCATTTCTAAATAACTCTTAACTTCTAGTGTATTACTATGGAGCTTGAAAAAGAAAGTTTTTGCTGCCCCTGGTACTTTCGCGAAGCCGTTGTGGTTGTTATTGAAGTATTCAAGACACAAGACGAAGTGCCTGAGTGGCTTTCGAGAATGAAAGTGTTGGTGCAAATGCCTGATTTGTAATGGATCACGCAGCCCAAATCAGTGTGTGTGCGTGTGTGGAGTAATGTTCTTTATATGTAAAATCTGATAATAAATTAGGCAATAAAGAAAGAAAAAAGCCGATAACTCAGTTATTGCGATGCCCCTTGGCTGACAACCGTGTCTAATGGACTTTCATTGTCACAAGTTCGCTCATCAGACTCAAGACCTCCTCCGCAGCGTCTTGCTGCTTCAAAATTTATTTTAGTTTGTACACTTGTTCAACAAAATAATCACATACAGATCGTGCATCGACATCACAGTGTCTATAAGCCATCCTACTCCAAATACTGTGAAGGCCCAGTAGCATGATGAGGTCATACTGAAAATCATCATTAACAGTTAAGTACCGAATTCCACGTGGCGTCAATGGCGTCTTTTTTAAGTATCCTTTGTAACACATCGCAGTAAAACACCGCATCCCAACAATCCAGGAACACGTACTCAACTGTTTCAGGTTTCCTGCATAGTAGACAGTTTGAGCCCCAAGGTACAAAAGACCCTTTTCTTCCATTCATGTTTTGACTGGGAGGATTCCTGTATGCAATTTAAAAAAGAATGTTTTTACGCCCGGTGCAACAGTCATGTTTTTAACTCGTTTTTTTTTTTTTCTTTTTTTGTACGCAAACTTGCCATAAGACATATTATATAAACTCATGTAAATGGTTTTCCGTGAGGAACCGGAGCAGGCTCCCGCTCTTAGCGTTGTCGGTGAGCCATTTAGAAAAGTCATCTTCCCTTGTTGTGGTTAGACCCACTTCGCGCAGAATCTTTGTCCTTGATTCCCTTGTCCCTGCACAAGTCCATAGCAGGTGGCGGACATCCACTTCTGCAGCTGGTGTGGAACACTTTGGGCATGTTGTTGGTCCGATTTCAGCTTGCGATTCCCATCGGCATTTTACCGACGGGGTAAGGGCCGCCCCAGCTCTTATCCTTCTAAGGGAAACCTCCTCCAATCTCGTTAAGTTACGAGGGAGTGGGAATGTACACGGGGGAATGAGGGCACGTGTACTTTTCCTTAAAGAGGATGCTAAAATGGAAACAGCGGAGCGGGCATCGAAAGGGAGCCTGGTGGGGGGCGCATTAGTGTGTGGAACTTCGTGTGTGAGGTGGTCAACTTTTCTCTGCTCAGCGTTCTCAGCATTGTCTTGTGTCCAATGTATCTGGATGCTTATCTTTGTTTTTTTATTGAGTGCGTGGATTTCCTGGGTAACAAATAGCGTCTTCGTCACTTTCTTTAGTTGTTTTATGGCGGCTAAGGAGTCTGTATAGATGTGGGCTTCTGTGATCGAATCTATTTTATTTATGGCCTCCATAGCATTGCGGATTGCATAGAGTTCCATCACAAGCGGGTCCGGGTATTCTAAAAGATATTCTTTATGTACCTTTAGTTCGCTGTGTGTAGGACTAGTAGCTGCTGTTCTACCGCCATTTTCTATAATTGATGCGTCCGTATATGCAATTAAGGTACCTGGAAGTGCATCAACCAGAGGTCGAGATGCCAGCTTTTCTTTGCGACGAAGCCGAGTGGTCTTGTTTGTCGTGATAGTAGTGAATTCCCAAGGAGGGGGGTCAGCCATTGGTGGTGTTCGAACTGCCACTTCGTTGTACAAGGATGCTATGGGCGTAACGTACTTTCGCTTCATATCCCTTGTTGCCTCTCGTTGCTCAATTAATTCTGTCAACGTATTTATCTGTGCAAACTCTTGGAGAATAGGGATAGGGGTAAGTTTTGGTAAGGCCGTGATAGTGCGCATTGCGTTTCTATTTATTGTTTCCAATTTTGCCCATTGCCGCCTCGTGAGTCTTTGGAATTGGGCCTGGTATAGTATCCTCGGCTGTAACACTGATTGTACAAGACGTCTTGCCATGTCCGCTCGAGCTCCTCCTCCCCTAGACGAAATGCGTTTTATCAAGTTTAAGGAAGTCGCAGCTACTTTTTTCACTTTATGAAGCCATTGTGTTCCTTTGCCGGATTTGTGAATTTCTAGGCCAAGAACTCTCAACTCGTCCACCTCTTCCAGTGCCTGATTTCCAATCTTTAGGGAGACTCTTTGCGTTGCCAATTGTTTTCTTCCATTCTTGTTGGCAACATGAATGTAACTGGACTTTTGAGGTGATAATTCCAGGCCTGCACTTTGCACGTACTCATCTATGGTATTTAAAGCCTCTTGCAGATGCCGAATCTGTCTGTCAATTTGTTTATGAACAGACCAAATCGTAACATCATCTGCGTATATCATGAACCCCACTTCTGGTATTTTAGCTAATTTCCACGCCAATGGGATCAGTGCGATATTAAATAATAAAGGTGCTAACACTGACCCTTGTGGCACGCCTCTGTTCGAGGTGTAATTGCCAATTTGTTTTCCGTTTATCCGGATAGAAAACGTCCTGTCCTTAAGCAGATTATGTACTGCTTTTATGACCTGCAAGGGAATGCCCATACATTCCATGTTGCTAAGAATCTTGGCATGTAACACGTTGTCGTATGCCTTCGCCATGTCGGTAGCCACTACAGTGCGCACTAGGTGGCTATAAGGCGACACGTGTATGACCTCTTCAGCGAGCACAGCCAGTCCATTTTCTGTCCCAAGGTTTGTTCGGAACCCAATTTGTCGAGCATGGTATTTTTTATTACTTTCCAACCACCATGACAGGCGGGTGGCTATCATCTTTTCATAGATTTTGCAAATTGTGGGTGTTAGCGAGATAGGCCGCAAAGATTCTAGACTTGTGGGAGGTTTCCCAGCCTTTGGTATTGTTACCACCACCGAGTGTTTCCAGCCGAGTGGAATGTCTCCTCCTTGCCATACCTCATTTACCACATCCAACAAGCCGTCAACTGCGGCTCCTTCTAAATTCTTGAATACTTCATAAGGAATATCGTCATGTCCAGGCGCAGTTTTACCATTCGCTTCTTCTATAGCAGCCAATAACTCCAATTTGGTAAATGGTAATGTTATTCCTGTTTTATCAACCGCATCCACTGTCGGTGAAGGCGCCGGATAATGTGCGTGGTTCGGGAAGAAAAGGGCAGCAGCCTGATCTGCAAACTCTTCTGGTGTAAGCTGTAATGCGAGTCTAATACTTTCTGCATGATCTTTAACCTGCCGCCTCTTTTCCATGCCATGGAAAGTCCTCCAGAGGGCCTTGTTATTCGTTCCTGAGCCCAAACGACTGCACCACTCATCCCATCTCCTATGAGCCAGCTGTTTTTCATATCGGCGTGCCTGTGCCGTCACTCTGTTTACCTCAATTCTTCTTTGCACGTCTTCAGGATGGCGACCAGCCTGTATCTCGGCCCGCTTTCGGCGTGCCCAAAGTTTTAGTAGGTGCAGGTCGGGAGTTGGCTGATCTTCGTTCACTGTAGTTGTAATGGTGTGATCCTTGAGTACCGTTTGAAGGGTAGTAACGAGAGTATTCGGGCTAACTGAATGCGTTCGAGTATCCTGCCGTACACCATCCCAATGTGTAACAGACGCTTTCTTTCGAATTTATTTCATATGTCCCAAATTAAGACCAATACCAATGGGGACATGATCACTACCCCACGCATCTAATTCCGCCTGTCATAGTGGTGCACCAGGGCCCTTCCACCACGTCAAGTCTGGTGAGCGTGTTTGTGTTGCAGGTAGTGTTGCGACTCCTGGATGATTTAGCAGTGTAAATTTCATTTCTGTGAAGGCAGTATGAACTTGATCACCCCTTTTAGAATCATAATCATATCCCCATAAGGTGTGCGGAGCGTTAAAATCTCCACCGATTAGTATCGCAATTCCAGGGTATGAATGGCGAATATGCTTAACCCATCCAAGATTAAGCACTGTGTTTCTTGGCCTAGCGTACATGGACACTAATATAAGGGGCGTTTTGTTCGGACGCGTGAGTACAGCAACTACTTCCTGCTGAGTGTTGCACCACTTGCTCAAGTCAAGTGGCGTTTGGGGAATGTTGGCCCTAATGTAAACGGCAGCTTTTCCTGGTGTTTCGGCCTCTGCTCATGCTCGTTTATCAGGGATAGAAGGACAATGGTACCCTATATATCCTGTTATTGAATATAACCTATTGTGCTCCTGTATCAAGAACGCCCATGATTGTAGCTTACCGTACAATAATTTTGTATTTATTTCCCCAACTTTATTACAGAGCCCTCTGCAGTTCCATTGTGTAATCTGTTGCCACTTGTTTCGGCTACTTCTATCCATGATGTAAGCTGCTCTGAATGAGGTGTGTCAGTTGCGTAAGCGTGTCCAGTACCGCCTTCCAAATAGGTATGTTATCGGCAGGTTTACAATTCGGAGCATCCACTAACCTTGCTGTCGTACTGCCTGCAAGCGTTTCTTTCTGTTTTTCTGAGCTCTCCTTTCGTCGTTGCGCTATATGTGCTTTCTTTTGTCGCAGCTGTGCAATTTGTGCTGAAAGCATCGCAATTTCTTTTTCTATTGCATCCTGCTGGCTTGTGCAGTCTTTAAGGTCCGGAAAATCATCAGTAGTGAATGCCACTGTGCTCCGTTTTGTGCGTCGTTCATGTTTTAGCGTAGAAGCAAAAGATGCACTGTTCTGTGCAACCACCTCAACAGGCTCTTCTTCTTCTAGCGGGTCATCAAACAGCTCTTCGGCCAGAGTTGCAAATCTGTTTTTAACCATTAACGGTGCATATTGTTTATGTCGTCCAGCCCTTGCTAACTCGAGCTTTCGCTTTTTTGTCGGACACTGAGATGAAGTGATATCGTGATCATCAGATTTGCATAGGCCGCATTTGAATTTCGCTTCTCCAGATTCAGTTATGGACAAAATTTCTGCATATGACCTTCTCTGTAGCACCTGTAACAGTGAACCGGTCTAGGTTTGTACGTTTTGGGTCGCACTATGCGGCCATTGTAGTAGAATCTGTCCGGAAGAGTATCTGGTCCCTGTAATGTGATGAGAAAAGTGCCTCTGTTCCCCATACGACGTGCGGCTAACACAGTATGTGTTCCTGATATTAGGTCTCTGGCCACCGTCTCCGGGGAATCTTGTAGGTCTAGGTCATAGAGGACACATCGCTGAGTATTTGGACCTGACGCAAAATACGTCTGGACAGGAAGATACTCCTCTGTCGTGATTGGAATCTGTGTTACTGTGGTCATTTTGCGTGCATCCTCAATGGTGGCTAAATGTACTGTGACAGTATTAGATGCCCTGTGGCTTACAAACCCCTGGTAACTTGTGGTACCAAGCGCTGCGTCTATTACTCTCTGCATTGTTCTGGTGGGTATCTTAGTGATATCAAACTGCACTGTAGGTCTGATATGCACTCTGAAGGATTTCTGCAAGGCTGGTGTTGGATAAGCGGATGCTAGCTTATCAGGGGCGGCCCTTACCTTCTTTGCCGGTGGTGTGTTGACTGGTGGCCCAGGTAGTTTGACCAGCCGGGGTGTCGGTTGAGAAGCGTTAGTGACGACTTCCTGTTGCACATCCATAGCCTGATGTGTATCGTTTAGCTCGGGTAGCGGCCCGAGCGTTGTCCTCGTATTCGAAGTAATGTCTACGTTGCTCTGTGGCCAAGTGCTAGCTCCAGGTAAAGGCTCGTTACCGCAGCCTGCCGTTGTGCTTGCAGAAGTCACAGCGACTACCGGAGGGTCCATTGGCGTCCCCATTCTTGCCATATTATCAGAGCTGCGGCTCCGCCGAGTCCCAGTAGGCCTAGCAGCATGGCCGCGTCGGCATTCTGCAGCGTCTACCCGGAGGGCTGTGTCCTTGATGCTCTTCTTGCCACGCACGGGTTGTTTGGCCTTTATGATCTTCTTCAAGAGTTTGATTGCCGCTGTGTGGGCGCGGACTGCAGACGTAGTTCGAAATCTTACTGGACACGATGTAGCCACGGTGCTCAGCGACACGTCTTCTTCTTTCTTCTTTTTAACTCGTTTGAGCACATCTTGTTGTCAGCCAAGGGGCATCGCAATCACGATCTTTTACTGATGTATTTGTACCAATTCATGCAATAAAGAAAAAAAAAGCCGATAACTCAGTTGGCAGAGCGGTAGACTGTAGAGGCTCCCCGGCTGTGGATATCCATAGGTCGCTGGTTCGAATCCGGCTCGATGGAGTTATTATATTTTTCCTTCGTGCACTGACGTCTCATGATACTTCTATCTGCGGCTTTACAGAAGCCCTACCGAACTTAGAATTAAGATTCTTTAACGGCGCTTTGTCTCGAATTTTGAACGCGGTACAACCTTCATTATGTTGCGCCCCGAAAAGGCAAGCAATACCCGCCGTTTACTTATTAATTCAAAAAGAAACATATTTCCTCCCCCCCTCCCCCCCCCCCCAAAAAAAAAAAACATTACAAAATTCGTAAAGGCTTTATTTTCATCACACTAATCCAGCAGCACTCGAAGCGATAAATTTGTATAGTGGGGGTTCACGGCTACAAAAGGTGCCATCCCCAGATATGAATATTCGTCAGTTTTCCTGTCTCTGAGATGCAGCGAACGTAGTTCCACTGACAGCAAATGTGATGATGTTCTAAGTACTGTGTCACGAGAAGGAGTGATAGCGACGACAAGTGAGCGAAAATATTTCTTTTTGCCCAAAACTAAACCTCACAGTAAATGCTAATTGAAGCTGCTGAATTCCTTATCTCGGCCTCTAACTCATTGCGAAGCGCCTGTTTTTGGTAACAAGTGCTAGAGTTCTACCCAAAAATAAAAAGGCTAAAAATCCTAGCCTGCCCCTTCTTTTTCAAATATTATAGACCGTTATTATTCATTGCATATATATTGTGTACCGTATCATTTGTACTAGTCCAAGAGAAACTAAAAATTTAAACATCATATATCTATCACTGCCCATGTAAGCGTTCCTTCTCACTCTTCAAGTTCTCCGAATATATTTTTCATTCTGTAGCATTGTTCACTTGTCTTCGTACTTGACGCTCGTCCGTTGAAGCAACTATTAGCTGAAAAATTCTGCACACAATCAAACATATGCTGTGGTCTTGTTTATTGTCTTTTCCAAAATTAAAGAGGCCGAGGGATTTTTACCACTAGGTATTATACGTATTCTCAGCTTATATTTTGAGAAATGAATATTGCAGTAGCATATGAGAGACTTCCTGTGCTTCGCACAGAGATCTGTATTTGTTGTGCAGAGCATAATATCAGTGAATCCTGCAACGTTCTACGCTAACAGGCGGCGTCCTGGGACAAACGTTGATTGCTCACTCGAAATGCGTCGCTGGACGAATCCTCGTACGCGCGAACTTCGTATGAGAATTGTTGCATCTACTCAACATTACAATTATCAGAAAAGCTAAACGGCACAGCTGGTATTAGCTGAGTTCGAAAAAGAATAGAAGCACACTCTACGCTATCGCACTAGCAATCGATTCTTGCTAGCATCGCTGTTCTCCATGACACCTCCACATGGTTCTTGAAGACACCGTTGTTCACGCGGAGCTTATATCATCACAGCCATGCGCAGTGACATAGTCGGTAAGGAACAAGTTTTATTTAAAAAGAAAAGAATGGCCTTGTAAAGTCAGCTGCCAAATCGGATGGAATGACAGCTTTCGTAAAAAATGCCACACGGACGGCGGGTGCGCGTACTACATTGCCCTCGTGGACTTAAAACGAATGACGGAAAGCTTAGCTTGGACTGCCGCGAGCGCTGCGAAGCGATAGTCATTGGGTGCAGAGGCAATGCTTTCGGTACGATTGCGGTGGCTGACGATACTTGGTGTGCAGCTCACTTTGAGTGCTTTTTAGATTGTGCCCTATTGCCATGTACTACACAGTTCGATCATTGCACAGGCCTTTGTCGGCATTTTGCTTGCGGGTTGCGGCATCACGCGGTCGGGAAACACCTTGCGGTTCTCTTGTTGCCGGAAACCGAAAATGCAAGCGAATCTCCGGCAGCTCGCGTGCCTGAAGAGTTAAAAATAAATATATAAATAAATAATAACTCGCGTGACTGACGACTCTTGTTCGAAGGATGCAGATAAACCGAAATAAATATTTCGAATTATTATAGCGTATCCATGGTTCATATATGCCGATACATGAGGCAATGGTGAAAATAAGATATTTTCGCTGCGAACATTTATAGTGCTTCAGAGCCATAATCATTTTTACTAAGGAAAACAGTTTTTTCGCCGAAAGTTTTAAGGCGAAATCCTTTCTTATCCCATAATATCCAAATACTGATCTCAAAGTGAAAAGAGTGCCTCATGAGTAGAAAGAGCGCACACAGTGACAGAAAACGTCCTTCGAACTGGAACTTCAAGAAAACATCTTTCACTACTGAGAATTGAACTACTATCACCAGCCGAGGGTGCAATCCGCTACCCCCCACCAGACTCATGAGAAACCGATCGTAACTCTCCTTTTCTAGATTGAGGACTTGCATTTTTACATGGAGCTTCCCTTTAATTGTCACGGGTGGATCTAAAGAGGAAAAGGAAAAAGAATGATAGCAGCAATGAGAGTGATGCTGAAGTTGATTATCGTGATCATGATGGTAGCAGCGATTACAATCACGATGCTGATGTCGATAATGATAATAGTAGCGATGCAGTCAATGAGAACAGCCCTGTAAAGTTGCATTCGCCATTTCCCCTCTTAAAGATACTAAAGCGCAGTCCCGTAACTTTTGAGCACTTCTCTTAGAGAGCAAAAAAGTTTTCACCTAAGCGGTCTTTTATGGTGTTGAAAAGCTTGTATTCAAAATGAGTTGCATAGCAGACACACGGTGCTGGCGATCTCTTTTTAGCGTTTCCTTCGGAGGACGCTATCGAAAGCGTAGCGCTTGATGTTGAAATAAAACATCTGAGAGTAGACCGACGTATCGCAACATATAAATCAAATACGCGTGCTTTTACACGTTGCTTATAGTAAATTCAGCAACAGTATGTTCACAAATGTTAATTTAAAGAAGATGGCGCGCTTCCACACAGTCGGTTAGCCTTAGGTTAAGAGGCATTGTACGAGCCGGACATCTGCGGCAACGCCTTAAACATTTGACCTGCACATCAACGTCGAACTATGACAACTGTGCAGTTTTCGCATTAAGATTGCAAATATGAAGCACCTATAGTAGCCCAAATACGTCAATACATCTTCAATACGATGATCTCCATAGCTATCATCCCATTGGGACTGTGCAACGCATTTATCTTGCATTTAATTCATGTGTCAAATTTAATGGGTAGCATAGATAGATAGACTAAACTTTAATATCAACGGATAAGGTGATCTACCTCCCCCCGACACGCAGGTCAGGGGGGCGGGTGCTGCCACCTCAGATGCAGGCTGGAAGATCTTGTGTCCCAGCAGCCACTTCAGCCAGTTGGACGAACAGGAGCTGCACTCAGGGTCCGAGCTGTGCAGCAGGGTCTCCCAATTGTCTGTACTGCCTATACTGTGCCTCCCCCTGGGAGAATACGGGCATTCGCATAATATGTGGCCGAGGGTCCCTCTCACCCCACAAAGATCCCACTTATCACTCCTGGCCTCAGAAAACATGTGGTTCGCCATAACCGGGTGCGGATATGTATACGTTTGCAGTCGCCTTTTCTGAACATTGTCTAAAGCTGGCCCATACTAGACATAGAAGCAGCAGTAAAAATATGTGGAGGCCTTAAGCGCACTTCATTTAATAAAGGATTCGCCTATAATATTTCAACGCGAAAGCGTTTAAAACTCAATGTTTAGAAGACGATGAATGGATGTATTATGCTTTGAATTAGGCGGCGGCTCGCGCCACCTGTTGCAGCAGTGCCGTACTATCGAACGAATTTTCCAGTGAGCTCCTCATCGCAGGCAAGCAGGGCGGAAATGTTATTGTTACTCGCTGAACTATTACTTCCGCAGTTAGTTTCTTTCTAACGACGCACCTGAACATTGCCTGACAGTCATAAGGCAATGCACACAGTAAGTCCATCTTTATTCGGAGAGAAACAATGCGGTTTTGTGGCGGCGTGGTTGCGTGCTCACCTAGCACTTCGAAGGAACCGTCTTCTTTTCCTTAGATTTCCTCAAATCATTTATTGTTTTTTACTTTCTTCTAATCTTAACACTACAACCAGAACGCCGACACTGGCTTTTCTGCGGCACGGGGCCTTTAACGTTATAGCGCTAAAAACTAAGTAGACTATAGTGCATAGAACTGGTCAAGCAGCTTCCGTAGCATGTATCCTTCAACACTTTACATCGAAAGCAAGTGTACTCCTACTTAGTTCAAACAACGTATTGTCACGTGGTGGTGACAATGCGGTTGGCACCAATAAAGAAGATAGGCGTAATCGCACTGGAATCAACTCTTTATTAGGCTGACTTGCGCCCGCAAAACAACTAAACAACTTGGCAGCGGTTAAAGTAACCAGCGTGCTTTCTGGTCATGAACCTGGCATTACCCGTCGCACGCGCCAACGTTCAATTTAAAGGCGGCGAAAAAACATCTAAGCAAAGCCGCAAAACGGTGACTAGCATAACCTGGAACATTGCAGAAACACACGCGAGTGGCCGGAATCTTCTAGATACATCTCAAGGTATCTTGCCCGACAAAGAAAATTACAAAGCAGCATCTCGTGACAACGAGTACGAACAAAAAAAAATTGAAAATCGGTCCACGCTTCAGAATCAAAGTGGTGAAGCCGCATGCCTTCGACGGTTGAAAAAACAGCAAATAAACATTTGAATCATTAGCTGCAATATTTATTTTTTAACACTTTTCGTGATTGTGAAATTAGTTTCTGAGTTTAATCAATTTTATGGAAATGTTTCCATAGTAAGAAAATAAGCAGCCCTTTTGCCACGTCTCTCCAGAATGAGCGATGTCCAGAAAAGTGCGGAAAATCTGGAGGCCGAGATTTTTTTGACGAAAGCGAGCCGACGCACAGTATCGAAGGATAAGATAAATTTGAAGAATCTGGCATACTTTCATGTGCCAGTGGTATTTTGCTATCAAGCCTTATCGGCTGCACTAGCTCGCTTTTCTCTTCTGGCATGTTTGTTCCTCCCTTGTCTAAGATACAGCACCCGTGAGTTTCCACAGAATTCAGTTGGAAGCACCCCACACTATAAATGACCCTGATTTTGTTAGATCCGCAGCTTTCTGTTGAAACTAACGAGTTGGGCCCGCTTAGCGCGCAATCTTGGGAACTTCGGTAAGACAACTACAATACATTGCATGCGCAAACGCCTCATCTTCGAGAAAAAGGCGGAGGAAGGCCTACGTAACGAACTCCCTGTTACTTGACAATCGAGCACAGTCCTAAAATGGATGGATGGATGTATGAATGGAATATAGGAGCATCTCCTTTGAAACGGGGGGGGGGGGGGGGGGGGGTAGCAGTAGCTATCATGCTCATTTTTCTCCCTATATCTTAATTATTGATTTAGAATGGTTAACTAAACCATCATTCTATTTATTAAATTTTTGTTCCTACATTACTAACATTATGTCACTTCTCTGCTTTTAAGCCACCAATCTTTCAGTAACTTTTTGCTAGTTTCCACCGCCGGTTTATTCACCCGGCCACTGTTATCTCTAAACCCCAGAGCTTCAGGAACAGTGATAGCGCCTGCATCAACTTCCGGATGGATACCATTACATTCGAGTATAATATGGTCAATTGTTTCACTGGAGTTACCACATACAGCACATGCGTCATCTTCATTCTTAAATTTCTTTTTGTAGCTGCGTGTTCTAAGGCACCCTGATCTAGCTTCAAAAAGTAGGGCACTGCCTCTCTTGAGTTATCAAAGAAATCTTCCTTCAAGATCTGAATTTTCCATTTTCGGTATAATTCCACACTCTGTTTCTTTTCCATCGAATTTATCCAATTTTTACATTTTGTGTTTTTCACCTGTCGCTTAATGCTCTTTATTTCTCCGTCCTCGTGACTAGCATACTTACTAGTTAGTTTCCTAGTTCTTTCCTCCATTGTGAGTCAAGGCATTTTAAGTACAGGTATTTAAATACATTAGCTGCCCATCTGTTACTGTCCAATTTCCTCAGGCGTTCCTCATATAATATTTTACTCTGAGCTTCCCGTACTTCGAAATGGATGGATGGATGGAATATAGGAGTGTCCCCTTTGAAACGGGGTGGTAGCAGTAGCTAGCATGCTCATTTTTCTCCAGATATCTTAATTATTGATTTAGAATGGTTAATGGTTAAAGCAGAGTGAACTGCATGCCACCTATCGTCAGCTGCCGTAGTCGTATCGAGACAATTATATCCCACCAGATGCCTATCGCTTCGCGGCACTTGCAGCTGTCCAAAACGCGTTTTTCGACATTGGTGCTAAGTCTGTGACAGGTGCCTGCGCTATGGTTCTCTATAATAGTTTCTTGCGGCCAGTACAGAGGCGTGATAATCGAACAGTGAAGTTGCAAAGAAAAAGAAGAACGAGGCACCGGCGAGATTCGAACTCACGATCTCCTGTTTACTAGACAGGCGCTTTAACCAACTAAGCCACGGTGCCGCTGGAAAGAGAGATAACATTTTCATTTGTCTCCACTTCCCCTCAAAAGAGCATAAAATACATTCTAAAAGTTGTAACAAAGTGCAGGCTTTAAACTGGTTTTCATGCACAACTTCGCAAGAGCGAGGAGACACGAAAAATGCTAGAGACTGCCGACGGCAAGCTCAATTCAAGCAACTCTCGAACATTGCGCAACATAATCGGCGAGAAACGTTGCGATTAATATTAAAGGTGCGCTCTGAAGGGAAATCAAAAACGTTGAAGCTTGACTTTGCAGGTACTATAGCATTCACAAACTGCTTGCAGTGTTTCAGAAAAGCAGTTTTACTTGTTCAATTTTCTCTTCAGGCGTACATTATTTACTTTGATGACTTAAATGTAGCAGCAAATAAATGTGTTTATGGACACGTGCGTAGTAAGAATTCAAAGGCAATTTTGTCTGCAGTGTCTTTAATCCCTAAGTAAACTTAGACATCACATGCAACTGCCTCACAGCGTCGTATGTTTGCCGCTAAATTTCTAACTGCACATCAGCTGCCTAGCTGCCGCGACCGCATTATATTCGCGGCTGCGAATTAAGTTAATTTTTGGTTCTCAAATCTTCTCTGTACAATTTGTTGAGAGGCTGACATTACAGGTCATTATCCAGTGCTATTCACAATGAGAAGCTCCATAAAAGGGGCCTATTAGGCATTGCAATCGCAGTTTTTTGTCACGTACGATTTGAATATTATGCACTACCTATAGACAGATCATCTTTACCACGTTCATGTATAGCTGCGATTTGAGGGTAGTAACCAATCCTTTGAGCTGTTCAAAAAAGCAATCACATCCGAAGCCTCCTTTTACTTAGGTACTGCCAAGCGCAGGACTCCATGAAATCCTTGGAACTGGAATTTCTTCTTATGTTTCTTTAAAAGGATGTGAAATATGTAAGAAAATTTAGAAAAAGGAGCAACAGTTTAATGCATCATTGAAGCATGCGTATTCGAGTGCCGGTGAGAAACATCTTTCGGTTATGAGCTACCCATGAATGGAAAAGAATTCTTGAAAAGTGGAGCCTTGTGCATTAATACCTTGACACGGAGAGGAAACAAAGTATGTTGATAAAGTAACATATGACAGATACGTCACTAGATGATATCTCCAACATCTTTACCGTCTACTTTTCTTCAATTGAAACTGTTAATTTGACCGTAACTTGCAACTAGTGCCTTTTTCTACCAATGGGCTGGCTTTATCGTACAGAGTGCAGTGAGATAACGTCCGAAATATTTGGTGTGCGTACGACTCTTGACGTTATTTATAATGTAGCTTGTCGCTGAGATAATATATTCAGCTCTAGCTCACATTCTCAGTTAAATTTTTATTCTGGCGTTTTCGTCAAATAAAGGAAAGCAGCAAACGTTATCTGGTAATTTATGTAAACAGACGAAGAAAAGATTGAGAACTACAGGCAGATACCAGTATGGCCGTTTTTTGAGAATTCATTGATAAATTGTTGGCGCCAAGATTGAATAACAATCTTGAAAACCATATTGTGCTGTCTCCTGAGCAGTATGGTTTTAAAAAAGGATATTCCAAGCATACGCAAGTTCGGCCTTCCCGCAAATATATAGTTTTAAAACTCTTGGATTCAGGTAGCCCTGCAGCTGCCATATTCTTCAACGTTGCATAGGTTTTCAATTTTTTCAACTATCGTAAGTTAAAGGAGATGCAGTTGGTGATGACATGAATGGCCGACCTTAACACTACTATAAAGTTACTTATAAGGCCTCGTCAAGGTCTTTATTTTCGTAGTTTACAGTCCGATGCTAATATCAGTAATAGGGGCCAGATTTTATGCACTAAATATGTGATTTTTATAGAAACCAAGATTGGCGCCAAGATTGAATAACAATCTAGAAAACCATATTGTGCAGTCTCCTGAGCAGTAGGGTTTTAAAAAAGGATATTCCAAGCATACGCAAGTTCGGCCTTCCCGCAAATATATAGTTTTAAAACTCTTGGATTCAGGTAGCCCTGCAGCTGCCATATTCTTCAACGTTGCATAGGTTTTCAATTTTTTCAACTATCGTAAGTTAAAGGAGATGCAGTTGGTGATGACATGAATGGCCGACCTTAACACTACTATAAAGTTACTTATAAGGCCTCGTCAAGGTCTTTCTTTTCGTAGTTTACAGTCCGATGCTAATATCAGTAATAGAGGCCAGATTTTATGCACTAAATATGTGATTTTTATAGAAACCAAGATTGGCGCCAAGATTGAATAACAATCTAGAAAACCATATTGTGCAGTCTCCTGAGCAGTAGGGTTTTAAAAAAGGATATTCCAAGCATACGCAAGTTCGGCCTTCCCGCAAATATATAGTTTTAAAACTCTTGGATTCAGGTAGCCCTGCAGCTGCCATATTCTTCAACGTTGCATAGGTTTTCAATTTTTTCAACTATCGTAAGCTAAAGAAGATGCAGTTGGTGATGACATGAATGGCCGACCCTAACACTACTATAAAGTTACTTATAAGGCCTCGTCAAGGTCTTTATTTTCGTAGTTTACAGTCCGATGCTAATATCAGTAATAGGGGCCAGATTTTATGCACTAAATATGTGATGTTTATACAAACCAAGGGCCGCAATTTAACATTACGTTTCAGCCATTTAAAAGAAGAAAGTAGCCATTATCAACTTTAACAAATGTGCACATATTACGAGTTGAAAAGCGGCGAGAAATATCTGGCGCCATATCTCACTCGTCAACTAACACAAGTAACACAATGCTTGGCCATTCGTTGAGGGGGAACCTCAGTTCGCAAACTTAGCCAACGTTTCGAGTAGGGGACTTGTTTTCGCCTGGACAGGATGATCAACACTGGCGCGGTGTTTAGTTCGTGTTATTTTGGTTGTTGCAAATTACTATGTTGTATTTTTCAAGCGGGAGACGATGTTTTATCCTTATTTCTTGTTTCAGTTTCGTTTCTTTCAGCGTACATATCGTCATCGTCATTCAATATGATTCCCTATATAAGTGGCTTCACTGTGACGAATAAGGAGGGTTTTTGCATACTGCGCTTGCGTTGTATGCAAAAAGATGAGAAAGAGAAAGGATGTAAAGGGGAGAATGAAGCAGGACAAGGCGTGAAAGTCTGTTTCTATGCTAACGAAAGGCAAGAAAACATTCTTATACTCCTTGTACTGCTTCTTTCTCCACCCTCTCTTATCGAAAGCTCACAATATCACTCCACAAATATGAAACATGTGACTATTCTGAGAACCAATCAGAGAAACATAATGGCGCCAAATGGCGGCCGTGGTTGTCAAGGATACGGCCCCAGGCTATAGGCTTTTGCTGCGTCAAATGTTGCCTACGACAAAATAAATGTGCGATAAATTTTGTCATGTTTCTTTTGATTTGACTGTTCGCCAGCCGGCCACCACTCTACACCTCAGACCCCGCCCACCTCCCGCTGTCGTACTGCATAAAAAAGGGCTTAATTCCATTAAACCCGAATGGCGCCCATGTGAATAAAGTTCGTTTCAAATGTTCGTTTAGTGCGCTAATGTGACGTGAAGTTTATGACAGAAGAAAACATGTATAAAAAAATTCTGCCTCTTCTAAACTACCACTGCACTACGGGTCTAATCAAATCTATGAAATCACATAGCCTAAAGCAAATAGCCGTGGCTGCAGATCAGAATTTGTGGATATAAACTTGGGAAACTCTACCCAGTGACCCAATCTCTATTCAATGAAAGAGAGGGTGCCCACAGCTAGAAATGGTGCTCTGTAAAAATAGCCAACTGGCAAAAATGACAAATTTTTTGCAAAATCTTACATCACAATATTTCGCAGAATTCGGTTTCAACACCTATGGAAACACTAAGTATATTATCATGAATATGTGCACATTTTACGAGTTTAATATACGCGCGCAATATCTGCTCAAAAACACACACAAAAAAAAAACCCACACAGAGAGAATATTTGGAGCTCTAACTTCCTTAACATTGTTCGCATGCATGCATGCACATTGCTGTTGTGCCTGAAATATATCGCACACAACCGATAGCATAAGGCCGCAAGTTACCGAATTAGTGAAAAGCCGTCTACATAAATATACAGCCCAGCTTAAACTAAGCCCAAAAACGGTCGTTAGGAGGGCTTCACCTTACAGACGAAAAGCGGCTTCACAAAATGGCGACACGGCCTAAACCAGTGCAATGAATTCAGCTTTAATTGCCCTTCTTATGCGTCCTCTCGGAAAAAGAGGGACACCATCAGAAACCGGGCTATCGGGATTTTGCTTCATCAAATATTGTTTTATACATAGCATTTCCTTATACATAGCATTCATTGATTACGAAAAATCATTTGGCTCAGTAGAAACATCGGCGGTCATGCAAGCATTGCGAAATCAGGGTTTAGACGAGCCGTACGTGAAAGTGCTGGAGGATATATATAGGGGCTACACAGCAACCATAGTTCTGCATAAAGAAAGTAACAAAATTCCTATAAAGAAATGTGTTAGGCAAGGAGACACAATCTCCCCAGTACTATTAACAGCTTGCAAAGAAGTATTCAGAGACTTGGAATGGGAACAGATAGGGATAAGGGTAAATAGAGAATACCTCAGTAATCTGTGATTTGCTGATGACATTGTCTTGCTAAGAAACTCAGGGGATGAACTGCAAAGAATGATTGATGACCTCGACAGGAGAAGTAGGAATGTAGCCTTGAAAATCAGTATGCAGAAGACTAAGATAATGTTCAACAGCCTCGGGAAAAGAATAGCAGTTTACATTAGGTAGCGAAGTACTGGAAGTAGTAGGAGAATATGTCTACTTAGGATAAATAGTAACCGCAGATCCGGGCCATGAAAGGCAAATAACAAGGAGAATAAGATTGGAATGGAGCGCATTTGGCAAGCACTCGCAGATTATGACTAGCAGCTTACCGGTATCGCTCAAGAGGAAGGTATACAACAGTTGCATCTGACCTGTACTTCTCTATGGGACTGAAACGTGGAGGATAACACAGGGGGTTCTACTTAAGTTGAGAACAACGCAGAGAGCTATAGAAAGAAAAATGATAGGGATAACGTTAAGAGATAGGAAACGTGCAGAGTGCGTCAGAGAAATAACTCAAGTTACTGATATTCTAGTGAAAATAAAGAAGAAGAAATGGGCATGGGCAGGACATGTAGTGCGAAGAAAGGATAACCGATGATCGCTTAGAATAACAAACTGAATTGCAACGAAAGGAAAGCATAGCAGGGGGTGGCAGAAGGTTAGGTGGGCGGATGAGGTTAAGAAGTTCGCAGGGGTCAAGTGGATGCAGCTAGCACTGGACCGGGTTAATTCGAAGAATATGGGAGAGGCCTTCGCCGTAGAGTGGGTATGGTCAGGCTGATGATGACGATGATCATGGTTCCCTATGGCAAAATAAATATGTGGTATATTTGCGCTATGTTTCATTTCATTTGACCGTACGCTAGCTGCCCGACACTCTGTACACCCCCAGCATCTGACAGACGCCCGACTGTATAAAAAACGGACGAATTGTAGAAAACCGGATGGCGCCACTGTGTAAGTAAAGTTGCCTCCAAACCTATGTTTAGTGTGCCAAAATGACGTGCAGTTTATTGCAGAGGAATATGTTAAAAAAACATAGCGTCTTCCTCACTACAGTGTTGCATTTGTTGTTTATTCTTATCTATGAAATGACGCAGACTGCAGTGCGCAGCCCAGATTACGCATCCGAGTTTGGAGATATACATTTGTGAAACTCTACCCTATGACCATAGAGCTGAACGGGCAGACTCCTTCAATCTTTTCTGAATTCCAGCCGCTTCAGGGTCTGGTGAAACGATAGGGGTGTTGCTTGTCGTTCTTTTTTTTTTTGTTTCTTTTTTTAAGTTTGTCACAAGGCATAGGTTCAGAAAGGGGGAATGGGATGCAGGAGATAGAAAGCTAAAAGAAGGAGTGAAGTCCAGTTGCATTTAGGTATTCGCAGCGGTTGGCGGTGTAGTGATTGTCCATTGTCCACTTCTCTTAATCACAATCGCGGTTCCACCGCAGGCCCACCTTCATGAGTAGCCATTGTCGAACTGTAGCCGTTGCTGGACATGTCCACAACAAGTGACGCACATCACAGATTTCAGGTGCAGTGTCACAGTGAGGCCACCTGTCAGTCACTGGCAGATCTTTATCACGTCAACGATGACATACAGACGGGGTAGAGCCGCCCTTGCCCGAATCCGGCGCACTGAGCCTCCTCCTTCCGAGTAAGATTACGGGGGAGAGGGTGCGAAAACGGAGGAATGAGAGCGCGTGTTCGCTGGCGCAGAACTTGAGAATCGGAAACGTGGGACAGGAACGTATCTGGGGGAAGAGGGGAAGGTGGTGGATCGCCTGATGTGTTTATGTGCGTCATAGCATTCGCTTGAATATTATGTGGATGGCGAGCATGGCCGCGAATCCAGTGTATGCGCACAGGACATGGGTACTTTGAACAGAGCAAATTAATAGACTGTGTCATTTGGAATGTGCGTCGAACGGCCTTAAGCTGTTTAAAAGTAGTGAGAGAATCGATGTAAAGTTGAACTGTATTGGGTTTTGAGAGGTCAGGCATAACTTGGTATAAGCATGGAATTCAATCAAAGATCCTTGTAACTTCTCCTTGGGCCTCCTAATGGTACTAGCTTTGACCCTTCGCCTAACAAGCTGCCCCCTCACTTTATGACCCCTTACCATGGATTATTCACTGGTTTCTCCCCCCTCCCCCCCTTGACCGGCAACACTACACGTGACAATTATTTCTGATACTTTCTCACTGCCAGTTTCCCTAACACCTGCTTTCCTCGACTACTACAAAACTTTTCTCTCGCCTCGAGCGCACTTTGCCTCGCACATTCACGCCCATAAGGAAATGTTTTGAGTTCCTACCACACACACAGACTGAACCCTTACAGTACGGCAAGATCTCCCATCTACACCGTGTTGTACCAAAAATTACTTTCAGAAGACAATAGTATGCATAAAAATAAACGTACGGCACAAAAAAAGAAGTGGAGGTGCTGGGTGCCGATTCCAGTACCTCTCGCATGCTAAACGAGCGCTCTACCATCTTAGCTGCGCCCCCGACGGGGTACTTAATAGCAAAACACCTCACTGTACGGAGAGAGTTGCGCAAAGGATCTACGCCACACTCAAGGGCACCTGAACGAGAAATGCAGTCACTTTTCGCTCTCCCTAACCTCCCCGGCGCTCGCTGTCGCTTTTTGTTGTAGGCGTCTCGCTGGCGGAACCTGCTTAACCGATTGCAGTCACATAGCCACCACATCCTCATACACTCCCGCCCTTTCATTATTCAAGATTCATCCACACTCGTATATCGCTGAAACTGTCTTCAAATATAACTTAGTCATAAAAATATTAGACTGGGTGGTGTTTTGAACGCTTCCATCTGAAGACATATTTAATGTACCAAAGATATTTCAGGCAAAATGACCAACATTAGTTCCTGCTTAGCAAAACATTCCATGGGTAAAGGTAATTACGAGAAGCAATTTCCTTGCCTTGACATACCTTTTGTTTCGCGCCTTCCATAAAAATTAGCCTGCCAGGCACCGTGACCACCTCATAAGAGAAATTTCGATGTTTCAGAACTCCTATACTGCTTAAAGGACGCCCCTTCTTATAAACTACTCGGTGTTTTCAAGTGGCTCCATTCTGAATGATACAGAATTATACAAACTTTTATAAAGTTGTTTTCAGAGGTGTGGAATTCTACTCAAGAATTCTCAACACTGAGCATGTCCTATCGTAAAATATCAACACTTCACACTGACTTGTGCTGCAAAGTCAAATAACATATTAGTATATAGCAGCCTCCCCCTACCATAGCTACGCTTATCTAGGTCTTTTCATGTGTCATAAGTCTTAGACAGGTTAAGGGGACTAGCGAGGCACACGTAGCCTTCTACAAAGAGGCTCCAGTCTCAGAATAAGCTTCCACTGCTTCAAGACCATAAGAGATTGATTACATCAGCTGCTGCTTGCAAACAATGTTCACTTCTTGAGAGAAACAGGGGCATGTGGTGGAATCCTTTCTATAGATAAGCCTCTTTATTCACCCGCTCAATATTGCTCACATGAAAAAAAAAAAAATGGATTTTGGCGCGTTCAATATGCATGTTTACCAAACTATGTAAACGTTGTATACATTGAAATTGTATAAAAGACCAAAACTAAGCAGCAGACTGACTCTCCAATTACGAAAAGAACCCACGCCCAAAAATTTATTTTCCTTCTACAGAAAGCCTAGGTCGTGCTGCTGTCAAACACGTTGTAGAAGCAGTGCACACTTAAAGTTATTATTCTTATCCATGAGTCTGAGCGATGTCTCGATATAATCAGGTTCCTCCAATAAAGTCTTTGAGGCGGACTCTGCAAAATGAAAGTCCGGCATCGATGGGACCGCGATGGAACTTTGGATTAGTTTTTTTTTTTTTTTTTTTTAAGCTCGGTGACAGAATCAACGGTTAAGTCCAAAGGTGATTCGGCGAACTTCTCCGGTAGAACTGCTGTGTTTGTAGAACGATGGCTGTCGGCAGCATGAGCAGGCGCCTGAAGGGTCTCGATGTGGTGATAGAAAAGCGTCATTGTCTGCGAGGCAGTTTGCTCATACTCTAGTGCAGCTGCGGCGTCTTCTGCGCAAGCGTCGAATTTAAAAGCCTGCAGCTTCTCGTTTAGTACGCGCAAGCCGCCGTTGCATGCTTCTAGTCTCGCTTGAATAAGCCTTAGCGTAAGAATATTTACTGCTTTCTAATTCGAGTTCTCTTCCCTGATGTAACAGCCGGGTTAGAAAAGCTCGTTGGATATCGCGTTTCCTTCTGATGCGGTCCATGGCATATCGCTGAAGCCCTCTTCTCTCTGTCTGGTGGGGTTCGATGGCTGAGCTCCTGGTATCTTCCTGGAGGGTCGTTGGCGTTCCTGGAGGATTGTTGGCATTCCAGGAAGGATCGTTGGAGGAGCTCACATTACCCTCCCGGGATGGCACCAAATGTATAGAAGAAACAGGGCCGACACCAGGCCGCCTCTAGCTATCTTTAATACCCGACTGTTCCCTAGCTATTGATATGCCAACCTGGTGATCAGTCTCTGTCTCTTCTTCGTCTGCCTTGATAAATGGCACATACCCACGAAGGGGGATTGGCCGGGGTTCAGTGTTGACTGCCAAATGTCCTACACATACTGAATTAGTGCCATAAATTAATTAATAACAAAAGAAAACCCTAATATTTAAGATCACAAAATTGACTGAAAGGAAAAAATACGGAGCAAAAATTCGAAGCTTGTAGATTTGGAATATAATCAGCAAGGGAATCTGTCTGTCCGTAGCAGTGGTGTAGTTATGTAAATATTGGCAAATTTGAGGCAACGCAAATCCTTTCGCATTTGCACCGAAGGAGAGCAAAAGCAGAACCAACAACGTAAGTCCTAAGCGTGCTATTGGAATTTCTAAAGGCACCCTGCTCTGATGTGAAAACCTTCGGCAAGCGAGAAGGAAATGATCAATATTTTCAATCTTACCGCAAGCCTCACAAAGGTTTGTGGGGCTGATCCCGCATCTACATAAATAAAGACTTAGGCGGGGAATCCTGTATCTCATGACAGTGATCGTTACCTCACACTGCCGTGATTTACATCAACGAAATTTTCATGAATATACGAGATGTTGGTATTCGGCTGTAGATAGCAAGGGGTCATTGCATGAAGCGGCTAGGTATTGATAACGCTGAAAACGGGACATTCCAAAAATCGGGATATTAGGGATAGTACATGAAACAGATGCATCAAGAGCTGATTTAGCCAAGACATCTGCCGCTTCTTTCTGGAAAATACTGCAGTGACCGGGGATCCAAAAGAAGCGTATTTCTTTCACCCACCCCGGTATGAAATACTTTAGTGAATGGCTCAAAAGAGCATCCCGTATTGACTCCAGTGATAACAAAACAGAAAGAGAGTCTGATAGAATAATTATTTTGACTGATTGCAGGGAACATTTAATAGTGCTAGCCCAATCGCCATAAACTCTGCTAAAAAGATAGGTGTGTAATCCGGGACACGCACCGAAAAACTCCAGGAAAGAGACTGAAAAAATTTCAATCGCTGCTTTCTGCGCAGTCACAGACGCATCAGTGGCAAATGCAGTGTGATCAGAGAACTTTTCAAAGTGATCACATAAGAGATTAGATATTACACTTGAAGGTAAGTGCTTCGCATAGGATGGAAATATAGAATCATAATTGATATCCACAATGGACGTTGAGCAACCAATAGGACATATAGAACCGAGGTCCACGCCAATGTTTGCTAAAATGACCTGGGTGAAAACAAACTGGGGCATGAAGAACCTTGGCTACTGGTGAGTGAGAAAGAAGGCTGGGTTTGACGAAAAAATAGGTATAGCCACACCGGGAGTAGCCTCAAATGACCGCAATAATGTTATAACTGTTAGAAAGCGGAAACGGGAGTTAAGGTCCGGAATGCGGCCCTCCAAGTACAGAACAGTGGTAGAGACTTACTGTGGAAGCCCTAGGCAGAGGCGCAGCGCACGTCGCTCTAAAGGTAGCAAAGGATGCAGTTTATATCTTGGACAACCAGAAAAAAGACTGCAGTCAAATTCCAGAATTGGTCTCACATAAGCTTTGTACAGAAGTAGAAGAGTATCTCGACGCATTCTAAATATCCTGTTACTTATCCTTATGAGCCTACCAAGGGCACTCTCACCTTTCCGAACATTAGACTTGATGTGAGGCCTCCGATCCATACTAGCATCATAAGTAATGACTAAATACCGCACAGACTTCACTTGAACTATGACATCGGAGCGATAGTTTAACGGAACATATAAGGGGGTTTGGTTTTAAAATCTAGCACACTAGTTTTGCGCACATTTAAAACTAATTATTTTCTCCAACCAGACCTCAAGTGCATTTAGGTAAGCCTGTAGTGAACGATAGAGGTCACGAATATTTTTTGCAGAGACGAAGAATGCTATGTCTTCTGCATATACATATCAGTGACATCAGGATGAACTAGAATATCGCACGTTAATATATTAAAAAGGAGTGGTGAGAGCACAGAGCCCTGGGGCACCCTTCTTGTCTGTACGTGCATAGGTATCTGAGATTAATGAGCCATCAGTGCAAAAAAATTATCATTTCAAAAGTTCCTTGATCCACTCATAAATGTAGAATGGGGGACGTAATAATGATAACTTGTTTAGTAGAATGGAATGTTCAATGCTGTCATAGGCCTTAGCAATATCGAACGTCACTAACGCTGATACCCCCTTGTTACACATTGCAAGGCGAATTCAGCTTTCTAAATCTACATGTGCAGACCATATTGAGCATCCATTGCGGAAACCAATCTGGGCAGAACTCAAAGCATTAACCTCTGAAATATGCTTTGAGAGGCGGCCATGCACCATTCTTTCTATTAATTTTACCAGATTCAAGTCAAAGCTATCGGTCGAACGTTTCAACATAAAATCCTTTATCAGGTTCTTTCAAGAGCAATATAAGTTCCGCCACTTTCCAGACGTGCGGCAGCCATGCATGCAGAATCTAATGATTCGTTGACCAGATACAGGAGATCTTGAGTCAACTCACTTGCTAAACTTTTGAGCGTACCTACCGTAACCCCGTCTAAACCTGGAGCCGAGGATTGTATAGAAGAAATCACTGATAGTAGTTCTGACCTTTCAACCTCAGCATAGTCTGTGCAGGAAATGGGAGTGGGCAAAGGAACTCTGTACTGCTTCTGGAAACGTAATGCTAGCCCTTGCGCAATTTGTTCCTGTTCATTTTTTACCTCCTGACGAAAAATAAACGACACCGTCCAAAAGAAGAAAGATGGAATGACGCTTCGGCCTACCAAATATCCACAAGCCTGATGTCCCGTTGTGTCCTATTCTGGACTTCACGCGTTCCCCCTTCAAAACCTGTCGAAATTTTTGCACAGAGTTATCTCGCTGTCAAACGTTAATAATTAGGGGGTATTATTAACGATGCGCCCTTAACGGTGTGCACACTCCCAGACACCCATAGAGTGAGTGGGGTAGCTGTTCCGGTCGCAAAGGAGATGCCCGCGACCTGCGTGGCAAGCTCAGCCGGAATTCAAGTACCTTGTAGTGACAGAAGGGGGTGGACGTTTGGTGCCCAGCTGTCGCCGGTTTAAGCCAAAGTAAGGTTCAGAGTCAGAGGTAACAAACGAAACAAATTTTATACACGGCAAGAGTCGATGCAGAGGAATACACAAACACTACAATTGCACAGACGAGAGGTTCACAGAATAACAAACGCTCAGCATGCAACTACAGAGGTATTCAATAACATAGAGGCTTTACAACACAGATGAAACACGAGAGAGTCACATAAACAAACGCCAAATTGTCCACCGGGCACTGTTGCAGTCCGACGCCTCGAGAGTCACGATGTAGCCGCCATTGAAGACGAGCGCCGCTCCCTTGGAGGTCTGTGGGCTTGCCAGCAGCGGGTGATCCCCGGGAGTCCAGCCGAAGCACTGGCGAACACGCCGCAACCACTGACTGACTGACTGACTGACTGACTGACTGACTGACTGACTGACTGACTGACTGACTGACTGACTGACTGACTGACTGACTGACTGACTGACTGACTGACTGACTGACTGACTGACTGACTGACTGACTGACTGACTGACTGACTGACTGACTGACTGACTGACTGACTGACTGACTGACTGACTGACTGCACAAGCGGCGCGGTCTCTTTAAATAGGGCGCGCCGCGTCTGTCTGTTAACCCGCGCCAAAGCTAGCGCACACACACACACACTTAGTTTCGCTGGTTAGAGCGCTCCCTTCTCCTCCCGTCGAGCCGCGCGTCGTCATTGGCTAGGTCCCATAGAAGGTTCTCGATGTTTCTGGCATATTCCAGCTTGATGAGTCCGCGTGATCGCCGGGTGATGGGAAAGAGGGCGGCGGCAACGCGTACAAAGCTACGCGCTCTCTCGCGCGGGGAAGGAGGCTTTTCTCGAGCTTTCCAAGCGACGCCGCGCGAGCCTCGCGCCGTGCCGGCTTAATAAAAATGTGAGCCGATTTCGTGACACTCGCCACTCGTCGGCAGGAGCCCCACGCACATACGAAACACCTACGACTTCATAGAGAAGGTCCGAGACCTTGAAATCCACACGGGGGAGATCATGGTCTCGTTTGATGTAATGTCCCTGTTTACAAGCGTGCCGATAAGCCTTGCTGTGGATGTCTGCCCCTCCACCCTCAAAACTGACCGCACGCTACCAGAAAGGTCTCCCTTCGAAGTACAAGATTTGGCTAGACTTCTTCGCTTCTGCCTCTCAAACACTTACTTCACTTTTGAGCAAGTACCGTACAAGCAGGTTCACGGAGCCGCAATGGGCGCATCGATTTCGGTCACGGTGGCCAATATGACAATGGAAAACCTCGAGACTCGGGCACTAGCATCGTTCACGCGTCCCCCAAAGTTTTTCTGAGATACGTGGACGATTGCTTTTGTGTCTTGAAGAAAGAAACGCTGGACGCTTTTAGCCTACACCTTAACAGTATGGAACCAGCAATACTGTTTACCGTTGAAGAAGAAGTCAATGGCCCCCTCCCATTCCTGGATGGACTGGTCTCCCGTGAACCGTCTGGACTAACCTTCAACGTATACCGAAAACCAGCGCACACCGGCCACTACCTTCATTTCACTTCTGTTCCCCCTGTTTCCCAAAAGCGTTCCGTGGTAGCCTCGCTCCTCCATCGAAACGAAAGAATTTGCACAAAAAGAGAAGATAGGTGTGCTGACACCTTGCACATACGCCATAATTTGTCTGCTTGCGGCTACCCTGGAGATTTTATTGACTCAGTGGAACGACAGCTTGCACGCCCTGCGCTGCATCGGACCCAAGGCACCCGAAAGCGGGCATCGATTCCATATGTCCCAGGCGTTAGTGAATCGCTGGCACGCATACTGCGTCGCTACGACGTGCAGACTGCGCATGTGCCAGCTCACAAGCTCAGGGGAGATTTGGTGCAAGTGAAGGACCCACTCAGAAAGTAAAAGTTCCCAGGCGTCGTATACGCAATCCCATGTGCCGACTGCGCAGCTGTGTACATTGGCGAGTGAGGGAATTTTGAAAGAAGATTGCGCGATCATCAAAACGGCGTGAGGAAACAGCGGGTGGCTTCGAACGCGCTGGCCGAACATTCGGTATCTGCCAAACACAATATTGACTGGGCACATGCACGTGTGATAGCGAAAGAAAGGAACAGAGCATCACGGCTCTATCTTAATTCGCTGATCATTCAGACTACAGCAAATACGCTAAACCGTAATCATGGTAATCTGCCCCCTTGTATACGCAAGATGTCTGGGTTCTGTGATGCGCCGTATTTAAGGCAACGGTTCCCCGTTTCGCCTCATTGTGAACAAGGCTCCCGTGTGGCAGCCGAAACGTCATTCCATCTTTCTTCTTTTGGTCGGTGTCGTTTATTTTTCGTCATGTCCCATCCCGACCAGACGGGCTTCCTTCAAACTCTTGACTTCAAATTCTTTACCTCCTGGGGAGACAACACTACTGAACCTAATGACTGAGCAATGTGTGAGTTCCTATTTCGTTCCATGAAACGATAGAAATCCTTCCTGAGCTTAGGGTTTGACAAATAAGTATTTAAATTTTATTTGTACTCGTCCTTTGCCTGCGCTATGGTTATGACGCCGAACAAAATTTGTAGTTTATTCAATTTACTGGGCCCTGGTTATAAGAAAAACTTTTCCATGCTGCTTTCCTGCGGCGGAAGGCTTTCTGACACGCATCATTCCACTATGGGGATAGCGACTTATTGTTTACTGCAGACCGCACAGTGAACTGGGAATCTGCAGTAGCATTCGCAATCGAGGAAAATATCTGTTTTTCTTTGTCGGTCCTACCTGAACAAAGGTTAGATGTGAGGAAGGAGCGTGGCGAAGCTGCATAAGTGGCGTTGTTTACTAGTTTACGGGGAAAAGTGCTATCTCGTGTAGGGCTCATCATGATGGTAAATGTTATTGGAAAGTGGTCACTAGATGTACCACATACTGCTGTTGACCATTCGCTTATACCTATCCCACCTTCCCACCAGCTGCCAGAGATAAATCGATGACAGATCGCGAATTTCCGCGCATGAAGGTTATAGCCCGAGAATTGCAGCAGCGCACAGCGTTTGCCGACATCCACGTCCATAAGAACTGTCCACATGAGTCAGAGTAGTTACCCCAAAGAGTGTGGTGCGAGTTGAAATCACCTGCAATAACGACCCTACTAAAGTTTGCCAGTAATCTGTCAAAATATCCTGTGCTACACTGTAAAAACAAAAACACCTTATTAGGTGTTTTCGCATGTCTATAACTAACACCCATGCACCCTTGAAAAAAAGTGGCTTCAGAGTGCCAGTACACCCTCAAAGATGGTACTTCGGTTGGTCATAACACCCTTCTATGGGGCCAATGCACTGGGGTGTTTTAATCACCTTTACACCCTATTGCAGGGTGGAAGCAGTGGCATTCCACCCTTACACCCCTTGATAAAAATCAGTGCGGATAACCTCCATATATTGCATTCCCTAATTAGGAAATACTTTTGCCACTACACGTTCCTTAATGCTTTTCCTATGTGCACATTTGCAATCAAGCTTAATGGTATTCCTGGTAACCACCTGTAATACCAAATGAGCATGTAAAGAGATGCTGCATGCCATTATTTTGACATCTCGAATGGCCCATGCCAGTATGATTGTTTTTTTCAAATTCACAGAGCATGTTACAAAAAAATGTCACACAGAAAGAAACTGGAAGTCTTTTATTCGGCATAGAAGGGTCAGGGTTCGGGCTAGTGGGGGCTCGGGTGCTGGTGGAGGGGGGGGGCGGGCAGGGGGGCACTTGTGTTCTGTTTCTTCATTGATGCACGCTATGGAACCTCATTTATTTACAATACTGCCACTCTCCACCGAGAGCCAAGCAGACGGGCAAAAACATACATGGTATGTACGTAAATACCTAAAAAAATGAAAGATGCAAAACAGTTCCAACAAATGCAGACAACAAAGTATACAATTTTTTTCAAAAACAGAACCGAACAATGAACACAACAGCATGGTGACATTTCTTAAAAAACAACAACAAAACTTTTAGTCGTATGCAACAATAATCGCAGTACACAATATTAATCCTATGCTTTGTCAGTGTCAACACGTGCGCTTGCATAAAATTGGGCCTTAAGCGATGAAATAAAGCGTCGTGCAGCGCATCTTGGCTTCGACACACAGACGCCCAAAAAGAGGTGCTCTATAAAGCAGCACAAATTGTCGGACCCCTTGTCATATGTCAGACTGAACAGCCAAAATCGACCCATTATTGGAACAATACCCTAAGTAGAGTCGATGACTCGAAGAAGCTTCCGCTGCTCAATGAAGGGGAAATGCTCTTCAGCTTCTTTGATGCTGCTCCCAGTATATCCGACGCACGGCGTGGCAGGCTTTTCTTCTTGTTCCTTGATAAAATTGTGAAATAAGTGCATAACAGAGCAGCTGTATAAATGTGCACTGCACCTGGCAAAAAGTACATTCAACATATTTTCTACTCTATATTTAAAATACGCCAATGCCCCTTTAGTGTACAGCAGTGTGCTGGAAAAGGGCCCCATCGGAAACCACTGGTGGTTATCTCACAATTAACAATGCACAGTATACTGCTATGGTTGGTTCAGGAGGCACAAAGCCGGCAGTCTGATCAAGTCATAAATGAGAGCACGTAAGGTCAACCCATTTTTATTCATGCAGCATGCTGTTGCATGGTAATTTTAGATTATGCAAGCTATTTTATCAAACAAAAATGGCTACACTCATCAAAAGCACCTGGGTTAGAGAACTTCTATGCTGCCCCACGAACTTTTCATTTCACATGAACTATAATGCTTATTATGATAGTTAAAAATGTAAATAAACAATAAACAGTACTGGAACACGATGTTTACTACTAAAATATTAACAGCTGGCTCAATCGAAGGCTTCACACAAGGCCTACAGCATACCCTGCACTGGCCAAGTAGATACTGCAGAACCAAACAAAAACAAAAAACGTGGAAAGAGCATACTTAGTGATGGGGCACTACAAAAAAAAAAACAAAGTGCATGTAATACTGTCACGCAGTGGTGACAGTGCATCTCGGTGCATCTTTCGCTACAACAAAACTGATAAAAGTGTGACTTGCGACATCGAGCATTAACAAACAAAGATTACGGAACCGATACGCGGTCCAGAATCAGAGTGATAAGCCTGTATGCCGGCAGCTGTTGAAAAACAACAAATACTGTTTGAAGGTTTCGCGGCAATACATAACACATAACGCATTTCTGAACTTTTGCACATCTTCTTGTGCTAAGTATGAACCAGCCAAGCCCTAGGTCATCGCAATGCTTCCTGAAGTGTTTACATTTAAGGTTTAGTAACAAGGAAAAAGTCTTCTCGCTGCTCTATGTGGCAGTTCTGCAACTTCTTCACACATTATTCATTGAAAGTGTACACTGGAGCTTTGAGTTGAGCTACAATTACATGTGCAACAGCAGAGCATTACCAAACAACCAAACAGCAGAGGCTCTAAAAAATGTCAACACTGAAGCATGGCATGTTAAAACATTTTCCACGCATAGCACATTGTATGCATAGACATCCAGAACATCAGTGGTGAGCCTCAAGAGGCGGCAGAAAGCTCAAGTGTTCAAGAAGTTGTAATCGTTATCGCGGCAGGCAGTCTGAGCACTTTGAAATACTAAAAGTTCGAATACTAAAAATATGTTGACTAAATTGAAATTCAAAAATACCAATTTGGATTTATTGAGAATGTTTACTATAAATGAGAATATCTATGACAGTGCCACATGGTTAATGCATGAAATGTTAGCATCTGTAGTTGAAGGCATTATATTTATAATGCATGAACCTTGAAACACAGCAGTATTTTCTCCCAACCAATGTGGTAAAGCTAATCTCGGAAGAATTAAAATTATTACATCATTTCATTTCAAACTTGGCTAGCAAATTACAGCATTTTTTTTAAACCACTATTAAACTGCATTACCCACCTTCAGAAGCCTGTAGGATAAGACAATGTGGCAAATATTTCTTTTGAAGCAGTCTCAGATTATATATTCCAGACATTAGGAACATGTTAGGTACTAGCATGCATGTGCAGGTTGAGAGACCCCTTTCCAGCAAATGCTAAACCCCACCAAGCTGCCTGCAAGAGCCATCTGATAAAGCACTGCTGGTCCACTGCAGCAGAGTGCTTAGTCAAATGGCACACTGCACCAATCTTGACATTACCAGTGCTTCATCAGGTGACTCTTGTATGCAAAATGACGTGGTAAGCATGTGATGACAGGAGTCTCTTAAAAGTGCTTTTGATTGTACTTACAGTGCAAATAATCCTTTCACAGCAAAGAATTCACAGTTGTGATGAAAACTTGTGTAGTATTTCTATTTGAATTATGAATCACTAATACATATTACAAGTTAGACTGTAAGCCATTTTAGAAACAAAGAAAATTCGCTAATAATGTCGGTTTCAAGTAGGCTGCCTGAATACTCAAATGACAAAGAGAAAGCTTACAAATGATACAAACAACATCCAGAGCTCCCGGTTGGTTCCCAATGTTTGCCAAGAGTTGCAGAATGCATACTGTCTGTACATCTACAATAGAAATAAGAAACACAGCAATGGTGTACCTCCTTGCAGGTAAAAAGAGACAGCCGAGTTTTGAGGCGATAATTTATTGTCTAATTTAGGAAGGCAAATAAACAAAATTGAAAACATGTAGAGGCATGCAAACTCAAAAGCCAAACATCTTACAGCAAAAATTAGCAAAGCTTGTTAAGATTTGAATCAGGTATCACCTAATTCTCTGCTACTAGTTGAACAGATTCGAAAAGGCTGCAGCATCAAAATGGAGGAGAACAATAGGTAATTTAAATTTAGCTAACGCAAAAATTGTTACATATGAAGAAATGCACAGGCTAGTTATGGTTTCATTATTCTTTCTGATGCTCAGTCATGTTTTTAGTATATCTATAAGGCAATGCAAAATGGCAAAAATGTAGGCATTTAGCGAAAAACTGCCAATTAGATAGCACATGCAGCAAACACAAAGGAAACAGCTTAATACTTACTCTTCTTTCTCCTTTCACGTATTCCTTCAGAATATACTTCGAGCACCCGGGCAAATGGTGTCCTTCAAAACCAAGACAAGTGTCCTGTTAAGACCAATTTCAACTGCCTCTTTGCCGTCCTTCTTGATCAGCATGTTGACGTCATGTAATAACTGCAAGTTTGTGTGAATGGTAGCCATAAAGAATTCATTTTACTCAATGTTTTAAGTAACTGAATATTAAAAATCATTGTACAAAAGCTAATGCAATTGATGCCTTTGTATATATCTGAAAAAAAAAAAACTGGCACTAGCAAACAGCAAATACAAATATTTACTAAGGTTAGAAAACTGCAAAAACCATCAGTATTTTGCCACTCATCACCAAACTGCAAGCAATATTAAGGAAAGTCTAATATAAAAAGTAACAAAGCAAAAATTATGATCCTCCTTCCCTCAACTTGGCACACGGCTGAATGGCAATAAAATATGTAATATATCTCTAAACTAAGGGTCCCCGCTCAGCTTTAAAAAGTAGGCTTCAATTCTTAAAGACAATCTACAGACATGCATTGTTAGCATATGAAAGTCAAATTCTTTTCTGGGCCCTTTAAATCAGTAAACTGCTTTCAACACATACATTAAAATTTTTTTAATAACAGTAAGCTACAAATTTGCCTGCAATATGCGCACTGTGATGAGCAAAGAAGGTAAACATATGCGACTAAGGCTATGATAACCGCTTCATATGTAGTACATTTAAGCAAAAGACAAAAAAAGTAAACATCTGGTCAGAATCAAACTCTGTAATAGCAACATCCGGTACAATATTTGGCCACAGAATTCAAGCTGTCGACCTCTACTTGAATGCTGAGGCATCAGTATCGAATATCCATTTATTCTAGTCTAAAAACCTTACAAAAATCAAGTAATGCGGTCAAACAGTTATGTTGAAATGTGACCACAAAAATAATGAAAACTGGATGGTTTGAACCACATCAGCTGACTTAGCACGTGTACAAGTGCCTTAATTGAAGTCTTGCTGGAAATAAAATACGTACCTAAATGATTCTTCGAGAGCGAAAGTAAACGCCATAACAAAAGCAGCTTAGCAAAAATGCAACTTCACACTGCATGCAACCGCAAAATATGGTCCCCGTAAAATGAAAAATGCTCCCATTGTGATTAAAAAAGGCAAATCCAGACGCGGGGAAGTTAACATAGGCTGATGATAGCGGCATATAGTTTACGCAGTTTGGAATAAACTATTATGCAACCAGGCCGGACGACCAGCGCACTTCGATGCCGAGAGCACGAGCCCAGAGGTGTGCCGAGCTGAACGGCCGCCGAGAACGAACATAGCCTCCTCGAACAAAAAGTTTAAACAGAAGGGCTGCGGGAGGACGCTCCCCGAGCAGCAGGACGGCGCGCGCCTATCCTCCGAGCAAATAAAAAAAAAAGGGGGGGGGGGGGGGGGGGGGGTCGCCGCTCCGAGTGAAAGAAGATGAAGCATGAAGGAGGTTTCAGGACAGCGAGCGCGAAGTGTAGGGGGGAGGGGGGGAGTCGAGAGTGCCGCACGAACGGAAACGGTAAAACAAAACCGAGTCGTTGCGAACTGAACACAAGTATCAAACTGTCAAGAAACGAAAATCGTTTCGTGAACCTCCTGCGCGTACAAAATGCAAGGAAACGTAGCACATACATTATTTCTGTTCAAGAAAGTTGAGACTGATGTTCTTGCGCGAAATCTGCTTAACTCGCCGCGACATCTACCACATATGCGATGTCATTTTGGCAGCCAGGTGAAAACAAGCGCGTGTCTCACGTTTTCATTTCAGCACATTCTGGTGCGTTCCGGCACAAAAAGACACAGAATGCAGCAATCCGATAGGACACTGTTCCCACAAGCGCAATATGCGTGAGAATATGCTTACCTTTACAGACGATTGCGTCAGCCGCAAAGTACGCTGTCCGCCTTCGCATCACCGGCACCGAAGCAACCAGTGCGATTTCAGCGCGAGTGCAATGTAGTCGGCGCATATACCTCTTAGTCACGCAGAAAAAAAAAATCGTCCATGCCTTCTTCTTTCGAACATCTCAAACATAAAGCGGTGCAGCAGTCCTTCGGCCTGAGCAAAGCAAAAAGAATTCCGGACACTTGCCGACACGATAAATGCCCGTTTGCGTTAAACGCCACATGTAGAAGGCACTTCACAAGCGTACACACTTCTGTAACACATATGCATGGAAATGCAACACATTTCACGAGGGTAAACAATCGAAGAAGCACATTCAGCATTCGCCGAAACGTTGTCGAAACGCACCCCACAATGCTAACGGCCATATTGTGAAATTTGAAAAGAGCGTTCGTAGCTACCGGCGGCCTCCTGGCGGTGAAATTTTGTTTCAGTTTCTGTTTCATTTTTTGAAAACAGTCGTGTGTAATTTTAATTTTAGCGTTACTTTTGGTGCTTTGTTTAGGTGTTGGGTTATATTAGCAGCGCCGCTTGTGTATAAAAGGCTACGAAGTTACGCAGCCATATACCCCCAGCATGTTAGGTGATATTGCTTGCCCGTAACACCCTAAGGCATATTCTCCAACCAAAGCACCCCTTTGGCATGCAAGAGGTGATTTCCAATGGCACGAACACACTAGACTCAGGGTGTAAGGGTGTTTTGAATCATACAAATGCCCAAAAAGGTGTTTTTGTTTTTACAGTGTACGTACAACTATGGGGCAGTAGACGTTAGCGACTGTGACAGGGCCACACTGCGGCAATGTGATATCTACAGCCAAAAGCTCACAGTCGGAATTCATTATTGTTTTGCTTGTTTTTGCCTGGTGACATAAGTTTTACGATATCAAAGTCAATGAGCCACCGCTCCTACCGTTTACACGATCGGTGCGGAAAACACGAAATTCCATTAAGGTAAATGACTTTGCGGGGGAGAGCTAAGTTTCTTGTAAGAGCCCTATGTCTGGCTTATGTGTTGAAACGAGATGTCCCCACTCCCTGAAGCCACTTCTTCCTCCTCGTCCTTCTGCTTGCTGATTACAGCGCGAATCTGCAACACACGTTGTCAGCGGTGCACGGGAGAAGCGCCCAGCACTCTTTAACGTAGGCATTCAGAGCACATCGCCAGAGGCCACTCGGTGAGAGGTGAGCGTCCCGTCGATAGCTCAGTTTTTAACGCGGTAGCGTTAAGGAGCTCGTGTCGCAGAAATGCCGGTGTCGTTGGCGGCGTTGGCCGTGAGCGATAAATCCCGGCATGCACTTCATAAATAAACATGCACTTCATAAATAAAAAGCAACTTCCAAGATGGGCTGGGTGGGAATCGAACCAGGGTCTCCGGTGTGCGAGACGGAGACGCTACCACTCAGCCACGAGTTCGATGCTTGAAATCGGTACAAAAGCGCTTCTAGTGATTTCGGTGTTGCCTTAGAAACGTGCCGTAGAACGTTATACTGCGGTGTATATCGGTAATTATGAGCATGTTACCTACAGAAGTCGCAGTTACACGAGTAGCGAAGTACGTTTCCGCTACATTTCTTCTACAGAATCAAGCGTCTTTCCTTTCTTTAGATCCCTATCTTCGCTCACCCGCTTCTCCCCTTCGGGCCGCGCGGGTAACGGTGCGAGGATGCCCCAATACCCTTGCGTTTAATAAGTTTTCTCGACGAGGTGCAATAACGCTATCGCGTTCCACTCGTGAAGGCGAAGCTTAAGCGTCCTCCAAATTTTTTTTCTTTATTGCATGGAAGTACTTCGAGCAATTTAACCAGGTCGCATTCAGCAACCTGTTAATACACAGTTACACCAGCATCGAGCTTTCACTTTGATCACACATCGAAATTCCGAGAGGCATATACAAGCTGAGTTGGTAAAGCGGTGGAGTGTACAGGTTCAACACTGGGAACATCCACAGGTCGCTGGTTTGAATCCGGCTAGCATTTATTTTTCTAGAGGGAAGTTCCATCTCTTGAAGCTTCATTTCCTGCATGTGCATAATCACAACAAAATAAAACAATATGATTTTTCAATGCCGCTCAGTATTGAAGTTTATAATCTATGCAACATCCTTTTACGCCATGAAAACGAATGCAACGTTTATTCATAAATTTACGAAGCAACTCATTTCCGCAACAAAATTAAGAAATACATTAAGACGTTTTCGCGACAACAAGACTGTCATGTGCTGCGTTGCCAAAAAGCCACAAGCCTTTATATTAGTCTGTTTGCCTCTGTATCTGAGATGCAGAGAACGTAGTTTGACCGACGATGTTCCTGAGTGATGTCTAACTTGAAACTATTTCTCACCAGAAGGAGTGGTAGCGACGACAGCTAAGCGAAAATATTTGACTTTATCCAGACATAGATATTATTGTAGATCCTAATTAAAGCCGTTCGATTTCTTTTCCCATCCTAGTCTCTTAGCCAGTTATGAATTGCCTGTGTTTGATATCAGGTAAAAGAGTTCTACACAAAAATAAGCTCCTGCCATGTCCTTTCGTTCCTGAATTTTATAGACATCTTGCCCGGTTCATTGCCTGCATCGTGTGATGTATTATATTGCACTAATACTAAGTATTTTAAACACAATAATAATGTATCCTGTGGTTTATTTTATCGTCTGATGCAAGAACAAAAAGAAAAAGGAATGTTTACCTTTATATATAATAGGTATTCTCGGCTTCTATTTTGGGAAATAAATAATGGAGTTATGTTTGGGCGACTTCCCGTGCTCCGTACACCTGTGTTAGCATGTTACGCAAATTATACTCTCTGAATCCTACAACGCTCCACGCTAATAGGCAGTACCATGGGACAAACTTCGATTGCTGACTTGGAATGTGTCGCTGAAGGAATGCTAGTACGTGAGAACGTCATATGAACATCGTTGCATCATCTCGCCGGAACAATGGTCAGCAGAGCTAAATGACAGAGCTTGCATTCACTCAGTTCAAAGATGCAGAAAGGAACCCTTTGTGGAATCCCCCAGCAGTCGATTCTTGCTATTGCCACTGTTATCCGCGGCACCTCCATGATATTCAAATCCATGTTTCTCAGGTGGAATTTAGCCTTAGAGAAACGCGGATGGATGGTGAAAGTTGAGAAGGAAGAAGTTATAATGAAAAATAGAAGAATAGTTCTGTGAAGTTCATTGCAATGTTGGGTGGCATGACAGCTGTGGTAAGGTAAAATTCGAACAAGACCGGAGAGCTGTCCATATAAATACAGGCTGCATTTTGAAACAAAAATACACCTTTCTTTTCAATGCAGGCCGTTGACAGCAATCTGAACGGTAAGTGCGACAACAGCAAGGTGTTAAAGGTTTTCAGATACCTCGATAAATTTTTAGTACTGTTAAGCAAGCAAGAAACAACTGCATAACAGTCCACTGCTAAAAAAATTTAAGCTGGTTTTAAAAAACCTCAGCCACGATTTGGAATGCACCTGCGAATAGCCACAAGATAATTACCTACAGTGTCTGGACATGGAGCTCCTCTTGGAACCAGGGACAATCTGTTAGATGTCCAAACCTCGAAGCCAGAAGGAACTTTTGTCCCATTACTCGTCCCAATCTAATAGAGTTAAATGGGCTATAGCGACATCCTGATTACATTAGGCAATAAAGAAATCATGTCAGTACTGCCTGCAGGAATGTTTTCAGTTCCAGGTTTTACAATTCCAATACAAGCTGGGCTTCCGCAGACAGTAATCTCGGCAGTGGTTGAATTCCTGCTTCAGAAGGTCAAAGGCAAGATAATAAATGACAGGTTAGAGAAGAAAGGGTAGGCAGTGAACGCGATGGTTAGATGGCATCCTCGAGGCGCTGCAGATGAAGTTATGTGATGTTAGGAAGATAGTGAGAGACCGGAAAGCGTGGCGTGAATGGTCCATAGGGTCACGAAGAGTCGGACATGACTGAACGACTGAACGGAACGGAGAGGTTAACAGGAGGGTGAGGCCAGTTGTTGTTCCGTACAGCTATTGTGCAGCACATAATTTGAAAAAAGATGCCAGTGTCTTCAAGGTACAGTCTTGGTCAAAAGTCCATAAGCCAGAGCATTTTCATCTTAGCCGAAAAATGAAGCTGTCACGCCATCGTCAAAAGACAAATATTATTTAAAACGCTATGATATCATCTGTTATCACAGCAAGGAAATATCTCATAGCATTTCATGGCCCTTTAGCTTTTAAAGATGCCGTGATGCCTTCATTTCGCACCTGAGGCAAAACTCCTTTGCCCTTCGGACTATTGAACAAGGGTGTACCTTAAGTGATTTTCGCCCCCTCCCCCCCCCCCCCCCCCTAAGCTGGCTACTTTGTTTTCCATGATAAAAAAAAATGCCCTAAAGAGAAACTTGTGGCTTACGGCATTCTCATATGTTTGTAAGTTGTAGAGACGGGTGATCTACCAGATTCCGCTAACATGTGGAAAAGTGTGCATAGGGCAAACAGAAAGATGCCTGAATGAACGTCTGAGAGAACATGCTGGGAAAAGGAACTGGGTCCAATCTAGCGGCTCACTACAGAAAATGTCAATGCATGCCTGGGTTACTTGATACCGTGATTCTTTATAGAAGTCGAGACAGCGTAGTTCCTGATTTGAAGGATGTTTTCTTTAGAAACCAAAAAAGCTCAGCGTGTGTGAGTGACGCGCCAAAATTCGATCTATAAGAGCAAACATGCCTTCTTAAAAGGCCTTTGTTAAATTTTAGTAGTTTACCGAGCATGACTTAAACATTCATCGCTCATTTAGCTTTTGTTGTATACTTTACACATACCAACGACGATATTTTAAGTAGCCATCTTCTTTTAGCTTTTGCCCTTTTTTTTTTATTTATTGCTCTTATGCCCCTTAGCATCATGATTGTCGCGTTGCCTCATCTGATTTTCTTAACATTGCTTTCGTGCATGTCTGATTCTTTCATCGTCCGCGTTCGTTTGTTATATACTTCATCCAGACACACGGAATATTCCACTATTATTTTGAGTTCCAACATCTTTTAGCCTTATCACCTATTTTGGGTTTTATCGCTCTTACGACCCTTTATGCCATGTGACGTTGATTGCATCTGATAGCTCCTGCCACTGCCTTCGTGCATATAGTGCATGTTTTGCTAAATAAAGGTTAGTTGCCAGTCAGCGTTCTTTCCTGTCCCTTCTTTTTTTTTCGTCTTTGAGCTACTTCATTTCGATTAATTTTATTTTTTTATCATAACGGACCATGGCCCCAATAAAACGTTTTGCCTCATTATATATGCTTGAATACCGAATGCCGCGCGAGTGTATTAGAAACTTCTTAATTGTCCGTTGCAAAATATTCCAAAAATAAACCACTTCCCAACAATGTAAAAAACATAGTCTATTTGTTTGCGTTTTTCTTGCAGGTTACACAATCCGTTCTTGAAAGTAGAAAAAAATTTCTTCCCTGCACGCTGAGATTGTGAAAAGCAGATCGTAATTATTCTTACTCAGTGTAAGACATTGGATTTTGATATGTAATTTTCTGCTTGTAACTGATGGTCCATACGAAAACAATGAAAGAGAAAGATAGTGACGATGAAAATGACGCTGCAGTTAGTGATAGTGATGATGGTAGCGATGAGTTTCATTTTGCATTCGTTGATAACAGCAATGATGATAGTAGCTGTGACAATGAGGATGCAGTCATTGAAATGATTCATTTTAAACCAGCCAAAGGACGAGACCCCAGGATGAAGAGGACAGGACAAAGCTGGACTAATAACTGAATGTTAATTGAACGAAAGAAGACAACGAAGACTCGTTCTGAAAAGCACGCGCACAACCCAACCGGTGAAATGGCAGGAAATTGTGAAGAAGAAGAAGAAGAAGGAAATGCAAAGTCAAGTCCTAACTAACGACTTTTCTAATAGAGCGAATTCCTTACAATGAAGGCTAACCGACGCCTTAGCCACACACTTGTCCTCAGCCTTAGCAATGTAATACGCTTCAACCAACTCTAGACAGAATTGTTTACCATTGCTGTAAACTACTCTCGTATTACTGAAATCAGGCGTATAAAGAGACGGGTCATCCTCCTATTTACACTCCCGGGATTGCACATGTAGCGCCAGATTAGAATTCGCCTTCCCTCCTAGGAAATTAGAGGGCTCCGTCAGGCGCACATTTAGACATCTACCTGTCTGCCCGTAGTAGCATCGGCCACAATTGAGCGGAATGCGATAAACCACCTTCTTTCTGCAGGTGGTGAACCTTTTCTTATGTGACACTGTGCAAAGAAAACTATCACAAGCTGCATTGTAGAGTCCCTTTCTAACTCTGGCGTACAAGCTTCCTATCTTATTTTTCGCTGTAAATACAACGTAAACGTCGTATCCTGCCACAGGTTTCTTGAGTCAGTGCGAAACGCCATGGAGGTAAGGTATGGCAGCCACATTCTTTCGCCGCGGCGCCGCACCAACATCAACCTGCCCCATTTTGCTCTTCCTGTAACGTTTTAAAACACGTTCTGACAGACGAGCGAGATGGAAATTTGGAAAGCCTGCCGCCAACAACTTCGAAATTTGTTGTGAAAATGCATGTCCAGCCTTGTCCTGTCCTCATCTTCCCTGTGTCTCGTCCTTTGGCTGGTTTAAAATTAACCGTTACCAAGTCGCCCAGTCGTCAATCTCATTGAAATGAGTCATGCAAAGGGGCATTCCCCATTTCCGCTTTTAGCAGACTTGCGTGCAATACAATGTTCGAGCATTTCTCTTCGAATAACTCCCAGCCGTTACCCGAACCTGAAGACCGAGGAAATGCCGTAAAATATTTAGCCTGTACGAAAATGTCCCGATTTGAAAACTATGCAGTCTTCGCATTAAAATATTAGCCTGCGTTCAAGTGCCTCAGGTAGGCCAAATCAGTAAAGGCGTCTTCACTACGACGTCCCTCATAGCCGGTGTCTCACTGGGACATTACATATCATATACTTTCCGTTAGTCCATGCGTCAATTGGCATCGCACGCATGAGCAATACTTTAGACATGATCTAAAGCTGTCCCCCAAAAGACCGAGAGGCAGTGGTGAAAACATTAAGCAGAATATTACGAAGTGCAATAGCGCACAGAACTGATCAATCCCCCTCTTTGGAATGTATCTTTCGACACGATGCATCGACAGCAAGAGTGTTCCCATTTAGCTTAAACCATATGTTTATTTTTTATGCGGGTGACAAGTTACCGCTTGTCCCTATTGCGAAGTCGCGTGCTCAGTTTAAACAAATTGCATGCGAATGTTTTCGTGCTCCGAAAATGAGCAATTCTTATGCTACGTCTCGACATAATGAGTGGTCTCGAGAACACCGTGGAACAAGCAGGATGACGAGATATTTTTTTCTATACAACACCGACGCAGATTGTTGAAGGATAAGATAAGTGAGAAAATCGGGACATAATTTCAAGTGACAGTTTTATTTAACTGTCAAGTCTTACCTGCTGCACCAACTCGCTTTTGCCTTGCGGCTCGTTTGTTTCTTCATTCCTTGACTAAGACACATCACCTGTGACTTCCTGCGGAATTCACTTAAAAGTGCACCACAGTACCCATGTTTTTTTTTTTTCCGATACGCAGCCTTCGGATGAAACTCCAGATCTGCGGAAGCTTAGTGCGGAGAGTAAACTACTTGGCTAGTTTATTCATATTATATAGATAGGAAAACAGACGCAGGGCCAGTGCAAAGAAGGCACATACCACAATGCGGGACATGCAACTGATTTATTTCGATGAAAAGTGCTCATTTTAAAAGAATTCCCTGCGCACACAATCTCAATCTCACAATCTCAGGCACCCACGATAAGACAACTGCAACATGTTGCATGGGCGTGCGAAGCCATATCCGCGACAAAAAGAAAAAAAAACAACAGAGAAACATCTACGTAAAGAGCGCGCAGTCTAATGGGCACTCAGATACAGAGGAAAAGGAAAAGCAATGAGGCACAGGCGAGATATGAAGTTACGATCTCCTGTTTACTGAAAAGGCGCTTTAACCAAACATACGAAATGTACATAAACAGTGCTTGGTGAATGCAAATACTCTAAATCTTATCACAACATTTTAATGCTCTTCCAGTAGGAAAAAATAAATGTTTTTTAACATTCGAATCTATTTCACGAAAACAGGCGAATTCAGCACACGTTCATTAGAGAAGTTCAAGGGGTTGTGAAAGGTGTCCATCTAAATTTCGACTTGCTCATCCGCTCAGTAATTAAAAATGTCATAAAGCCTTGATTCACTTTTTAAATGCCAAAATTTTTGTACTGCTTGTACTTGATGTACAGTCCTTGTCAAGATTTATTCGTCCCACCCTCTCAAATAGGAAGAACCTCCACAATTGCTAAACCGGCGCTACTAGACAGCTCAGAATACGACACCCTAAGCTCTACCCTTTTGATGACGGCTTTACATACTTTCCGCTAGATCTATTTGAGCATCCATTTATTCATTCCATTCGACCTTAATATTCAAAAGGCAATATGGATCAAATAATGCCGCAGTCAGTACCTTCAATATATACGACCTGGTAAAATAATGTTATTTCTTTTATGAAATCCCTTACAGCTTATAAATATTTGCCAACTCCAGCACTTCTTTCCTAAACAGGCACCAATACGTTTACGACCGGCAAACACTACAGTCCTTTCAAAATAACCTGAGAAATACTCTTCAGTAAAAGGTTCGATTTCTTACTCACGTTTCACAAGTTTTCAGAAAAAAAAGTTAAACCTTTCCCTGCTCAATTTACTCTGGTTTCTATATTGTTGTATTCTGATTTGTTATTCGTTGTGTATGACTAAATGTGCTTACATATCGTCTACATCGTTTCGCAGCGTCTGTTGCTCTAACGTTCTTTCTTTAAACAGCTGTATTATGCTGTCACGGAAAACAAGTTGTTATAGTTTACTGGTAGGGATCATTAAACCAGAGTTTTTTATCAAACTGTTGCGATTCATAGATTCATTGAAAAATTTATTAGTTCTTGAAACTTTTCGGAGACTGGTGATACCCTAGCCCCGCAGCCCAGTGGCCTGCCTGATAGTTTGCACCATAGGCACAGTGTCCTTTAAAGGCCACGACCGCCGAAACTATCCGCGACACCAGATTTTTTATCAATCAAAACCTCCGTTTTTAATACAGGTTCTTAGGGAAATCTTCTAATAAATGCTTTGCCTTAAACAACTTCGTGGTGGCTGCCAGTACATTCATTTTTGTATACTGTATTCGCTCTTTTGGTTGATAATTAACTTAAATCCTTTCTACTGAACATTTTCTATTTAGGACACGACTTTCAGTCTCACTGCCGGAAAATGCAAGCAAAAGGGTAAACACTCATACTTTTACGTTTGAACGCTATTCGAGATTCCGGTCGCAACCAGTTTCTCCGAACCTCTTCAGATGGTGTCATTCGACCTAGATCTTTTTCCCACTCTGCTTCCCGCTCTTGGCGTTGTCTTGTTACCGTACTGAGAGTATCTGGGGGTGTAGCTCAGATGGTAGAGCGCTCGCTTAGCATGCGAGAGGTACTGGGATCGATACCCAGCACCTCCACGGATATTTTTGTTTTTCTTCTTTGATCTCGTGTCCGGCAATAAGGTATTTCCGTCAGTTCAAAACTTGAGAGTTCATTGTGCACAGGTGTGTTACACTTCCATCCAATATAGAAAGGGTGTCGTGTATTATATTCCATACTGTCTTTTATACACGTACTGTCTATGTCTGCCGCCATCCGAAGTAGCACTAAGCGTTTTTTTTTCGCCATCCAATTCTTTATTGTACTAATGAAGTCACACGTGAGGTTGCTTCATTATGACTAACCATCCAGCTCTATGCTTTAGTTCGCCACACAAAGTGTTTCTTTTGAAGCTGGATTGTTAATTCTATGCAGGCTGTTACGGTAAACTTGCCACAGTGGTTGTACAGGGAAGGAATAAAAATGAGAAGGGCCGCGGCCATTCTCCACACTATGGTAAAATGACAATACAAGCTCTGAAAACAATATGCATGTTAAATACCGGATTACATGCAAGCATATGACGCGGCTGATAAGTCCCGATGATGCCATGCGTTTTCATAGTCGCTGTCAATTATTCACTGTTAAGGTAAGTAAAAAAAACATCAAAATAAAAGCTTAAGGGGCCAAGTGTTGTTTTTTCCTGTGTTGTGTTTCTTTTCATGTGACTGTGTTTGTTGCGCCACTTTTTCTGGGAACTATTCAACAGGAACATGTTCAGGACCTTAACTCTTGTTTTAGAACAAACGAAAATTGCCTCACAAATCGTGACGTGACTAGCGCTATGTACGATAATTCACTTTTACCTTTATCACTGCAATTGTACCTTCGCTATGAGTGTAAAGGTACAATCTGCAGCCTGGCTATTAAAAATATTGGATAACAAATTTGCCCACCAAATGAAGATGTAGCCTTGAAAATAGGTTTCTGCATTAAAAGCTTTCAACAGCGTTCATTAGAAAAGCACCGCCTCATGTAGCGAGTTAAATCAAATTGCATCTTTTCCCACGTCCTCTCAGCGGCTTTGAAACTGTGGGAGTCAAAGCGAGTTGACACCTTTTGTAATGAAAGGTGATGTTTTATGAACTAGATACAATTACCTACTTTCTGATGAATGGTGGGATTTAGCGCAAAAGCATAGAAGCATTGTTCAGGTTTTCTTGAAGCGTGAAAGAGTGCTTTGTTGAACATTCATCTTTAAAATCCCATGCGACACCTGCTTTGTCCGTGAGAGCTACTGATCTATTCTTGTATTGCTCCATTTTATGAAAATTTTCTTATTCGCTCAAAAGTTAAGTATTTTAATCAATAAAGGACGTTCTAAGCGGTTCAAAACATTGTGTCAGCGTAGAAAAACAACCCATCGCTATTGTCGTCAACTGCAGGGTCTCAGATACTGAGGCTTTCATTGCCTTTGCGGCTGCTGCCGTATGGCTCGACTCAGTGTTCCTTCCGTCAACACGATACTCAACGTGTTCATTGTGCTCATTGTGCCCTGTAAGTGGTTTTGTGTATTGTGCCGATGTCAGGCAATAAAGAAAAAAAATACTCAACGTGCTTTCCCTTCCCCTATATAAATAGTTCGCACATCTCACTTGAAGAATTCAAAGTAAATGATCCATGTTTTCATTCTACTTCATTTGCTGTCACAAAATAGGTCACAATGAATAACATCCCGCATTTTGTCCTGTTCGCTTTGGGCAATCAGTGCGCCATTTTATTTCTCTTTGCCTGCTGCTAGAAGTTGCGCCTTACCCTTCCAGGGCCGCAGAAACACGTGTTTGTTTCTTTAAAGCGGGCATCTTGAACTTCCTGTTCTAGCAGAAAACTGTGAAAATACTCAGGGCACATTTTTTACGACAACTCTGGTGGAATATTTTCTGAATATTTCGAGCAACCCTCGCGTGTAATTCCTCTTGACAATTCTCAACGTGAAATTTGTGAAGTGTATGTATCTAGGCAGTCACGCAATCATGTCAGCCAGAAGAACATCGTCGAGAAGAGGAATTTTGATAATATCATCGAGATGATGGTAAAGCAGTGTGAGAGAAATAGTTAGTCTCCCTGTAAGAGCTTGAGTGAACACTTCCCAAGCTCTACTACGCCGTGCCTCAGCAAAAGCGTGCATGTCGATGGCAAAAAGGATGTTGGTGAGGCTGTCTGCGTGTTTTGTGGATCTTTCCACTTTTATTCTCGGATATTAATATCTTCTTTTACGATTTTGGAATTAATAAAATTACGGTGTCAATATTGTGTGAATAGGCTGTGAAAACATGCGTAGACTGATATGCACGAATGAAAAACTTTTCCTGTGAAATTGACCCTGATGCCAAAAAAATACCATGCCGTCAGGCAGGCGCTGCGCGTAGCTTGTAGGAAAAGTAGGACGTCTTGTCAAATTAGGTGCCGTCAAGAGATACGGAGGATTAAAAATGAGAACTGAATTTTGCCATTGGCTTGTGCGCTTTATGAAATTTTAAAGTTTAATTATTTAGCTATTTCTTCGAAAAACTATAGCCCGCTTACGGGCATTAGTGTTAGGGGGCATGCAAAAAAACTGTACGATAATACACATGGCAGTAAAGGTCACATACGATTCGACGCGAAATAACAACAAAAAAGTACTTAGCATGATGATTGCAAGTGTCACACACACAATGATCATATGCACGTTGCAAAAGTTAAAAAAAAAGCGCTTCAAGAATTTATATAACAGAAAAAAAACGCTAAGGTCACTATCGTTTAAAACAGAAATTTGTCATAGCTCAGGTGAAAGGTGATGGGTTCTTTGTAAAACTTGAATCTCGCTAACCATTCTGTTCGTGTATTGTCTTGGGAAAGCAGCTGTGCTTGAATATATTTTCTGTGCAGGTGTATTAGGTACCTTCGATGAATGATTGGGGCGCGCAGATACATGCATTGGCTTTTCTTTAGATGTCTATTCTTGAGTTTATAAATTTTTTAGAATGTTTGTATTCGAACTACTTCATTCTTATTGGGAGCCACGGCCACCACAGCGGCTTCGAAATAGCGCGAGATCTTTTTCGTGAGATCATGAAAGCCTGAGACGAAGTGAGCAACACGTGATTGCACGAGTTCAACCTTTGGTATGTTTGACTGAGTTGACGGATCGCGTGCACTGTTCGTGTACTCTTGTATTATGTACTATGGATGGGACGTACACTTAAAAAGTACCACCATTTCTTTATACTAAGCGGTGTGTACTTAAAATGTAATCGGGAAACATTTAACGTTCGGCTAGCATTCAATGTTATGTGATGAGCATGAGAATCCCATTACAGGTTGGCAGAGAAAATAGTCTCGAAGTATTTGTATTATGTTACAATCGGTAGATAGGTTCCGCCCCTGACATAGTGAGCGTTGGTTACTTTCGGATAAATCAAGCTTCATCTTCCAGTACTGGCATGACAAAGCAGTGTTTATGTCAATCTGTAAATGTTGCCTATCCACGGTACAAGTAATCTCGCTATAAATACGGCAACCGTTAGCATACAATATTACACGGCTGATGATATGTTCATTAAGGTCATTTATATAGATGAAGAAAAGTAGGAGTCCCAAAGCGGGGACCGATGCGGGACACCCGGACGCTATACGAAAACAGTTCATGCGCTCTCATCGTCCTGAACAAAGCACTTCTTTTTTTTTTTTTTTCAGATAGGTAGCTACACTGCACGTCAAAAGATTTGCCGGTTGATTAAGGAGGGAAACTTTGCTTATAAGAATCGTCTCAGAAACAGAATCAAACGGCTTGACAAAGTCCAGAAGTATGAATTTAATCTATGTGACTGTGTTATTAGAGGTTGCTATATCGCGAATAATTCACATTCTTTTTATGTCGCGAGAAAAGCCAGCCCTAAATTCATGCTCTGTTGGAGCAAGCAAGTTGTTACTCCGTAGGTGATTGTTTACGATATGGTAAAATGACATGCTCAAGCATTTGACATGATGAACTTAATAATTAGAAAAGCACGCAGTTGCAAATGTTTTCGTTTTATCGCCGTTTTTGTGGGCTAGCTGCGTTTTTCCAGTCGAGAACAAAGCTCCTTGCTCAAAGGACATTACAAACAACCTTAGTAAAAAATAGCAGCAGATAGAGCGCAGTTCTTCACAGCAAAGCCCGATATCCCATCTGGACCAGGGCGGAGTAGACAGTAATGTCCCGTAGTAAAGATGCGATGCCACGTTCGGAAAGAGATACATGGTTCATCCTAGGGAAGCTGGAAGTGCATTGCGAACCGATAACAGCGCCTACAGGTTAATATAAAGAGGCCTTTTTACCGCCATTGGAGTTTCCATCAAAAAAATTCGGAATGGTTGACTTGGTGCTTTTGACATACTGCCGCATTTGCTTCAAGTTGGATTTAAGTCTGTGCTCTAAATAGGAACGGCATGTGCTGTGCGTCCTGCGCATGTGCTTTCCGCATCAGTTTTGTTACTAAGATCTTCAATTTCCGAGCGCAACTTTGGATTAGGAAACAAGCAATACTGTGGAAAAAGCCTATGGTTTTGTTTATCAGGCTACGAATATTCCTATTTGCCCATTACGTATCAATACGGCGCTTGGAATAAACGATATTTAAAATGCGTGAAGGCTCGTGCCAAAACGAAAATGCGTGTTTTAAGCAGATTGCAAAGCCCACTAGTATATAGGTGCGAAATATGCAAGCGGAAGTCGGGGGTGAAATGCGTCAGGTTTAACATGGTAACCGTTTGGGCTAGTACTTCCCGTGTACTTGTGTTTCAGTGTCTTTTGTTGTTTCAATATGTTAGATACGTCTGGTTTGCTTTAGAGTGACACGTAATCATCCTTTTCATAGAAGAATACTCTGCGTACTTCTATTTAATCGACGGTTGTGGAACTGCGGCTCCGCTACATTGTTCGCATGCATGTATATTGCTCCTGGGCCTCCCTTGGCTCACACATAGGCAGCAGGATACGTTTTCAAGTTACCACATTATGTGGACCACCAACGACATAAATACATAGCCCAGTTTTAACCAAACCCTAAGAAGGGATCGAGGGCGGGCCCCACCAAATACGCCAATAAAATACTTTGTAAACTTGACCCCATATGCTCTGCACAGGAGCCTTCAATTCAACGTGAATTTGTCCCTCTTGCGTTTCTCTGGGAAAGAAGGCGACATCTTAAACCATCTGTTTATAACACTTTTGTACCGTTTAATCTTCTCTACGACGAAATAAATATGCGATAAATTAACATGATGTTTTATTTCATTTAGTCTTTCGGGGGGCCAGCTCCTCCCCATTCTACTCGCTCGCATCCGAGAGACCCGCCTGTAAAAAAAAGGGGCCAATTTTACGAAAATGGAATGGCGCCACTGTGAACAATGTTACCTTCAAGTATGCGATTAGTGTGCCAGTGTTAACTTGAGATAGGTGTTAACATGTTCTTGGAGCCTTACGGTGCAAATCTGTAATTCTGTTCTGTAGAGTGTATTTTAGTGAAAAGAATTGTACTTGTATTGTATGTGTTTTCCTCCCTGTAGTTACTCTCATATAGATGGTTAGCAGTGTGAATAAATAAATAAAATGCTTGACAGATTTGCAATGTATAAAAAACAGTCTCTAACACTCTGCCACTGCGTTCCGGATTTGTTTCAATCTGTTCAATGCCGCAGCCTAGGGTGCGCAGCCGAGGTCAGGCATAGGAGGTTGGATACATACATTTGCGAAATCCTACCCAAAGACCATAGCCGTGGAAAAGGTTCGTGCAGATTCCATCGACGTTCCTTGAACTGTAGCCGCTATTCGTCTGGTGTAACGAAAGGCCTGTTGCTTCTCGTTCTTGGGTTATGACAGTTCAAGCATAACTAGGGACAACACAGGATGGAACACTAGATCATTGCAAAGCCAAACTCCTGCTTTGCCCTCTTACGAGATCGAGCCCCAGCTTTTCGCCTAATATGTAGCCTTCGTGCTCCTAATTTGACTTCATACAATGGAAAATTCACCGGCTTCTTGCTCACTCTTTGCAGGGAACATTGCATGTGGCAATTATCTTGGATGCTCTATTCCTGACCAGGTGCCCTCACACCAACTTTGCTCGATTACTACATACGTTTTCGCTCGTCCTTAGTGCACTTCGGCAGGCTTATACACACACGCAGTGGAACCATTTCGTAATGTTCCGACCATACAAACGCATAATGAGTTTTTTCACCGCAACAGGACATATCACCTTCACCACGTAGTACCATAACAGCGGCAGTACTATTTGTTTTTTTTTCTAGAAAAGCTGTTTGGACACGACAATATTTTCGCAAAAGTACCCGTACTTCACAAAAATGTGGAGGTGCTGGGTTTTGATACCATAACCTCTCGCATGCTAAGTGAGCGCTCTACTATGTGAGCTACACTCACGACGGAAAATGCAGTAGTAAAGCCTCGCGCCGAGCGGGAAGAGTTGAGCAAAGAGTCCGCAACGCTTTTGGGCACTCCCACGAGAACTTCCGTCGCTTTTCACTCTTCATAACCACCCCACTGCTCTCTCTCTTCTTCTGTCGTAAGCGTCTGTTGGCGCAATCTACGCTTCCGATCAGGATCACGTAGCTGCTCTGCTATACACCTTCCTACAGGGATGCCCTTTCATCATTCACGCTTCCTCCACAATGATATATCGCCTTCCCAGGCCGGAACATTCTTCAATCAATAGCTTATTGACTAACATATGATAGTGAGGGGTGCTCTAAACTCTTCCTGCTGAAGACAAGAGTCATTCAAGAAATACTGACTAATATTAGTTCCGGCTGAGCAAAACAATCCATTGGCAAAGAAAAATGCGAGAAGGAATTACCTGACCTTTGCATCCTCTCTGTCTTGTTATCATGAAGGGCTAGCCTCCTAGGCGCTGTGACCTCTTCATAACATAGCCCTCCATGCTTCGGAGCACCTGTACCCTTAAAGAGACAGTTGCTTGTAGACTACTCAGCGGCCGCATTCTGAATGATGATGCATTGGTGAAAACGTTTGTAATGCTTGTTTTCAATAATGTACATTTATACTCAGGCTTTCCAGCCACTTAAAATGTCTTATCTTGAAACATCAGCGCTAAAATCTGACTTTTGACTCAAAATTAAATAACATATTTTCATACTGTTGCCTCCTAATATATCGTTACATCCGCCTATTTTATGAGCCTTTCTATAATAAAACGTACAAATCTGGATGTCATAAGTCTAGCGCAGGTTAGGTGTACTGGCGATACGTAAACTCGGTTCTACAACGAAGCAGGCTTTACACTACACTTCCCTGCTTCAAGATTATACAATCGCTTCATTCTGTTGGCCGCTGGTTAACTGCTATAGTAGGTTATTTTAAAAATGAATGACAGGTGGTGCGATCCTTTTAATAGATGGTTGTATTTATTAAAACAAAGAATTTTGTTCGCATTGCGAAGAAGCTACCTTCGCGCGAAGTTCAAATGCGCTTTTACTGACCGATGGAAAGACTTCTACATTGAGGTTGTACAAAAGGACGCAGGCAGTAAGCAGCAGACTGGCTTTCTCACTAGGAAATACCCTAGAAATCTCCTTACGTTCGCAAAACTATGCCGCAGTACTGCGGTTGAACTAAGGAGGTTATAATATAACTGCTGGAGTGCAAGCCGCCTATATTGGCGTACGCTCGGAGGTGAAGCCTGTTCGAGCACGCGGCGCCATCTCGCCATAGGCTAGAAAGAATACTTAGCGCATTCGTATGAATTATTTCAGCGGTCATTGATGCGGATCAGGAGTGGATTTGTTGGTAATTCTTGGAAGTGATGGCTATCGTTGGTGATCAGGCGGATTTACGCGTGATTCATGGAAAGGGTGATAAGAGTAGTAGGTTTATTTTGTTCAAGCATTGCATTTAGTACGTTTATTTCAAATATATGGGCTTTTTTCGCTGTTTCTCGACGCGATTTTTTAGTGAGAGGGGGCGGTTTCTTTTTTTTATAAATAAAATATTGCCGTGCATTTATAGCGTGGATGTTTAGCTATAGAAGAACAGGCGACCTTAAAGCTGAGCTAGAAAAGTTTTCTTAAATTAAAAAATCTGTGATAATTTCAGCTCAGAGCAGTTAAAGACGGAAAAGAGACAAACACGCAGTGTACTAGCTTCTGAGCATATTTAGCGCATTGGTTTCAACCTAAGCTAAAAAAACTCGTTTACCTTTGTCGCGAAAGCGTAGTTTATTTCAGCCCTTCATGAATTTCAGCTCTGTTAGTGAGCTTAACCTGCTGCTTCACAATAATGAACATCCAAGTCAAGCTTCAGCAACACGAATTTTATATCGTTGTGTAGCTTAATACGTCGAGTATAATTGCAGTACAAATGTTATATAGTTAGCTTACGTAAAGAATATATCTTTACTGAGTAGTTGTGTGATTACGTGCAGTTAATTCATTTTGATTAAAATAAACTCTACGCTACATCTTCATACAACGTTGGAGACCTCGTGTCGAGTATAACTGTAGTGGATTTAATGCATGTCCTAATTAATTAACGTTGCATATTGAAATATTTATTGTGAATACAATTATAGCCTAATTTTTCGATAAAGCATAGTCCACATCATTCATAACATATGAATGTATTTATCCAAAAACAAGCGCGACCAGACCCGAAATCTGCAAATCTGATCGTTATCATTCCCCTAGCTCGGTTCAGCCATGGTTAAACCCCTGCCAATATTTCATTTTCATTCATCATGATTTACTTCTCCAGTTCCACTATCTTCTTGCTCAAGTTGAAGTTGTAGTTGTCCAGGCCATCATAGTCAATGATGGTCTCTTCCTTTTTACTTCCAATAAACAGATTGCAAGCTAGTGTTTCAACGTAATCGCTTATGCAGACTACAAATACATGAAGTACTGCTAACATGTATACGGCCATTACTGTGCACTGGGAAGAAAGATATGATAGCGAATTACAAATAAACAATTGTTTGACTACAAGAAATTCATAATGTATTTATTTATTTATTTATTTATTTCAAAATACTGCAGGCCTTATGGCCCAAGCAGGAGGGGCATACCAGGTAACAATCACACACAGAAAAACAAAAATACAATACACATTTATATAAATTATAATGAAATAATTAAATTTATCCCATTAGTTAGCTTGGGCTAATGTTTACACCTGAGCTGCAGATAGCATTTTTCAATTCCACTTGAGCGCAAGCAATAACGAGTGGTGGCACTGTCCGCAGAATTTTAACTAAACGCTTAAACGTTCCTGCCTGTTCTCCATTTTTGAGGCGCACTTTCGCACTGTAATGCTAAAGTTGAGCGATTAAAGCAAGAAATGCACAGCTTAACAACCACAGCAACAAAAATGAAAACACGCTTGGTATATTTTGCGCGTCTCGGTTGGGTTGTATTACTTTCGGAATAAAGACAGCAATTAGGTACTGCGAAAGCACTGGAAGCAAAGTCTTTTGGTTTTCAGTGGTCTCTTCGAATGGATGCTTCTATAAGCTTCGCACCTTTTCATTTTTTGAAAATCTGTGAACGAAACCGCGTATCTCTATACATGGACAGTCTGAGTGCAATATGACAGCAACTTCAGCACGCATTGTTTTTATTAGTTTTAGTGTACTTAAAAATGGAATGTATTCCCTCAGCCTTTCTTTTCTGCTTGTGCACATAAATATGTAATGCACATTCAATGCAAATCCCGCCGATTAGCGTCCGTGAGCATAAATCAAGCGAACGATAAGATCGCGAAAAACGAAACCGGCGCATTTTCTGCCTATGGAAAAATGACCGCGTGCGGCGTCAGCCCTAGGGTGGTTCCCCAACTTCGGCAGTTCTGGTTTGAACACGTTTTCAGTTGCGCGCGGGAGAAACGCACAGCATTCCTTCACGTAGGCATTCAGAGCACATCGCCAGATTAGTATAGGTCATTTTTAGCAAGCAACTTCTGCACACAATCTGTTTCCTCCTGTCGGTTAGTTTGTTATCTTGTCGAAGAATATTAACGCAGAGCGATTTTTTTCGCTAGTTACATTAGGTATTCTGGGCTTATATTTCGGGAAACGTATATTGGAGTTGTATTTTAGCGATTTCCCATGCTTCGCACAAAGATGGTGTTATGCAGAGAATAATCAGTAAATTTTACAACGTTCTACGCTAAAAGGCAGCGTCCAAGAACAAACATTGATTGCTCACTCGGAATGTGTCGCTAAAAGAATGCTGGTGCGTGTGAACTTCTTATGAGGATACTTGCATCTACTAAACTTAACAATTACCAGAAAAGCTAAACGGGACAGCTGGTATTGACAGAGTTCGAAAAAAAATAAAACACTCTACGGAATCGCACTACTAACCAATTCTTGCTGGCATCGATGTTCTCCACGACACCTCCACATGTTCTTGAATACCACGTTGTTCACGCAGAGGTTGTATCCTCAGAGGCATGCGGAGTGAGATGGTCAGTGAGGAAAAAGTTATAAATAAAAATAAAAGAATGGTCCTGTAAAGTCAACTGCCGTATCGGATGGAATGACAGTGGTCGTAAACAATGCTACACGGACGGCGGGAGCATGTACTACGCTATCCTCGCGCGCTTAAATCTAATGACGGAAAGCTTGGCTTGGACTGCCGCGTGCACCGCGAAGCGATAGTGATTGGGTGCAGAGGTAATGCTTTCGGTACGATTGCGGTGGCTGACAATAGCTGGTGTGCTTTTTAGAGTGTGCCCGATTGCCATGTAGATGGTTCGATCCTTACACAGGCCTTTGTCTGTATTTTTCTTGCGGGATGCGGCATCACACGCTCGGGAAACCCCTTGCGGTTTTCTTACCACCAGAAATAAAAAATGCACCCTAATCTCCGGCCCCTCGCATGCCTCACGAGTTATAAATAAATAAACAAATATTAACTCGCGTGACTTACGTGTTCAGTTCGAAGGCTCCAGATAAACCGAAATAAATGTTTCGAACTACTATAGTGTATTCATGGTGATCCATATATGCCGATACGTGAGGCAATAGTAAATGTGAGATATTTTTGGTGAAAAAATTTATAGTGCTTTAGAACCAGAATCACCTTTTATTGAAAAGAACAGTTCTTTCATCGAACTTTTTCAGGCGAAAGCCTTTTCTCGCCCCATAATGTCTAAACACTGACCTCAAAGTCAAAACATTGCCTCATGAGTACAAAATGCCCACAGAAAGAGTGACCAGAAAACGTCCTTCGCACTGGAACTTCAAGAAAAAACCTGTCACAACTGGGAATGGAACTACTATCACCAGCCGAGGTGCAATCCGCTACCCCACGCCAGGCTCGTGAGAAACCGATCGTAATTCTTCTTGTTTATTATAAGGACTTGCATTTCCACATGGAGCTTCCCTTTAATTGCGGCGGGTGGTTCTAAATAAAGAAAAGGAGAGAGGATGATAGTAGCAATGAGATTGATGGTGAAGTTGATGATCGTGATCATGATGACAGTAGCGATAACAATGACGATGCAAATGTCGATAATGACAATAGTAGCGATGCAGTTTTTGAAAACAGCCCTGTAAAGTTGTATTCCCCATTTCCGCTCTTAACGATACTACAGCGCAGTCCCGGAATTTTTCGGCACTTCTCTTTCAGCAAATTATACCTCTGTCATTCGAGCAAGCAAAAACGTTTTCACAAAGCGGTCTTTTATCGCGTGAAAAGACTTGTATTCAAAAAGAGTTGCATAGCAGACACACGGTGCTGGCGATATATTTCCTTCGAAGGGCGCTATCGAAAGCGTGCCGCTAGATTTTGAAATAAAATCACTCAGAATAAACCGACGTATCGCAACATATTAATCAACTACGCGTATTATTACACGTTGTTTATAGTACATTTAGCTCCAGTATGCTCACTACGTTAAATTTAAGAAGATAACGTGCATCCGCAGAGGCGGTTGGCGTTAGGTTAACAGGCATTGCTCGAGCCTGACGTCTGCAGCAATGCCTTGAGCATTTAACCTGGACGCCAACGTGGACATATGACACCTCTGCAGTTTTCGCACTGCGATTTCAACCTGTGTTGAAGCCCCTCAGGCAGCCCAAATAAGTCAATACATCTTCAATACGGTGGTGTCCATAGCTATATCTTGCATATATCTTGCATTTATTCTATGCGTAATATGTCGTGGAATGCACGAGATTATCTAAACATTGTCTAAAGCTGGCCCGCACTAGACATAGAAGCAGCAGTAAACGAATTGGAAGACGCTTAAGCTTCGCGTTTGATAGTTCACCTTGACAGCGTTTTACACCCACTGCTTTGAAGACGATAGATGAATGCATAAGGCTTTGAATCGGTTGACGGCTCGCCCCATCTGTTGCAGCAGTGCCGTACTACCGAAGGAATTTTCCAGTGAGCTCCTCATCGTAGGCAAGCAGAGCGGAAATGTTATTTACTACTGGCTTAACTATTATTTCCGTAGTTCGTTTCTTCTAACGACACACCTAAACATTAGTTGAAAGCCATAAGACAATGCATACAGTAAGTCCACCTTTATTCGGAGAGAAGCAATGCGGTTTTTTGGCGGAGTGGTTGCGTGCTCGCATAGCACTTCGAAGGAACCGTCTTCGCTTCCTCGGATTTTCTCAAATCTTTTATTGTTTCTTTACTTTCTTCTTATTTTCACGTTACCCCCACAACGCAGACGCTGGCTTTTCTGCGACACGTGACCCTCATCGCTAGAGCGTCAAAACCTAAGTAGACCATTTCGAAGTGCAATAGTGCAATAGGCTCCCATAGCATATATCTTTCTACACTTCGCATCGATAGCAAGCGTATTCTTAACTCAAACAACGTATCGTCGCGTGATGGTGACAAGACCCTTGGCACCAAAAGAGAAGACAGGTGCAATCGCACTTGAATCAACTCTTTATTGGGCTGACTGGCGCACGCGAAAGAACAAAACAATTCGGTGGCGGCGATAGCAGCCAACGTGCTTTCTGTTCATCGAACTGGGAACACCCGTCGCACGCGTCAACGCTCAATTTAAAGGCGGCGAAGAAACATCTAGACAAAGCCGCAGACGGTGACTAGCATAACCTGAAACATAGCAGAAACACACTCAAGTGACCGGAATCTTCTAGATGCATCTCAAGTTATCTAGCCCGACAAAGAATATTATAAAGCAGCATCTCGCGACAACGAGCATGAACAAGCAAAGAATACAAAATCGGTCAGTGCACTAGAATCAAAGTGATTAGGTCGCTGCCGCAGCTGTCGAATAAAAATTTTGAATTTTTTGCAGCAATATTTATTTTTTAGCACTTCTCGCGATGTGGAAATTATCTTTTCAGTTTAAATCAATTTTTATCAAATGTTTCCATGCTAAAAAAATAAGCAGCTCTTTTAAGCCACATCTCGCCCGAATGAGCGATCTGGACGTCGAGTTTTCTGTTTTTTTTTTGTGTGTGTGTGTGTGAAATCGGGCCGACGCAGAGTGTCGAAGGATGAGATAAATTTGAAGAATCTGGCATACTTTCATGTGCCAGTTCTATTTTGCTATCAAGACTTATCGGATGCACAAGCCCGCTTTTGCATTGCTGCTTGTTTGTTCCTCTCTTGTCTAAGACACAGCACCCGTGACTTCTCGCGGAATTCACTTGGAGGCGCCCCACACTATCAACGACTTTAATTTTATTCGATCCGCAGCCCTCGGCTGAAATGCGCGAGCTGGGCCCGCTTTGCGCGCAATCTTGGGCACCCGCAATAGGCAGCCTGCAGTGATGTTTGCTTGGTCAATCGCCGCGCCGTAACACATGTCCCAGCGGGAGCAGCAAATACTTTTAAGGCGCTTTTATGAGGTGTTTTCAAGCCACTTGCATGAGCTTACAGGGATCACATTGCACGCACTGTCGAAGCTTTGCATGGCGTGTCAGATAACTGGGCAACATCGAGAGCGCCTAGGCAAGGACGTTATCTGTCACAGGAGTATCTATAACAGTATGAAGATGCTGGGTCGTTTATTGCGAACCACGCGGTTAACAGCAACTTTTTTTAGGTGCGCTGCGGAGCAAATGCAGCGTAGCCGAGCCAGTCCAAGTTCCCTATAAGACAACTACAGCACGTTGCATGCGCGTACAATGCCTCATCCGCAAGAAAAGGGGGAGGAAAGCCAATTTACTTGAACATCGGAAACAGCCCAAAAAACCGAGTGAGCCACCTATCGTCTTCTGCCATAGTCGAACCGAGATAATTATATCGCACCGGGTGACTATCGCTGCAGACCAAACCACATTTTCCGACATTCGTGCTAGGCCTTTGACAGGTGCCTGCGCTGCGGTTGTCTATGATCTTTCCTTGTGGCCCATGCAGAAGCGTGATATCGAACCTTAAAATGGCAAAGAAAAAAAAATGAGGCACCGGCGAGATTCGAACTCACGATCTCCTGTTTACTAGACAGGCGCTTTAACCAACTAAGCCACGGCGCCAACGGAAGGAGTGAGAAAATTTCCAATTTTCTCCCCTTCTCTCTCAACGAGCAATAAAATACATTTAAAAATCACAACAAAAGCAGGCTTTATCAACGCTGTAACTCGTTATCATGCACCATTTCGCAAGAGCGAGGAGTCGCAAAAGATGCCAGAGACTCCCTACGGCAAGCTCAATTACAATGGAAGCAACGGTCGAATATTGCGCAACCTAGTCAAGGAGAGACGTTGTGATGAATATTAAGGAGCACTCTGAAGGTAACTCAAAGACGGCGAAGCTTGATTGTGCAGGTAAGCATTCACAGAGTGCTTGCTGTGTTTTTGTTTTAAAAAGCAGTTTTACTCGCTCAATTTTCTCATCAGGCCTCGCATTCTTTACTTCGATGCGTTAAAGGTGGCCGCAAATAAATATGTTTATGGACACGTGTGTGGTAAGAATTCAAAGGTGCTTTAGTCTACAGTGTCACTAATCCCTTCATAAACTTATTCTTCACATGCAACTGCCTCACAGTGTCGTATCTTTGGCGCTAAATTTCCAACTGCACATTAGGGTCCTAGCTGCCGCGGCTGCATTATGTTCACGGCGGCGAACTGAGTTAATGTTTTGCTCTCAATTCTCCTGTGTGCAATTTCTTGAGAGACAGATAGTGCAGTGTGTTCGTAAGCAACTTGGGAGGCTTGAAAATTGGCGTGTAAAATGGTTATTAGGTCATTGTTAGCAAGCCAGTAATGTACTGCATATTCAGGAGGCGTTTAAGAAAGACTGTTTTGGAAAGGAAAAGGAAAAGACTCTAAAAATGTAACTTTAGTAATTGATTTTTAGTTAACAAAGTGAGAGGGTCGGATCCCTTTAGACTCTTGGCACATGCTCGTCAGAGCCGCAGAAAAAGTAAAAAGAGAGAAAGAACACTACACAGTATTGTGATAGCCTTTAAAGACCTTGGTTCACTACAGTTCGGTTTAGCTGCTTCAGATGTCCCCAAGCCATGGTAATCCAATCTGCCAGTCATTCTGATTTCAGGACTAAAGAGGTGTCTCAGCCAGTTACAGTGAGCTGTAGTAGCCTGTAACAGTATAATTAGGTCCGCAGAGTGGCGAGCTACACTTGGTGTTTCTGTGTGTGCCACATGTTTGCCAAAATGGCCGCTGCTTTAGCTTGAATCAATGCCTGCAAGATTGAGCCTGTTTACACGGTACTAAAATTGTTTTGCCTATATATCAGGTACTCTTTGGGGGCGCTAGTCGATTACCCATTGAACTTTTATCTTTAACGATTGCTGTTAATAAATGTTATTACTGCAGACAGTCTTCTTTAACTGTTGGAATACCAGTTTTAATAGGAAATGCGCATATCCTTGAAAAATGTCTGTTAAAGGGTATTTTGGCATCGTGATAGTGAGGAGTGCTAGGCTGCAAGCCAGTTTTGTGGGAGAGGATGGGGGGAGGGTTACTCACAGTAACTCAAACTCCTACTGCAGACACTGCCTAAAGGAGGCATTGCAAGAGTGCATACTTCTTAGAGCTGCAGTGCCTGTGAGAAATATAGTGCTTCATTGTAACTTGAGTGTTTATGGCAGTCATGATAGTAGAAATGATGACTGGCATGAAGTGCAATCCGCAAGACTGGTGTTCCATGTTCTCGAGATTGCATTAGAGACTTATAGCATAGCGGAGACATGTACTGGTTTTACTGGATTCCTCCTATGCGTGCTCACTGGCCACACCTTGCCCCTCTCCAGCCATGGCATGTGCATATGTGCACATGCACACATGTACATTTATTATTGCGGGAGCATTACTTGGCTATGTTCAGATTTCTGACCGCGTCCGCAAAATCATGTCCGTAGCAGTTGTGAGTGATTGAGAAATGGTAGAGGTTAATGAGCAGTGTCAATCGATAGAGGGTGACGTATTGTTGTGTCCGAAAAAAATAATTAGGCAAATAAGTTAATTAGGTGAATAAATAGAGGCAAAAATGTAAAAGTAAAGGCGAAAACGGTCTCATTAGCCAATAGATTGATGCCACATTTGAATGTATCAAATACTGAAATAGTTAATTAAATCAGTCAGTTAAGGTGACATCAAAGATGTGACGTCACTCAACCTGAAGTCGAGCCAAAATAGGGCCCAGGAAGGGATTGGCGTACCAAAGCCTGCAGTAGTTAAGGCAGTCAATTGAGTAACGTTAAGGACGTGACGTCACACAACCGGAAGTAAAGCCGAAAAAAGGCATAGGAAGGGATTGGCGCACAATTTGAAAGTACCGAAGATTAAAATGGGTAAACAAGGCATGAATTAATGTCACGTCAAGGATATGACGTCACGCAACCTAAAGTAGAGCCCAAAAAGAACACAGGAAGGGATTGGCGTGCAATTTGGAAGTACCAAAGACTAAAATGGCTGAACAAGAATTGAATTAATGTGAGGTAGAGGATGTGACGTCACGCAACCGGAAGTAGAGGCGAAGAAGGGCATAGGAAGGAATTGTGTATTTTGAAAGTACCAAAGACTAAAATGGGTAAACAAGAAGTTAATAAAGCAACTAGAAGCAACTAGAAGTAACTAACAGCGGCATCCGTGCTTTCGCATCACTCCAATGCAGATTCTTCATTGCTGTTTAATTTTATGCACTTTTGTTTATGTGCATTTAATTTTATTTATGTGTGCATGGTGGTGAACAGGTATAGGTCTCCTGTATGCTAAACCTTTTTATTGAATTGCAGTGGATGTTACATATAGAAAATAAGACATAGCTTAAGAAGCACTCAATGTTGACCTCTATTTACCAGTGGCTGCACACCAAGTTAAAAAAAAATGTCAAAAGCTATGTTTATGACAGATTCTAGAAGCAGGCCAGTAATTGTGAATGAAAATATGTCTGGCAGTTGAGTTTTTTATTGAGCATGAGTCCAGACACATATTTGACAGCCAAAGGTAAATTGCCTTCTATCTGTATGCTGTTTAGATAAGCCAAATTTTTACTTTTCTTGTCAGTGCTTTGCTTTCACCCCTATGAAATATCGTGGCTGGTCAATGTCACCTTGATGTGTTTCCTTGCTTTAAGCAGAGCCTCGGAGAGTGGAAGTGGTTCTACTCATACCTTTGCAGTGTTATCATTTCTAGCCTATGACCACATTTCACAAGTCCCTGGGCTGTCACTGTGTGCCACAGGTGGAGTCCTTCAGATGAAAACGTATTGATGTTCAACGAATTACAAGCCAGATTAAACCCCTAAGGGTACTGAGCATTTCTCGCCTATTAACAGCAGATGTGTCTCTACGGCATTTTTGTGCTTGTTTCTTTGTTTATGCAGGTTGACATTGGGAATCCCAGTCGAAAAAAACTACAGAACTGTGTCAAAAATACGACAAAATATCCTGTAGTTCTGTCGTAACCATCAGATTTTTCTGTAGTATATTTCTGTTGTCTGTAGTTCTGTAGCACTTTTCTGTTGTAAGTACAGAAATTTCTGACGTTACTACAGAATGTTCTGTTGTCACAACAGGTTTCCCGTCAAAAACGGCACAGAAATTCTGTTGTAACATCAGAAGATTTTCTGTAGTTTTTTCCCACTGGGATGGAATCAAAGTAGAAAAGTCTACTATAGACCGCTTAGTTGTGCACAGCCAAGGGCTTCCCAAAAAGTTTGCCAGAAGCCTGCTGAGGCAGGTGTTTACCGAGGAAGAAATGAAAGGTAAGTCTCTGTATAGGAAGGGCAGCAACGCTCATAAAGATGGCACACAGAAAAACCCGTTGGACCCTGTGCGGCTCAACGCTGTGCTAGGTATGCATTTGGGGGCCTGGGGCACCTGTGTCATTCCCGACTTTTACTTCTTTTTCCGGAGCTCTGCGCCGGACATGTAATGCATTGGTTAATGTATTAGTTTCCTATTGCAAGAACCAGCGTCTCCCAGCGTCTTCCAGTACGAAACCAGTAAGATTTTCGCTCTGGTTTTGCACTGGATCTGCTGGGCACACTGGAGGTCTGCAATAATCACTGGAGCAGTGACGGGAAGACACTGGTTGCACTGGTACGATGGGAGAAAAATTCTGGGATTAGCTTTTGGACGCTGGGTGTGTCGCTGGCATCCGCGATGCACTGGGAGAAGCTCTTTATGTGTGCTGGGGCCGCACTGTTCCTACCCAGTATAAACGGTGCGGCCCGCGGCGTCGACCAGTTAGCTTCCCTCAGGGGCCAACATTGTAACAGCTTGGTCGCACTTTTTTCCTTGAAGGTTTGTGCCACAGCTCCGTGTTCACTGAAAATTACGCCCACGGTAGCAGAGCACCACCGAAGAGTCGGGGCTGGTAAATTTGCCAGTGATGTCAAACTCCACATGTTAAAATGATTCCAGTGCACAAAATATAGCGCATAGGCATCCAGAACATTATTTGCCAGTCGTGAGAGCAGGCACCAAGCTCCAATGATCAAGACGTTGTAATTGTTAGAGCGCCAGCAATGGCCTGTAGACTGCAAAACATGAAGTCTCGACCTTATAAATGCGGTCATGACATCAAATGCAAAAATTTTTCAAAGGCTTCTAGTTCTCGGCGTGGCCGAGTTGTTAGCGAGCTAGATTAAGAGGTACCGAGTTCGAAACGCGCTAGGTGCCGTTCTTTTTCTTTATTTTTTACTTTTTAAGCTTCTTTTATAGTACTCGACATGCTTCGTTAATTTTTAGCTTTTAATTTTTATCCTAGGCATTTTCTCCGGGCGACCAATGCCGCCAGTGCGGATCGTGCCAGTATGTCGCGTCCCAGTGCGCCCAGTCTTCTGCGTCATACTGGGCCCATAATCAGGTATGGCGCTGGGGCACTGGGACCCAGTGGCACTGGATTCTGGAATAGGGTTGCGACTCCTGCAGGCATATTTACCTCCACTAGTTGAGTCGTGCTGGTTCTCAAAGCTAGGTGTGCAGTGCAAACAATAAATGGATGCATTGAATGTATTTTTGCATTAAATAAATTTTTTAGTATGCATCCTTTAGTGCATTTGCTTCTTTTTGCGGTATTGTGTAGCGGCTGTGTATTCATGTATATTACCTCTCTTTAGCAGTGTGTTGCTGGTATATAGTACTTGTGAAGTTTGGTACTGTTGAAGTCATCTTTGCATGAGTGCAGTTTTGATTACTGAATCAGTTTTACAAACCTCTCAACCCTTTCATAGTGTTCACTGCTTTGTGCAGAGATCTATAATAATATGATGAGGTTTGTGAATTGAATCGATGCGGCATGAATTTTTTTTTTACTACAGCCTAAGTGGCAAACTTTTTTTCTTTCTTGCAGGCAATACCTGCCGCCGATTCCCGACGGCAACAATGATACAGCTGAATAATAGCCTGTCGTCGATGTTAAGCCGTGAAATAAATAGAGGGTACATACTATGTGTGGGCCCCCATCTCTGCCAGCCAGCTTTTCTTTTGAAGTATTTATTATACATTTCCGAACAACATATGGGTATTTATATTTGCGTGTTTGTTTGCACGACCAAAACATCGGTAGCCACTTTACACAACCCAAACAGTTAAACGTCCTGCTGCACTGGCAGTGTTTACAGGGAGCAAAATAGCCGTACAAGACATCATGATGGCAACTCGTGAGCATCAAGGATGCAATTGCATAAGCTCCGTCATGACACCAAGCACACATTAGCCTGCCATCAGAAAAGCATGCATTAGGAACACACTAGACTCGCGGTGGCCAATATGGTTTTGAATGCCATTAGGAATGTATAAGGAAAGCTCACAAGAAAGTCATTAGACATACAAATGAGTCTAATGTATAAAGTCACTGGAGTTTCTAAAGCCACAGTGCATATTTTATTAAGGAGCAGCGGAGCCAGCCTGCAGACGATGAGCCGCGCGCCGCACCAGCGGTAATGTGTTGCGAAACTTGTTTGTATTGCAATTATCAATAACACGGTATGGGTCACAAATCCGCAAGAAAGATTTTTGTTTTGTTGTCGGCCTATTGTTTAAGTGAAGAACAGATTTTATCATTCTCTTCTTGCGCTGCAGAAGAGATCCACCGTATCGTTGGCGCGGAGGGCTTGCGGGAGGCGCGGCCTGCCCAGCGTAAGTGTTTACTACGGTGGAGGAAGTAAAATGGGCATCATATTCGGGAGTCCTTCATTGGACCTTAGTCTGTGTGGCTTACACACAACGTTCATAGGCGAATCAAATCAGGATAGACTGCAAAGCGGTGAAGCAGCAACATATTACCGCCACATTCGCTGCTTCCCGCATGCGCTGTCGGCAATCATTTGGCGATTTCGTTGATTGTTTGTGCAGACCACGATCCCGCATTGCTGTCCCGATGACATTACCACTAAAAGGGACGCTAATAAATGTATTTAGGTCTCTCAAACAGGAATATACCGAAATGCAAGGCCGCTCTGCTATGCATAAAACGTGCGATTAACGTGCATCTGTAAAAGTTATAGGGGCTTTTGATATTAACTTTACGGAGAAACGCCAACTCTCTCATAAGTATATTTCTCGCTATAGAAGATCAGGTTACAATTGACTTGTTGACTCGCCTAGGAGAGCGACTGAGCATAGTACTACAATTATTGACAATTTGTTGTAGCGGATTTATAAAAGAGAGAAACAAAACGGGTCAGTGTATTACAATAGGCGAGTATTAGACTTAACACAGTAAACATGAACACGCAAAGTAAACATATATATTAAATGCTGAATATAGAGACACTAACTCCTTACAGAACATTTTAATGGCCTTATACTCGGAAAAATCAATTATTTAAATCATTCGAATGTAATTTATGACAGCAAGCGAAATCAGCACATGCTTATCAGAAAAGCCTTAGGAATTGTGAAAGGCAGCAATCTAGATATTGTTTTCTCGTCCGCTCAGTCAATAAACACATAATTAAGCCTTCATGCACTTTCTAAATGCCTAACTTTCATTGCACAATATGGATTAGATCCACGTGCTTTCCGCTGGATCTATTTGCGTGTGCGAGTATTCATTACATTTGACCCTAATATTCAGAAAGGCAACATGGATCAAATAATGTTGCATTCAATTCCTTCAATATATACGACATGGTAGCATAATATTACTTCCTTCCTTTTTAAGATTACTTGTAAGCCGTAATGAATTACCAACTGTATCTTTTCGTCACTAAACACACACCAAGAAGTTTACGGCCGGCAAACACTACAATCTGTTACAAAAAACCTGTGGAAAAGTATTGACTATAATGCTCAATTTTAACTATGTTTACGAATTTAAGAAAAAACATTACAGCTTTTCCTCACCGCTTTATCCTAGTTTCTATTTCGCTATGTTCTGATTTGTTTTTCGTACTGTGTGAATAAATGTGCATTCTTAAACTCTGCATAGTTCATCACTGTCTACTGCTGTAACGTGTTTTCTTTAAAAACGGTTGCATTATGCTGTCGTGAAACCCAGGCTGTCTTAGTTTACAATCCTAGGGACCCTTAAACCAGTGTTTTCGGATCAAACAAGTTGGGATTGATTTTTTTATTTATTTTGTCATCCATGAAACTTCTAGGGGCCCTATGCACATAAGGAATAATTGATTTGGATTCCCACCGCACATAGAGAGGGAACTCTTACAGTGCAGAAAAAGCTTCCACTTACACCGTGTTGTACCATAAGAACCGTAACACAGTTTTGTTTTTTGTTTTTCACAAGAAAGTTATTTTGAGACGACAATAGTATACATAAAAATAACCGTACGGCACAAAAGATATGGAGGTGCTGGGTATCGATCCCAGTACCTCTCGCATGCTAAGCGAGCGCTCTACCATCTGAGCTACACCCCCCCTGGAAGCAGCAACAGTAAAGCACCTGCCTGGGCGGTGAGAGTTGCGCGAAGAATCTACGCCACAATCAAGGGCGCCCGAACGAGAAATGCAGACGCTTTTCGCTCTCTCTTTGTGTCCTAAGCGTCTCGCTGGCGGATTCTGCGTTCTCGACCACAGTCACGTAGCCGCCATACATTCATACTCTCCCGCACTTTCATCATTTAAGATTCATACACACTCGTATATCGCTGAGACTTTCTTCAAATAACAGCTTCTTTATAAAAGTGTCATATTGTGTGGTCCCTTCAGCTGAAGACATTTTTAGTGTACAAAGGATATTTAAGGAATATTGACCAACATTAGTTCCAGCTAGCAAAACATTTCATGGGTGAAGGTAATTAGAGGAGAAGGAAATACCCCTCCTTAGTGTACTCTTTGTTATGGGCTTTCTATAAAAACTAAATTCCTACATGCTGTGAACGCTTCATCAGAGAGCTTTCGATGTTTCAGAGCACCTATCATGGATATAGGATACCACTTCCTGCAAACTACTTAGCGTTTTCAAGTGGCTGCATTCTGAATGATACAGATTGATGCAAACTTTTATAAAGCTTGTTTACATCGGTGTACCATTCTATTCAAGCCTTCCCAACACTGAACATGTCCTACCGTAAAACATCAACACTTCACACTGACTTTTGCGGCAAAGTCAAATAGCATATTGCTGCCTCGCCCTGCTACGCTTATCGAGGTCTTATCACGTGTCATAAGTCTTGGACAGGTTAAGGGGACTAGCGAGGCATATGTAGCATTCTACAACGAAGCTGCAGTCTTCACAGTGAACTTTCACTGCTTCAAGACTGTGAGCGATAAAATACATCATCTCCCGCTTGAAAGCGATGTGTACTTCTAGGGGGAAACATTGGCACGTGGTGAAACCATTTTTTATAGAGTTGCCTCTTTATTCACCCGCAGAATTTTGTTTACATGCGAAAAACCCATTTGGGCATGAATTTCAATATGCATGTTTATCAATGTAAAAGTTGTGCACATTGAAGCTGTAAAGAAGACCGGAAATGAGCGGCAGACAGACTCTCCAATTACGAAAAGATCCCACGCACCCCAGAATTCTTTACCTTCGACAGAAAGCCCACGTCATGGTGCGGTTGAACACGTTAACAACGGTGCACAGGAAAAGCGCTCAGCATTAGTTAATGTAGTCATTCAGAGCACATCGCCAGAGGCCACTCGGCGTGAGGTGAGCGTCCCGTCGATAGCTCAGTTGGTAGAGCGGTGGACTGTAGAGGTTCTCTCACTGCGGACATCCATAGGTCACTGGTTGTAATCCGGCTCGACGAAGTCTTTATTTTTCTCGAGTAATCTCTTGATGCTTCATTTCAGGCATCTGTATGAGCTGAGCGAAATAAAACATTATGCTTTTTCAATGCCGCTTAGCATGGAATTTTTTATGCTATACAAAATCTTCTTGCGCCATGAAAACGCAAGCAACGTTTATTGTAAATTTACACAGAAATGCATTTCCTGAACAAAACTAAGAAATGCATTAAGCTTTTTTCTTTTCAAACTACCTGAACAGCGGTCGAAGAGATAAATATATAGTGGCGTTCGCGGCAACAACAGTGTCATGTGCTAACTGCCCGTAAAAACAGCAAGTGTGTATATTCATCTATTTTCCTGTGTCTTGGAGAAGCAGCGAACGTAGTTTGACCAACGATGTTCATACAAGATGTAGAACGTGAAAGTATGTGTCACCAGAAGGTGTAGTATCGACCACAGCTAGGCGAAAATATTTGACTTCATCGGGACATGAATACTTACTGTAGGTCCTAATTAAAGCAGTTCGATTTCTTTTCCTGCCCTACTCTATCAGCTAGTTCTGAATTGCCTTTGTTTGATATCACGTAAAAGAGTTCTAAACAAAAATAAAATATACCTGGCAGCTGCTGTCCACCCACTTTCCATAATAAATTTTACAAACATCTTGTACGGTTCTTTGCATTATATCGTGTACTCTACTATTTTGCGCTAACACTAAATATTTTAAACACAGTCAAAACATATCCTGTGTTTTATTTTAATCTCTCATGCAAGAGTAAAAAAAAAGAGGAATGTTTAGCTTTATTTACAATGCGTTTTCTCGGCTTCTGTTTTGGGAAATAAATAACGGAGTTGTATTTGAGCGACTTCTTGTGCTCTCTGTTCACCTGTGTTATCATGTTACGCAAATTATAATCAGTGATTCCCTCAACGCTCTACGCTAATAGCCAGTAGCCTGGAACAAACTTTGATTGCTGACTCGGAATGTTTCGCTGGACGAATGCTAGTTAGCTAGAACTGCATATGAGCAACGCTGACTCCTGTGACCAGAACAACTGCAAGCAGAGCTAAATGACAGAGCTTGCATTCACTCAGTGCAAAGATGAATAAACGAACGCTTTGCGGTATTCCATAGCAGTCGATTCGTGCTAGCAAATCTGTTCTCATAGCACCTCCAAGTGACCTTGAAGGCCGCGTTATTCACGCGGAGCTTATCCTTAGAGACACGCCGATAGATGGCGATAGTTGAGAAGGAACAAGTTAAAATGAAAAATGCGAGAATAGTGCTGTGAAGTTTATTGCATTGTGAAACGGCCTGACAGCTGTCGTAAGGTAAAATTCCAACATGAATAGAAAGCTTTCCAACCAAAATACACCTTTCTTTTCAATGCAGGCCGTTGACAAGAATCTCAACAGTAGGTTCGACAATTGCAAGGAGTTCAAAATTTCCGGCTATGTCGACGAATTGTTAGTACTGTTAACCAGGCAAGACACAACTACTTATCAGTCCACTGCTGCAGGAATTTTAGCTGGTTTCAAAGACCTTAACCATGTTTGAAGTGCACCTTCGAATTCCCATAAGATAATAACCTACACTGTCTGGACTCGGAGCTTCTCTTCGAACAATTAAAGCAGAGTCTGTTGGATGTAGAACCCTCGTAGCCAGAAGAAACTTTTGTCCTACCACTCTTCCCAATCCAAGAGATTTTAGCGGGCTATAGCGACATCGGGATTAGATTCAGCAATAAAAATATCCTCTCAGCACTGCATGCAGGAATGTTTTCAGTTGCAGATTGCACAGCTGAAAGAAGCAGGGTTGCCACAGACCGTAATCTCGGCAGTGGCTGAATCCCTGCTTCAGAAGGTCAAGGGCAAGAAAATAAATTACAATTTAGAGAATAACAAGAGGGTGAGGCCAGTTGTTGTTCCGTACACCCATTGTTCAGCTCATAATTAGGAAAAAACTCGCCAGTAAGTTCAAGGTATGGTCTTGGTCAAATGTCCTCAAAGAAGATTTCATTTTCAGCTCAGCCGCAAAATGGAGCTGTCACGCCATCGTTCAATGACAAATGCTATTGAAATTTTAGGGCATTATCTGTTATCACAACAAGGAACTATCTCATAGCATTTCATGGCCCTTTAGCTAATCAAGACGACGTGATGGCTTTATTTCGCACCTGAGGCAAAAAGCATTTCGCCTTAGGACTTTTGACCACGGCTGTACATTTATTGTTTTGCGCCCCTGGTAAGCTGGCTACATTGTGTTTCAGGATTAACAAGGAACGCGCTTAAGAACAAACATGTGGCGTCAGGCATCCCTATATGATTTGCAGTTGTAGAGAAGGGGTGATCTACCAGATTCCGCTAAGATGTGGCAAAGTGCACATAGCATAAACGAAAAGATGCCTGAATGAACGGTTGAGGGAACATGCTCGGAAAAGGAACTGGTTCAATCTAGCGGTTCACTGAAGCAAATGTCAATGCATGTCTTGGTTCCTTGATACCGTGATTCTTGATAGAAGTCGAGACAGCCTACCTCGTGAACTGAAGGAAGCTTTCTTTACAAACCAAAAAAGTTCAGCGTGTGTGAGTGACGCGTCGAAATCGCTCTATGTGTGCGAACTTGCCTTCTTAAAAGTACTTTGTTAAATTTTAGTTATTGACTGCTCATGACTGACTCATTCTTCGTCTATGTAGCTTTTGTTGTATACTTTGTAAAGAATAACGGAATTATTTTGAGTTGCCATCTTCTTCTAGCTTATTACCCTGTCTTTGATTTATCGCTCTTACGCGATAAATTGAACATTGAACATGTCGCGTTGACTCACCTGATTTTCCTAACACTCTGTCACCCTCATCCCTCATCCCTCATCAGGAGTAGCATGCTAGGCTTACCACCAGGCAGACATCTCCTGTTGCCATTAAAATCTCTCTCTCTCTCTCTTTCTCTCTCTCTCTCTCTCTCTCTCTCTCTAACACTGCTTTTGCGTATGTCTGATTCTTTCATCGACCGCGTTCGCTTGGTTTTTTTTACTTCGTCCAGACCAACGGAATGTTCCACCATTATTTTGAGTTCCAACATCTTTTAGCGTTATCAACCATATTGGGTTTATTGCTCTTATGGCCCTTTACACCACGTGACGTTGATTCCATCTGATCGCTCCTGCCACTGCCTTTGTAGATATTGTGCACGTTTTGTTCAATAAAGGTTAGTTGTCAGTCAGCGCTCTTTCCTGTCCCATATTATTTTCGTCTTTGAGCTACTTCATTTCCACCGAATGTTTTCATATCATAATGGACTAACTGGCCCAACAAAAAGTTTTGTCTCACTATGTATGCTTGAATACCGAATGCTCGCATACTAGTGTATTGTAATCTCCGCACACCCCGAAAATAAACCACTTCCCGATAATGTAACAAAAATTGTGCATTTTTGTTCGCTGTTTTTTTTTTGCAGGTTACACAATCCGTTCTTCACGGTAGAAAATAATCTCTTCCCTCTGCGCCGAGTTTGTGAAAAACAAATCGTAATTCTTGTTGCCCAGCGGAAGGAATTGGATTTGGATGTGCGGCTTCCTTTTTTAACGCATGGTTCATACGAAAAATGAAAGAAAATGATCATAACGACAAAAATGACGCTGTTGAAGGTGCATTTTGTTGATAAAAGTAATGATGATAGTAGCTATGACAATGACGATGTAGTCATGGAAAAAAGTCCTGAAAAGTGGCATTCGCCATTTCCTCCTTAAGTACACCGTGCAATACAATGTTTGAGCATTTCTCTTTCAATAACAAACAGCCATTCGCCCGAACCTCAAGTCTGAGGCAATGCCCTAAACACATTTAACCTGCACGCCAATGTCCAAATTTGGCAGTTCTGTAGTCTTCGCAATAAAACATTAGCTTGCGTTGAAGTAACTCGGATAGGCCAAATCAGTTAAGACGTTTTCACAACGACGTTCCTCATAGCTGGTATCTCACTGGGACATTACAAGTAGAAAAGAAGCCAACAATCGGCGAGACAAAGGAAAGCATTTGGGACTGTACTTTGCTTTTTTTTTTAATTTTTACTTCGGTATTCACATAAATTAGTATTGTAATCTGTTTAGGAGAAAGATAAGTAAACACAAAATAGCAGGAGAAACAACGTGCCGATGGTGGGAACCAAACTCACGACCTCCGAATATCGCGTCCGGTGCTCTTACAAGGTAGGGAGTGAAAAAATATCCGGAAATATAGGCAAGTTCGGTCTTGGCGAGCCAAATGAACCTGGGCAGAGGCTAGTAGAGTTTTGTCAAGAAAACAACCTGACCATAGCGAATACTCATTTTCAACAGCACAAGAGGCGCCTGTACACATGGACTTCACCGGACGGTCTGTACAGGAATCAGATCGATTATATTCTTTTCCGGCAGAGATGTAGAAGCGCTATACAAGCAGTAAAAACAAAGCCTGGGGCCGATTATGGCACCGATCATCTGCTTCTTGTTGCCCAAATTGATTGAGGAAAACGAAGAAAACTAGAAGGCCTTTCAGGTATGATCTGGATCAAAATCCATTAGAATATGCTGTTGAAGTAAGGAATCGGTTTCATAAATTAGATCTAGAAGACAGAGAGCCCGAAGAGATGTGGACTGATGTTCGTGATATAATAAATGAAGTTGCTAATAAGGTAGTTCCAAAGCAAAATAAATGCAAGAAAGCAAACTGGTTATCTGAAGAGGTTTTGCAAATAGCTGAGGAAAGAAGGATGGCAAAAGTTATGGGGGAAAGAGAAAGATACAAGGTTCTCAATGCAGATTTTCAGAAAATAGCAAGGAGAGATAAGAATGCCTTCCTGAACATACAGTGCCAAGCAGTTGAGGACAATTTAGCCAATTAAGGAACACAAGAGCTCTGTATCAGAATATCAAAGATATCAAAGGAAGCTTCTGTGCTAAGCTGGGCGTGATAAAGGACAAACGAGGCAAGGACCTCACTGAAGCCTCAGAGATAAAGAAGAGGTGGCAGGAATACACAGAGGAACTTTACAAGAAGGACCCGGAGGTGCAAACCCAACATAAGACGGTTGTGATTACTGATTTCGAGCCGGGCATCCTGAAGAGTGAAGTTGAATGGGCCTTAGCCAGCCTTGCTAAGAACAAAGCTAGGGGAATTGATGGCATTCCAGCTGAGTTGCTTCAAAACCTCAACCATAACGCTGTTAACATTCTGCATACATTATGTCAGAAGATTTGGAAACCCTGCAGTGGCCACAGGATTGGAGGAGGTCAGTTTACATCCCCATTCCAAAGAAAGGCAGTGCCAAAGATTGTTCCAACTACCGCACGATCGCGCTTATTTCGCATGCTAGCAAGGTGATGTTGAAAATCCTCCAAGGTAGGCTGCAGCAGTATGTGGATCGGGAGCTTCCGGACGTGCAAGCTGGGTTTCGCAAGGGCAGAGGAACTATATACCATATTGCCAACCTTCGGTGGATCATGGAAAAAGCAAGAGAGTTCCAGAAACCCATCGACTTCTGCTTTATTGATTATGTGAAAGCGTTTGACTGCGTAGATCACAGCAGATTGTGGCAAGCTCTCCAAGAGATGGGAGTTCCAATTCACCTCATCTGTCTCCTCAGGAACCTGTATGACGGGTAAGAGGCCACGGTCAGAACTGGGCATGGTCTTACTGATTGGTTTCCGATCGAGAAATGAGTGAGGCAAGGCTGCATACTGTCGCCCTGCCTATTTAACCTATATGCAGAGTGCATCATGAGGAAGGCCGGTCTGGAAGAGTCTTCAGCTGGAGTGAAGATTGCTGGAAAACGTATCAACAACCTTATATATGCGGATGATACCACTTTAAATGGCAGAAAGTGAAGCGGTACTCAAGAGACTTCTGATGCTCGTACAAGAAGAGAGTGAGAAGTTTGGGCTTAAACTGAACATTAAAAAGACAAAGATCTTGGCGTCTTGCCCTATCAAGTCCTGGAGCATCAATGGACAAGAAGTGGAAGTTATGACAGATTTTCTGTTCTTGGGCTCCAAGATTACCTCGGAAGGAGACTGCAGCCATGAAATTAGGAGACGCCTGCTTCTGGGAAAGAGAGGAATGGTTAGCTTCGACCGCCTAGTAAAGAGCAGAGACATTAGTCTGCCAACCAAGATCCGTATAACTCGTGCTAAGGTATTTCCAGTTGTGATGTATGGAAGCGAGAGTTGGACTGTGAAAAAGGCTGACCGCCGAAGAATTGACGCGTTTGAATTGTGGTGCTGGCGAAGACTCTTGAGAGTTCCTTGGACTGCCAGAAGATCAAACCAGTCGATATTGTCGACCATAAACCCTGACTGTTCATTGGAGGGTCAAATTCTAAAGTTAAAGCTCAGCTCCTTTGGTCATCTGATGAGAAGAGAGGAGTCGCTGGAGAAAGATTTGATGTTGGGAAAGGTTGAGGGTCGCCGGAGAAGGGGTAGACAGCGAACGCGATGTTTAGATGGCATTCTCGAGGCACTGCAGATGAAGTTATGTGATGTTAGGAAGAGAGTGAGAGACCGGAAAGCGTGGCGTGGCATAGTCCATAGGGTCACGAAGCGTCGGACACGACTGAACGACTGAACTGAACTGAACTGCTCTTACAACTGAGCTACATCGGCCGCGGTCCCACCTGCTACTCTCTTGGGTATTATTGCTGTCTGTATACGAACCTTGAGAGTGTTCACCAGCGCCACCCTCAACCATGGGTGTAGACGTGGAACGTCCTATTTTACTGCCAGCGTCACGTAGAACGTGATCAAGAGCGAGGGCGAAAGCTGTGCTAAAACCCTGTTACGCTGGCTATGGCTTCAAGACTGCCAGAACCGAGACCCCGTAAGCTAGAAGCAGGTAAATGAAGGGGAAATGAGGGTGCTGGTTATAATGTATGAAGAAAAGATGCCAACAGTCGGCGAGGCCAAGGAAAGCATTGGGGATTGTACTTTTCCTTTTTTAATTTTTGCTTCGGTAATCACATAAATTAGTAATGTAATCTGTTTAGGGGAAAGATAATTAAACACAAACTAGACGGAGAAACAACGTGTCGATGGTGGAAACCGAACCCAAGTCCTCCAAATATCGCGTCCGGTGCTCTTACAACTGAGCTACATAGGCCGCTGTCCCACCTGCTACTTTCTTGGGTATTAATGTTGTCTGTATACGAACCTTGGATGGATGGATGGAATACAGGAGCGTCCCCATTGAAACGGGGTGGTAGCAGCAGCTATCGTGCTCATTTTTCTCCCTATATCTTAATTATTGATTTAGGTTGGTTAAGTAAACCATCATTCTATTTATTAAATTTTCGTTTCTACATTCTTAACATGTCACTTCTCTGCTTTTAAGCCAATAATCTTCAAGTCGTTTTTTGCTAGTTTCTACCGCCGTTTTATTCACCCGGCCACTGGTATCTCTAAATTCCAGAGCTTCAGGAACAGTGACTGCGCCTACATCAACTTCCTGATGGATGCCATTACATTCGAGTATAATATGGTCAATTGTTTCACTGGAGTTTCCACATACAGCCCATGCGTCATCTTCATTGTTAAATTTTTTTGTAGCTGCGTGTTCTAAGGAACCCTGGTCTAGCTTCAAAAAGTAGGGCACTGCTTCTTGAGTTATCAAAGAAAGCTTCCTTCCTGATCTGCATTTTCCACTTTCGGTATAATTCCACACTCTGTTTCTTTTCCATCGAATTTATTCAATTTTTGCCTTCTGTGTTTTTCACCTGTTACTTAATGCTCTTTATTTGTCCGTCCTTGTGACTAACCTACTTACTAGTTAGTTTCCTAGTTTTTTTCCATCCATTGTGAGTCAGCGCTTTTTATGTACAGGTATATAAATACTTTAGCTGCCCTTCTGTTACTGTCCAATTTCCTCAGGCATACCTCATATAATATTTTACTCTGAGCTTCCCATACTTCGAAAGATGCCCAGCCCGTATCTACCTGTACCGCCTCATTTCTGGTTTTGCCGTGGGCACCTAGTGCTTAGTGTCCAACGGCTCTCTTATTTATTTCTAATGTCGATTGTACCTCTGATTTTAGGGGGGTTGGGGGTCGGGGTTGGTTCATAGCAAGGGAAAGGCGCAGTATCTGTCACACTTGCTCTGTGGACACCTGAACCGCGCCTTAAGGGAAGGGATGAAGGTGGGAGTGAAAGTGGATAGAGAGAAAGGGGGGCCGTAGTGGAGGGCTACGGAGTAATTTCGACCACCTGGGGATCTTTAACGTGCGGTGACATCGCACAGCACACGGACGCCTCTTCGTTTCGCCTCCATTGAAACGCAGCCGCCGAGGCCGGGATTCGATCCCGGGAACTCCGGCACAGTAGTCGGGCGTCTTACCACTGCACCACCCGGCGGGGCGATTTTAGGCACAAAACCGCATTTCCAGAAGTAAGCTCGGGCACCATAATTCCTTTCCAAAAACCCCTCGAAAATTCACACCTGTTGTATCCCCACAATGCCCTATGCTTCATTATCCCGGCATTCCTTCGCCCTTTGGGCCTTAGGTGATTGCTCATGCTTTCCAATGTATGTCAGTCCTTCGTTTAGCCATACCTCCAGATATTTATATTCTGCTACTCTGGGTATTTCATGGCCTTGTATTTTAACACCCTGATCAGTTGAGCCGTTGAAAATCATCAGACCCGACTTAACTGCGCTGAAACTGAAGCCTAGAGCGTCCCCTTCGTCTCCGCAATACTTAACTAGAGTTTGCAATTCTTCCAGACTGCCAGCTAGCAGCACAATATCGTCTGCATACATAAAACCGGGGAGGCACTGCTCTACCGCCTTTCCACCTAATCTATATGGCAGGTTAAAACCTAGGTTACTGTCTTGTATCCTCCGTTCCAGGTTTATCATATAAAGCATGAACAGCAGCGGTGATAGAGGACATCCTTGTCTTAATCCTTTGCATACTTTTACATCTTCAGCACTTCTTATCCCTTCCCATGTAATTTCTACTTTGTTATCCCGGTACATTTCCTGTATGAACTCTATTATCTCATACCCGATACCTCCTTCTTTTATTATATTCCAGAGGAGTTTCCTGTTTACGTTGTCGTACGCCCCGTTAATGTCCAGGAAGGCAAAATACAAAGGTCTATTTTCCACTCTAGATATTTCGATGCATTGGGTAAGCCCGAACAGGCTATCATCTAAGCGCCTACCATTTCTTAGGCCGTTCTAAGTTCTCCGAGTATCTTGTCACTTTCTACCCATGCTTGCACCTTTAATTTCACCGCCTGCATGGCCAACCTATATATAACAGGTGTTATGGTAATCGTCCTGTAGGATTCTATGTGCATCCTTTCTCCTTTCGCTTTATAAATCAAATTCATTTTACTCTGCCACCAGCTGTCCGGAATTTGCTTTTATGACTGTTTCCAGAGCTTTTAACAACGTTTCCTTACTTTTTGGACCAAGTTCATTAATCAGTTTGATCGGAATTTTATATATTTCTGTAGATGTGTTTTTAGGAATATTTTTTGCTGCCTTTCTCAGTTTAGATTGGTCAGTTCTTAGCTGCTTTCTATTCTGCTACCTTGTGTTGCTTCCTGATTTGCGGAGATTACCCTATCGTCGCTCTTAAATGACTCGGCTATAACTGATGTAATGTAGTTCACTGCGTTGTCTCCCTTTAAACAATTTCCCTTGTTATCTTGAATCCGATCCTGCTTTCTTTGATTCTTCTTCCCTAGCCAGCTTATATGTTTCCAGAATTTTCTTGCTCGGCCTCTAGAGGCATAGTGTATGCCAGCCATCCAGCGATCGGTGGACTGCCTTATTTTGCTTTGGACGAGGTCCTGTACCTCAAGTTTCTTTGGTCGATATGATTCCCATTTTTGGTCGATTTCCTCCTCAGATACCTGTGCTTTATTTACCACTCGGTGTTCCCTTGAAGCCGCCCGTTGTTGCTCAATAGCTTCCCTGATTTCCTTATTCCACCAGCTCCGTGGCTTCCTCTTTCCAATCCAGGGTTTGCTACTTTAACCTCCTTAATTTTCCTCCTTGTGAGTAGTTCTACCTGTTCATAATCCCAGTCTTCCATGGGGCTTTTCTCTATTGCTTCCTCTATGTCTGCTGCTATCTGCGCTATTTGATCGTCATTTAATTTTGTTTACTTTTTGTCTAAGTTCCGTTTCTCTTCTCATCGAGTGTCCCATCTGCAGACCAATACGTTTATAATCACTTCCCAGTCTACACTCCCCTTCTTCGTCCATTTTCATTTCTGTGACCTTCCACGTGATTTGGCGGAATTCCCACGTGATTTGGCCTTCACATTTTGTTTCTCTATTTACTATAACTAGATCGTGTCGCTCACAGAAATCTAGCATTAGCATTAAAGTATTCACCGGCGCCACCCTCAACCATAGCGGTGGACGTGGAACGTCCTGTCTTACCACCAGCGTCACGTAGAACGTGATCAAGAGCGAGGGCGAAAGCTGTGCTAGAACCCTCTTACGCTACCGATGGCTTCTGGTGTGCCAGAACCGAGATCCCCGTAAGCTGCAAGTAGATAAATGAAGGGGAAATGAGGGTCCTCGGTCCCCCCCCTTAGAGCACCGGACGCGATATTTGGAGGTCGTGGGTTCGGTTCCCACCATCGTCGAGTTGTTTCTCCTTGAAGAAAAAAAACTGAGCCACGACGCCGACGAATGGAGGAAATGAATATCTAATTATATACCAGCTCCCCCTGAAACAGCGTTCAACACATTTTGAAATGTGAAGAAGAAAACATCGATTTTGCCAATGGTGTAACTGGTTCTTATGCAACATTTCGCAAGACGAAGGAGTCACGAAGAATACCAAATAGAGATTCTCTTCGGCAAGCTCGTTTACAATTGAAGGCACGCACATAGATCGACCAATAAGGTCAGAAAGAAATGTAGCGATTAATTAAAGGCGCGCATAGATCGTAAAATGAAAACTTCCAAGCTTCAATCAAAACGCACCGCATGCACAAACCGTTTGTAGTGTTTACACAAAAGCTGTGCTGCCATGTCACTTTTCTATTGAAGCATACAGTGGTTAATTTAAGGGCATTAAATTAATGGCAAGAAACCGAGTTTATGAACAAGAGTTTCGATAGGACTCGAGAGTATTTCAGCATTATGAGTCCTTTCACACACTAAAATTAGGCCTCACATGCCTCGCAATATCGTATATTTGACTACCTCTCAAATTCGAAGTGCACTGTTGATTCCTAGCCGCGGTTGCGGCGTTAAAAATCAGGTGAAACACATGAAAACGCACGAATTGTGCGATGTTACGCAAACCTTTACGACTCCCAAATCCCAGCAGCCTAAATTATATCTGATCTCTACTGCGCCCTTTCTAAATGACCATGCCTGAATCTAGAGCGGTAAACTCGACATAACAATACTCCGGAAAAACTTCAATGAACTTTTGGTTGGGGCTAGTTGGTTGATGTTTTCTATTAATTAATAGATGAGTGCGAACACGACGATCTACGGAGAAGAGAAAAGACTCATTAGGTATCTTACTAAGGGAAGTCCATTTATTTTTGTCATTGATTTTCACCGCTCGCTTCCTTATTTTATTGACAGTGCATCTGTAAACTTTACACGGGATTTTGTTATTCACTTTGCAGTGAAACTTTTACTACCTTGTAAATAAGTTTCTCTTGTACGAGTTGAGGCTACATGTGCCTCGTTTACTCACCTACGAGATTAACGGAGTACAGTGCTGCAATTATCGAACATTTGCTAACAAATATTAATATTTATAGCTAATTTGCTAAAAAGGCGAACTAAGCGGCCCATTATATAAAAAGACACTAGTATTAGCCTCAATTACTAAAGTAAACATAAACGTGCAAAAATATATACGTGGTAAATGGTGAATTCAAATACATTAAATCTTGACACATTTTCATGCCCTTCTAGTCAGAAAGAATAAAAGTTGCTCACCAGTTGATTGAAATTTATGACAAGAGGCAAATTCAGCACACGCTGATTAGAGAAGTTCCAAGTGTTGTGAGAGGTATCCATCTAGATTTTTATTTGCTCCACCGTTCAGTAATTAAAAAACCTCATAAAGCCTTCATGCACTTTTTAAATGCCAAAATATTTCTTGCACTGCTTGTACCTGATGTACAGTGTTTGTCAACAGTGTAGAGCCCAGGGGGTCAGCGTCTGAAGCCTTTCGTGTGGCCTGTAATGCATTTCCAGTGTTCCGAATCTCTTGATGGTAGGATTTAATCGTCCTGCCCTCTCAAAAGGGAAGAAACTCCACTAGCACTAAATCAGCGCTACCAGACAGCTCTGAATACGACCGCCTATGCTCTACCCTCTTGACGAAGTGTTTACATACTTTCCGCTAGATCCATTTGAAGATACGATTATTCATTGCATTCGACCTTAATATTCAATAAGGCAATATGGATCAAATAATGACGCACTCAGTGCCTTCAATATATACGATCTGGTAACATATTACTACTTCCACTATTTATGAAATTCCTTACAGCTCATTAACATTATTTACCAACTCCATCTTTTCGCCACAAAACAAGCACCAATAAGTTTACGACCGGCAAATACTACCGTCCGTTTGAAATAACCCACGGAATTGTCTTGTTTAAAGGGTTCAATTATTTGACTGCATTATTCGAGTTTCAGAAAAAAAGATTAAAGCTTTCCCGGCTCAATTTACTCTAGTTTCTATATTGTTGTATTCTGATTTGTTGTTTGTTGTGTATGACTAAATGTGCTTGCTTATCGTCTGCATCGTTTCGCAGCGTCTGTTGCTCTAACAAGATTTCTTTAAACAGCTGCATTATGCTGTCATGGAAAACAAGTTGTTATAGTTTACAATGGCAGGGATCATTAAACCAGTTTTTTTATCAAACTGTTGCGATTCATAAATTCATTGAAAATTTTATTTATTCATGTAACTTTAAGGAGTCTGGTGGCACCCTAGTCCGGCAGCCCAGTGGGCTGACTGAAAGTTTGCAACATAGGCACATGTCCTTTAAAGGCCGCGGGCGCCGCCACTATCAGTGACACAAAAATTTGCATCGATCACAACCTCCGTTTTTTGATACGGGCCCTTAAAGAAATTTTAAGAAGAAATCTGCGGGCACCCACAACTTCGTGGTGGGTGCCCGCAGATCCATTATTGTATATTGGCTTTCGTGGTTATTGATCTAACTTTAATCCTTTCTACCGGGCCTTTTCTCTACAGGACCCGACTTACACTCTCAATACCATCACTTCCAAGCGAAAGAGTAAACACTCATGGAATTGCAATTGAGCGCTAGTGAAGATTCCACTCGCAACCAGTTTTTTTTTATGTGCTTTTCAGTCGGAGTCGTTCGACCTAGATCTTTTTCCCACTCTGCTTCCTGCTCTTGGCGTTGTCTTGTTACCGACCTGAGAGTGTCTGGGGGTGTAGCTCACATGGTAGAGCGCTCGCTTAGCATGCGAGAGGTACTGGGATCGATACCCAGCACCTCCATGGATCTCATTCTTTTTTCTTCTTCGATCGCATGTCCGGCAACAGGGTGTTTCTGTCAGTTCAAAACTCGTGACTTCCCTATGTACAGATATGTTCCACTTCCAGTAAATATATAAAGGGTGTCGAGTATTATATTACATACTGCGTTTTTTTATATGCAATGTCTATATACACCGCCATCTGACGTAGTACTAAGCGTTTTTTCTCTGCCGTCCAATCTTTCTTCTTAGTAGTGAAGTCATATGTGAGGTTCATTATTAATTTAAACAGCGCGAACACGAAGACAAAGGACAAGATAAAAGAAAGCCACAGTACTAGCGCTGACTCAAAACTATGCCTAAGCCCTTTACTCCAAGGCCCAGAAAAAACAAACATGAAGAAAACGAAACAGTTACGTGAAACAACCCCTGGGTTCACCTGCTGCACAAAAAATCACGTAAAAAAGACACCTCTTTTTTAACCCAGAGGTTGTTTCACGTGACTGTTTCGTTTTCTTCATGTTTGTTTTTTCTGGGCCTTGGAGTAGAGGGCTTAGGCATAGTTGTGAGTCAGAGCTTGTACTGTGGCTTTCTTTTATCTTGTCCTTTGTCTTCGTGTTTGCGCTGTTTATATTAATAATGAATAAGTACCAACTCGCCCAACAAAGTATCTTGATATGTGAGGTTGCTTCATTATGACTAACCATCCAGCTCTATGATTTACTTCGCCGAACAAAGCATTTCTTTCGAAGCTGGAATGCTAATTCTAGGCAGGCTGTTACGGTAAACTTGCCACAGTGGTTCTACAGGGAAGGGATAAAAATGTGAAGGGCTGCGTCCATTCTCCATACAGTGCGTAAAATGTCCTTACGAGCTCTGAAAACAATATGCATGCTAAACACAGGATTTCATGCTAGCACATAACGCGATGATATGTCCCGATGATGCAATGCATTTTCGAATTCGTTGACAAGTAAACACTGTTAAGCTGAGTCAACAAGAACATGCTCAGGACCTTAACTCTCGTTTACGGAACAAAGGAAAATTGCCTCCCAAATCATGATGCGACTACGAGCCCTATGTGCGATAATGGCTTTTAACTTCACTATTACAACTGTACTTTACTATGGGTGTACCATCATAATGGCGGCTGATTTTACTGAAAGAGAGCTGCATAATGAATATGCCAAGCTTTGTGACATTCATCCCCATCGCAGGAGCAGTGTGTGTGTGTGTGGGGGGGGGGGGGGGGCAAGCGGTGGAAAATCCAAACAAAATGTCGAACAACGGAAGGCGGCGTGGTAACCTTGAAAACAACTTCAGTGCATTAACTAGGCACATCTTGCATTGGTTTGAGATCTACTGTCGTATATAGCATTATTCCCATCTCTGCATAAACGCTGAAGCAGATTGGAAGCAGTGTCATGGAGAGTGATGGCTTATCAACATATAAGTAACACTTAGAAAACTCTGATGGACATTGGTGTTTACATCAAACGCAAACTTATGTTTTAGAATTGAGAAGTCGGAAATATAGTGCTTACCTTTTGCGCCTAGTAAGGCGGGAGACGTGGCGGCGCAACGGATGGGCAAGCACCACCCTTTTCCGATGGTGGTTCGTCGGCAGATCTCCTTTCTGTCGCGGCATTTTGCCGCGGCTTCTAAGATTGTCGCTGTCCTCAACTTGCTTATGCAGGCGGCTCCTGGTTGTTAGCAACAGCCGCCTTGTCTCCGTCGTCCCCGGTTCGTGCATGCGTTCGTTTGGTCAGGCAGGACGCAGGGACGCGCTGGTGTTGTCCGTTCGCGTTGCGTCGACGCTCTCCATTGATATCGACGGCTCGTCCAGCGGAGGGCTCCCGTTTCCCTTCGACGACTTCTCTGCGACTTCTCCGCAGCCGCAACTGGGGCCTCTACTGTATGCTCCGGGCTTCCAGCTGCCTCGTCATGTTCTCTTGCAAGCTACAGAAAGCTATTCGTTGGTGCCGGTCCTAGCGCCCTGTTGCGCGCCTCCGGCACCGTTGGCAGCTGCCTCAGCCTCTTCCATGCCCATCAGCAGACATGACAATCCTTCCTTTGCCTAGACTCCGTGCCACTGCGTAGGTACAGACGCTGTTGGCATAAGTATGCCCGAACCGTCTGCATTGCGAGCACTGCTGAACCTTGATGACGTGTCCAGTACCGCGGCACTGAAAAGGCACTGCATTGGACCCTCGGCCACCACAACGAGATTAGCTGTGCTGAGAGGCATATCTGGTAGAGGAAGTCGTCGACTTTATGCCTGCATTCAGCTGTAATTTCACGGCTCTTTCCGTCGGCCCTTTCTTGTGTTGAACCTGAACACGCCAGCGCTATCGAGTAACCTCGGTAACTTTTCCAGAACCTGCGAAGGTCGTCTTCGTGTCATCGTCTCCACGCTATGCAGCTTCCAAAGCAGCCGTATCCTAACCTGTTGGTCCTCTGGATCAATAATGATGCATCGACGAGCTTTTACAATTCCTTCAAAACGAGAAAACGCTTGATTGCCACCGAGCTGCTAATGATCACGGCCGAGTCGTTGTTGATTTGTATGCCCCCCATGTCATCGCGTTTAGGAGAGCACCAGTCTTGGCCAGCCCTAAATGGTCCCACTCGCATGTTGCCATGAAGAAAAACTATGTTGCAAATACGTCCGATGGGCAGCTGTAGCAAAATAAAATGGTATTCATCTTTAGTCAACATCTTTCAGATCTAACCTGTTTCGCGGCCGACATGGGCCACTCTCGCTGGCTCATTGGAGCCCATGATTATCCGTTCGTTCACACCAGTGGCCAGAAGTAGAAAACGACTGAGCTACACCTCCTTTTTATTCTTTTACTGGCTGCTTTATTACGAAAGCAGTACAACCAGCAATCAACATAGGGACGTGCCATTGCCACTGTTCACGAGTAATGTCAATTCATTCTGCGTCGTTTTCCATCTGAGCTACACCCGCGCCGGGTAACGAGAAAAGCAAGGCATCACATTGTGCGGGCAGAGTTGCACAATCTTGGACGCTTCCAAGTACGCCCGAATGAGAAATGGCATCATATTTCACTATTTATGACCGCTCCTGTGCTCGCTGTCGCTTTTTCACGTAAGCGCCTCGCTTGTCCAGTGTGCGTTTCCAATCAGAGGGAGGTAGCCGCTACACACCTTTTTACACTGCCACTCTTTCCTCACTCAGTCCCCTCCACACTCATATGCCACTTACCTAGATGAAATGAAAGAGCACTGAACAAGGGTAGTGGGGTAAAGCCTCTGTTCGCAAGCCGACGGAACTTTTCGGCAAGTGGACTTGTATTAGTCTGGGCACATACGACCAGTCCACTTGTCAAAACATTTGCTCGGCTTGCGAAATGAGGCTCTTCCTCTAAACCCTAATTCAGCGCTCTTTCATATTGTGTAGCCATTATCTGTCTTGTTCTACCCTGGATTCTTGCCAACATGGAGACATATTTCGTGTAAGGATATATTCAATGACATAATTTAATTATGAATTCTTCAAGTTGAAATTATATCAGTTGCTGAAAAGTCTTATCAGAAAAATCGACCAACCGTAGTTCAAGCTTAGCAAAACATTCCTGGTAAAAGAAATTACAAGAGAGAATTTCCTGGATCTTGGGCACTTTCGTGGCTTTGTAGGCAATGTGACATCGTCGTCATACAACATTCCTAGCACCCCTGGTACCCTCGTAGTAGAGCATATCTTGTAACATATATTCAGTGTTTTTTAAATAACTGCATTTAGAAACAAAAGGTGGTGAAAACGTTTGTAATGCTCGTTTTCAATACTGTATAGTTCTGCTAAGGCGTTCGCACACCCTAATATGCCCAATCGTAAAGATATATTAAGCTACGCCCCAGAAATAATCCTCCTTTCGACTGGACAATGACGTCATGCTCTGTTAGAACTAGTTTTCAGTGAGGTGCGAGAGAAACGCACACCCTTCATTAACGTAGGCATTCGGAGCATATCTCCAAAGGCCACATCGGTGGGCAGCGTGTGTCCCATCGATTCAGTGCGTTTTCTGGCAGTTCGCTTTTCTTATGAGTACTTATTCTCTGTTTCACGGAAAACCTTATACGAAGAATTGATATCTATTTTGTTCCTGCCTCCCTTATATCGTTCACTCTATTCTAACTGTAGGGGCATAATGTGTTAAAAAGGGTACGAAAAAGTGCCGATCTCGCCTTCTACTAAAAATTTTTTCTTTAAACGTCATGCTTAATTTCTGCCTGTTAAAGAGTGGCTTCACAAAAAAAAAAAATTCGTTTCTTATTTTTAAGTTTCGGCTATGTGATACACCTGAAACTACCGAATACTGCTTTATTGCCTGAAAAGATGCAACATTATTTTGGGACGTTCTGGAAAAAACACTGAAAAAAGTCTATTTTGAATTCCTACAGTGTGCGTTACTTAATGTCCACCGAACATGACCATGACCCCTTTGACATAATTTTCCTCCTTGGACTGCACAGCCTGCGGAGAACGCGCAAGTTGGATCGGAATGGTGAGCCTCTCATTTCCCCATTAGACATTTCGGTCATATGATGCACCAGCTTAGAGACACTTACGAAGATAGTGACTATCAACCGGACTGGCTGCCATTGTTGATGTGTTTCCTTTCCTTGCCACCCTTTTAGAGAAATTGTGTTAAGTCGTACCTAGTTGTGTGGTGTCGTGTGCTACAGGCTGAATACTTTGTAAATAATGTATACAGCTCCTTCCTGCATTTAAAGGCATACAATAAATACCACGCTCAGAAAAAATTCCCTTCAATAGCTGAGTTGGTTAAGAGGTGGACTGGCCATCGATAAGTTGCTGGTTCGAGTCCAGCTGGTTCGAGCTCGGAGTATAGGGTAATTGAAACAGTTGTATTATATTCCTCGGCCTCGAGCTGAACGCAGGCAGGAAGCCTTGTGTTTTGTTGTTTTGTGACAGGTAGGAGAGTTTTAATGAAATATAATAACTCACCAGACAGTTCTGACCTCTTCTTATTTCATATTTTAAAAATATATCGAAAGATACGTCATGAAGACTGGATGTACTATGTAATTTTGCACTGGCCCAATAAATACTAAGTATTTTACACCTAATTGCTACGTCCTTGCTCATGTAAGTGTTCCGGCTCCTCACTTCTACAGATAATCATTCGCATTTTGTATATTCGTGTTCATTTGTCTTCGCTCTTATCGCTAGCCAATTTAGGTTATTTTGCAGCTCAAAAATACAGACCAAAACCTAATTATATTCTGTACCTTATTTTATATCCTAGTGCCCTACAAAAAGGAGAGTAACTTTTTTCACTTGTTCTGTAATTGTTTTCTATTTTAGGAGGTGAACAATGGTTTTGTACTTGAAAAATAATTTTGCGTGTTTCATCCAGCGGGGTTTTTTACTTCATGTACAGTGTAATCAGTGAATCCAAATTGCTCTGCGCTAAAAAGTGTTGTTTTGGGGCAAACTGATTGATAACTCGGAAAGTGTCGCTGGACGAATCTCGGTACGTGAAAACTTCGTACGAATACACCTGCATCCACACAACGGAACTCTTCTCAGCAGAGCAATAGTGCAGAACAATGGCATTGACTCACATAAAAAATCAATGGAGGAAAGCGCTATGGCATCCCCTTGCAACCAATTCCTTTTATTTACGTTGCACTCTATATCATCTTCAAATACTGCCAACTACCACGTTGTTCAGGCGGAGCTTAAGCATAGAGACATGTGGATGAAGTTAGTCGTGAAGGAATAGGATATAATTAGAATGCAAGGATGAAGCTGTGAAGACCATTGCCACATCGGATGTCATGAAATATATAAAGAGGGCTGCACTAATGGCTTGTGCGCCATCTGTGCAGGACACCAAGTCATCCGTACTCTCCTTTTTTTTTTTACGGCCAGTCCGACACAGAAGCGTAAAAATAAAACGAGCCGCAAGGTGCAAAGAAACAAAAGGAATGAGGCACCGGCGAGATTCGAACTCACGATCTCCTGTTTACTAGACAGGCGCTTTAACCAACTAAGCCACGGCGCCGACGGAAGGACAGGAAATACTTCCAATTTTCGCACGCTCCCTCTCAAGCAGCGTTCAAATTCATCTCAAAAGCAAAAAAAAAAAAAAAAAAGAAACACAGTCTTTGCGAACGATGTAACTTGTTCTGTGCAACATTTCGCAAGAGGAAGGACTCAGGAAAGATACCGTAGAGACTCCCCACGGCAAGCTCATTTGAAATGGAAGACATGCACTTAGATCGCTTAATATGAACGGCAAGAAATGTTGGGATTAAGAACTAACAGCCAACCCTGGCAGCACTATGAAAGCTTTCATTCTTTAGTCTGGATGCACAGCATTCACAAACCGCCTGTATTGTTTTCTCAAAACCGTTGTTGCCTGGTGACGTTTGTTTTGATGTGTACAATGTACATTGACGCTTCCAAATGTAATTGCAGGTGAATAATAATTATGATTTATTGGGAAAAAATGTACGAGACATGAATGATAAGACATATAATAATAATAAAGAATAAATCTACATGTTGGAAAATTAATAGCGCACACAAGACAGGGACAAGGAAGACAACACCACAAGAGCTTGCTCGCAGCTAAAGCGTTTATTCGCAAACGCAGAAAATATATACTCAAAGCAAAAAAAAAACGAACATAAAAACTTATGCAATCACGCAGGCGCGTCCAGATATGAAAACTCCCGTTCATGCATTACAAAGGATGGGTCACTAACAAATGTAGGCTGGTTTTTGCAGATACGATAAGCTTCTGATACCTCTCTTGTCAAATGATTTGGATGCCTAAACAAGACAGTTGTTTTATCGAGCAAAGGTTTACAGCCCCTGCATCCCATACAGTACTTGACAAGATTCGAAGAAGGCGGTTTTCCCAACGACAAGTTGTGCTCTTGTAAGCGAGCATTCAGGCAACGGCTAGTTTGACCGATATACAAGACCGCGTTTGTGGTGTTGTCTTCCTTGTCCCTGCCTTGTGTGCGCTGTTAATTTTCCAACATGCTTTACCAACTAGCTCGAATCTCACTTTTACAATAGAAATGTGCATATTTAAGCACACATGGTTGTGAACGGAACTGAATAATATAGCTTCATGCATATGTCCCGAGCTACGCACCTTCACCTCACATTCAAAACAAAATTGATACAAACAAATACATGAATTAGGTTTGGTTTCGCTTTTGGAGTGTGAAAGCGACTGAGGTTATGAGAGACGCCGTAGTTGAAGGCTCCGGTAATTTAGACCACCTGGGGTTCATTACCGTGCACTGATAACACACAGGACAAGGGCGCCAAGCTTTTGCGCCTCCACCGAAAAGCGGCCGCCCAGGCCAGGAATTGATCCCGCATCCTTGGGCACAGTACCCAAACACCATATCCACTGCTCTACGTCGGCAGAGTAAAGACATGAATTAAAGAACAATAAAAACGGTATCAATAAACCCACAAAATGAAAAAAATATATTCACAAGAATTTCTTGGCGCCATTTATAAAGAAACACCAAATAAAAACAATGAAACTATCTTTTTTAAATATTTAAGGGAAACCCCAAGGTGAAGTCGATTTGTAGTAAGGCTGTAGCTACTCATTGGCATCCACCCAAGCGCAGCCTTACGGCTACAAAAGAAATCTGTAGAGCCTTCACAGAAACTTCGTAGTTAAAGAAAAAAGAGATTCGAAGTTTCTAAAAAAGCTGCATAGCTTCTTTTTGTGGCCGGAAGGCTGTGCTTGGGTAATTACTCCCATAATTACGAAATACTTTTGTATAAATAACTTTGCGCACAAACTTCTGTACTAGCGAGCAAATGTTCGAGAAATAAAGAGCACAGGTGAACCATAAACATTCAGTCAGAACATGAACACAAATATACAAAATGCGAATGATTATCTGTAGAAGTGAGGAGCCGGAACACTTACATGAGCGAGGACGTAGCTATTAGGTGTAAAATACTTAGTATTTATTGGGCCAGTGCAAAATTACATAGTACATCCAGTCTTCATGACGTATCTTTCGATATATTTTTAAAATATGAAAACCGAAGAGGTCAGAACTGTCTGGTGAGTTATTATTATTCATTAAAACTCTCCTACCTGTCACAAAACAACAAAACACAAGACTTCCTGCCTGCGTTGAGCTCGAGGCCGAGGAAATTAAAACAACTGTTTCAATTACCCTATACTTTCATATTTAGTTTTGGATAAAGGCCAACGTTTTCGCTTAGCTATTGTCGCTACCACTCCGACTGGCGACAGAGCAGTTTTAACTTAGAAACAAAAACAAACTTTCTTCTGCAATAATCGTCTGCCTTATCTTCGGTCAAGCTTCTCTCACTGTTGCCACATTAGAATATGTACAATATCCATATCTATGTCTTTGTGGCAACGGAGCATATAAAAGTGTTTGTTGGTGCGAACGCCTCTATAATTTGTCACTTCGAGCGCAGCTCAACTAGCATAATGAGGAAAAGGCTTGAGACGTTTTTTTTTTTCAGTAAATCAGTCTTTTCGCAAATGTGTGAGCAAATAGAACACGTTGCTTGCATTTTCGTGGCGCGAAAGAATGGTAGTACAGTTTACTAACTCTTGATTGAGCGCCGTTAGCAAAGCCTAATAAAATCTTTTTTTGCATAATCTGTGCGCCTGCAATGTCAGGAAAGAAAACCTCAAGAGATATGCCAGTTCCCTCCAGAAAAAAAAAGTAACCATCGTTCGAGCCGGATACGAACCAGCAACCTATGAATGTCTGCAGTCAGGTAGCCCTTACAGGCCACCTCTTAACCAACTGCGCTATTGACAGGATTTTCTTTAGCATGGTATTTATTACATACCTAGTAATATGCCTGTACCACACCATACCACACAACTAGATGACGACTTTGTACAAGTTCACTAAAGCGGTGGCAAGGAAAGACTACACATCAACAATGGCAGCCAGTCCGGTTGATAGTCACTATCTTCGTAAGTGTATTTAAGCTGGCGCACCATCTGGCCGAAATGTGTACTGGGCGAAACGAGAGGCTCAGCATTCCGATCCAACATACGCGTTCTCCACATGCTGTGCAGCCCAAGGAGGAAAATCATGTCAAAGGGTTCATGGTCATGTTCGGTGGGCATTGTGTAACGCACACTGTAGGAATTCAAAATAAATACATTTTTTCAGTGTTGTTAGCAGAACGTCCCAAAATACTGTTGTATCTTTTCAGGCAATAAACCAGTGTTCGATGATTCCAGGTGCATCACATAGCCGACAATTGAAAGAAGAAACGAAAATATTTTTATTTGAGAAGGCACCCTTTATCAGGCAGATGTTTGGCATGAAGTCTAAAGAAAAAGGATTTAGTAGAAGGCGAGATCGGCATATTGCGCACCATTTTTAACACATTATGCCCCATACAATTAGAATAGAGTGAATGATATCAGGGTGGCGGAAACAACATAGATATCAATTATTTGTGTAAATATTTCCGTGAAACAGAGAATAAGTACTCATAAGAAAAGCGAACAGCCATTAAACGAATTGATTCGACGGGGCGCATGCTGCCTGCCTATGTAGCGTTTGGAGGTATGCTCTGAAAGCCTACGTTAGGAATGGTGTGCGTTTCTCTCGTACGTCACTGAAAACTAGTTTAAACACAGCATGGCGCCATCGTCGAGTCGAAAGGAAGATTATTTCTGGGGCTTAGCTACGATTTTTACGATAGGGCATATTAAAATGTGGGAAAGCCTCCGATAGGGCATATTAATATGTGCCAAATCCTTCGCAGAACTGTACATTTATGAAAACGAGCATTACAAAAGTTTTCACCACCGTATGTTTCGAAATGCAGTCACTTAAAAAACACTGAATATATGTTACAAGATATGCTCTCCTACCAAGGTACCAGAGGCGCATGGAATGCTGTATAACGACGAACTCACATCGCCTACAAAGCCGCGAAGGTGCACAAGACCCAGGAAATTCTCTCTCGTAATTTCTTTTACCAGGAATGTTTTGCTAAGCTGGAACTGCGGTCGGTCATTATTTCTTATACGACTTTCAGCAACTATTATTATTTCAACATGATGTATTCATAACAAATTATGTCACTGAATATATTCTTACATGAAGAATTACTCCATGGGGGCAAGGATCTAGGGTAGAACAAGAGATAAATAATGGCTACACAATATGAAAGAGCGCTGAATTAGGGTTTAAAGGGAGAGCATCATTTCGCAAGCCAAGCCAACCTTTCGACAAGTGGACTGGTCGTATGTGCCCAGACGAATACAAGTCTACTTGCCGAAACGTTCCTTTGGCTTGCGAACATAGGCTTCCCCCCTCTATCCTTATTCAGTGCTCTTTTATTCCATCTAGGTAGTGGCATATGAGTGCGGAGGGGACTGAGTGAGGAAAGAGTGGCTGTGTATGAATGTGTAGCGGCTACCTCCGTCTGATTGGAAACGCACACTGGACAAGCGCTTACGTGAAAAAGCGAGAGCGAGCACAGGAGAGATCATAAAGATCGAAATATGATGCCATTTCTCAATAGGGCGTACTTGGAAGCGTCCAAGATTGTGCAACTCTGCCCGCACAATGTGATGCCTTGCTTTTCTCGTTACCCGGCGCGGGTGTAGTTCAGAGGGAAAACGACGCAAAATGAATTGACGTTACTCGTGAACAGTGGCAGGGGCATACCTCTATGTTGTTTGCTGGTTGTACTGCTTTCATAATAAAACAGGCAGTAAAGAAATATAAAGGAGATGGAGCTCAATCTTTATCTACTTCTGGAAAATGGTGAGAACAGACGAGAATCATGTCTTCAACGAACCAGCGATAGTGGCCCATGTCGGCCGCCGAAACAGGTTAGATCTTAAAGATGGTGACTAAAGATGAACGCCAGATTATTTTGCTACAGCTGCCCACCGGACGTATTTGCAACATAGTGTTTCTTCATGGCAACGTGCGAGTGGGACTATTTAGGGCGGGTCAAGACTGGTGCTCTCCTAAACGCGGTGGAATTGGGGGCTGTTAGAGGTGGGACACGGGTGTCGCTGGACGGATCCTCGGCCGCATCGACGCCCGCTCCACCTCAGGAAGAAGTGCCGCTGAGCGAAGGAGTTGGGAGAAGAAGGGTGAAAACTTGGTTTATTTGCAGGAGGAGCAGTAGGAAGGGGCTCCGGAGAGGAAGAAGTGATAATGCCCGCACACACACGTAGTTTTTAAAGGGTCCGTGTTCCGCAGGTTCCCTAGGTGAAGGGCGGGCTCGTAGTCGAGGGAGTGTCCTTATCACTCTAATGTCACTCAAATTGACAGACTTTCACTCTCACAGACACGCCCCCTCAAACGTTTAGTCTTGGGGGGGAAGGAGGAAGCCGCTGGTGGCGGTGTAGAGGGCAGCACACGATGAGCTGGCAGTCTGCTGGCGTCGCGTAGTCTGGGACACACCTGTGTCGAACGAGCCACCGCGCGCCGTCGGCAAGACGAATCGGAAAAGCGTTGCCCGCCGGCGCCTTATGGTCTGGGCACAAACGTCTGCGACGCAAGAGCCGCTGCGCGCTGTCGGCCAGACGAAGGGGAAGACCGCGTGACCGCCTCGAGGGTACTGACCCATGAGGGAGACGCTGGGATAAACTCGAGCCTTTGTGTTTTCCGATGGCCCTACTTGGACTGCTGTCGCCTTCTAACCGAACACCCCGCGTTCCTTTCCGGTGGGGAATTCTTGTCTCGATGGTTGAAAGCGGTAGCTCTCGCGCTCGTCTCGTTGTCGCCATCCTTAACAGGGCATACAAATCAACCACGACTCCGCCGTGATCTTAAGTAGCGCGGAAGCGATCAAGCGTCTTCTCGTTTTGAAGGAATTGCAAAAGCTCTTCGAACATCATTATTGATCCAGGTTAGGATACGGCTGTTTTGGAAGCTGCATGGCGGGGGAGACGATGACATCAAGACGACCTTCGCAGCTTCTGGTAAAGTTACTGAGGTTACTCGAGAGCAATGGCTAGTTCAGGTTTTGCAGAAGAAGGGGCCGAGGGAAAGAGCTCTGCAATTAGAGCTGAATACAGGCATAAAGTCGACGACCTCCTCCGTGAGATATACTTCTCGGCACAATTAGTCTCGTTGTGGTGGCCAAGGGTCCAATGAAGTGCCTTTTCACTGTCGCGATACGGGGCACGTCCTCAAGGTTCAGCAGTGCTCGCAATGCGGAGGGTTCGGGCATGCTTATGCCGACAGCGTCTTTACCTACGCAGCGGGACGGAGTCTAAGTCAAAGGAGAAATCGTCATGTCTGCTGATGGGCATGGAAGAGGCTGAGGCAGCTGCCAACGGTGCCGGAGGCACGCAACAGGGCGCTAGGACCGGCACCAACGAATAGGTTTCCGTAGCTTGCAAGAGAACATGACGAGGTAGCTGGAAGCCCGGAGCATACAGTAGAGGCACCAGTTGCGGCTGCGGAGAAGTCGCAGAGAAGTCTTCGAAGGGAAACGGGAGCCCTCCGCTGGACGAGCCGTCGATATCAATGGACAGCGTCGACGCAACGCGAACGGACAACACCAGCGCGTCCTAGGGTCCTGCCTGACCAAACTTATGCATGCACAGACCGGGTACGACGGAGACAAGGCGGCTGCTGCTATCAACCAGGAGCCGCCTGCATAAGCAAGTTGAGGACAGCGACAATCTTAGAAGCCGCGGCCACATGGCGCGACAGAAAGGAGATCTGCCGACGAACCACCATCGGAAAAGGGTGACGCTTGCCCATCCGTTGCGCCGCCACGTCTCCCGCCTTACTAGGCGCAAAAGGTGAGCACTATATTTCCGACTTCTCAATTCTAAAATATAAGTTTGCGTTTCACGAAAACACCAATGTCTATCAGAGTTTTCTAAGTATTACTTATATGTTGATAGGCCATCACTTTCCATGACAGAAAGTGTGTGCACTCCTTCCAATCTGTTTCAGCATTTATGCAGAGATGGGAATAATGCTATATACGACAGTAGATCACAAACCAATGCAAGATGTGCCTAGTTAATGCACTGAAGTTGTTTTCAAGGCTACCACGCCGCCTTCCGTTGTTGACATTTTGTTTGGATTTTCCCCAGCGTGTCCCCCCCCCCCCCCCCACACACACACTGTTCTTGCGATGGTGATGATGGTCATGAAGCTGGCCATATCCATTATACAGCTCATTCCGTGAAATCAGCCGCAATTATGGTGATACACTCATAGTAAAGGTAGAGTTGTAGCAGTGAAGGTAAAAGGCAATTATCGCACATAGCGCTCGTAGTCGCATTATGATTCCGGAGGCAATTTTCTTTTGTTCCGAAAACGAGAGTTAAGGTGCTGAACATGTTCTTGTTGACTCAGCTTAACAGTGATTAATTTTCAGCGATTTCGAAAACGCACGGCATCATGGGGACATATTCGCGTCATGTGCTAGAATTAAATCCTGTATTAAGCATGCATATTGTTTTCAGAACTCGTAAGGTCATTTTACCCACAGTGTGGAGAATGGCCGCAGCACTTCACATTTTTATCCATTCCCTGTAGAACCACTGTGGCAAGTTTACCGTAACAGCCTGCCTAGAATTAGCAACCCAGCTTCGAAAGAAATGCTTTGGATGGTTAGTCATAATGAAGCAACCTCACATAAATTTTCATTACTACGAAGAAAGATTGAACGGCGGAGAAAAAACGCTTAGTGAAATGTCGGATGGCGGTACATATAGCCACTGCATATAAAAAACACAGTATGGAATAAAATGCTCGACACCCTATTTATGTTTAATGGAAGTGGAACAGACCTGTACACAGTGAACTCGCGTGTTTGGAACGGACGGAAACACCTTGTTGCCGGACACGCGATCGAAGAAGAAAAACAAAAATATTCGTGGAGGTGCTGGGTATCGATCCCAGTACCTCTCGCATGCTAAGCGAGCGCTCTACCATCTGAGCTACACCCCCATACACTCATTATAAAGTAACAAGAGCACGGCAAGAGCGGAAAGCAGAGTGGGAAAAAGATCTAGATTGAATGAAACCAACTGAAGCATCTCGCATAAACTGGCTGTGACCGGAATCTTAAGTAGCGTTTAAACGCAATATTATGAGTGTTTACCATTTTGCTCGCATGTTCCGGCAGTGAGACAAAACGTCGTGTCCTGTATAAAAAACGTGCGGTAGAAAAAACTAAAATTTGAAGTTTGAGGTTTGTTTTATTTCCTGCATAAAAACAAAACATTTGCAGACCAGTGCTTGGACCCATAGCCGAAGGCTAGTTGTGGTCCAACGATTAAAGGCGAATATTCACAAGCGCAGTCGTCATGAAAGTTATTAGGTTAGAAAGGCTACTATATATTAACAATAAAAAATATCATAGATATTACTTACATATACAGGGCACTACTAAAGGTGGAATAGCATATAAAGTTAGCAGAGATAAAGCAGAAACAACATCATGGTCTTTACAAATGATCAGATCGCAGATACGACATCAGAGAGCAAAAGATATAAGTACATCTAATACGGAGGACAATCTTCGGCATTTAACGACAGGTAATGGTTTTTCAGCTAATTACAGAAATGTTGGTCATTCCTCAGGTCAACAGGAATTTTATTCCGCACAATTGCTCCCTCATATTGTACAAGTCTCTCATCATACTCATTTTTAATAAGGGGAAGATTAAAATTGTTAAGGGTGAAGTTTCCTATGAATGGTAATTGACTGGTAAATAAGGACTCTAGAAATGGATGATTGTTTCTAATTATGCTGTATCTGCAACGTGTCGTTTCTTCTTTTCTGATGGGATTAAAGCTTAATATATTTAGTGGCGCAAACAAAGGCTTTCTGTGTACATTGTGGTTCGTGAATGTCATTATTCTAATTGCACGCTTTTGCGATCTTATGATAGGGTTAAGGTAAGTGGCGTAGGTCCAGCCCCAGAATTCTAAACAGTATAACTGACTGCTGATAAATTCGAAGTATAATATGCGCAAAATGTTAATGTCAAAGCAATCACGAGCTCGTAAAAGGTTGTAACAACCAGAGGCTAGTTTATAGCAGAAAGCAATAATTTGATTTTTCCAATTTAAGTTGCTATCAAAGACAATACCTAGTTAGTTGAAAGAGTTGGTTTGCTGAAGTGCATTATTGTTAATAACTGGTTTAATTAAGGTATATTATGGGTTTTTCGGTGACTGAATACCATGTATTTAGTTTGCTTAGTAATGTTAGTTAATTTTTCAGCCAAAAAACCAATCTGATATTTTAGCTAACCCTCTGCTTAATTTACATTATAGTTAAACCTCGTTTTCATCACTGGCGGTATTAATGCAAGGCGGTATTAATTTTTTGGCTAAGTGAAAGAACAGTTTTTCATGTTGAGTATCGTGGGCGGAACCCATGTTACTTTGGGGAAATGATTTTGTACTTTTCAAGAAATTTATGAACGCGTTTTGCTATTACTTTTTCGAAAATGCTTTTAACACTTAGAACTGAAATCAATCTGTAACTAGATGGGTCTGATTGATCGCCCTCCCTAAAGATGGGGGTGACTTTCGCTATATTTAGGCGTGATGGGTATATACGAGTAAGTAGAGAGTGTTTAAACGAATGGCATTATATAGGGCCAAGAATATCGACATTTTCCTTAATGAGTCACACGGGAATGCCGTCAGGGCCTGCTGCTTTATTTGTGGTTAAGATGTTAACAGTAGATATTACTTCATTCAGATCAATGTCTTGCATAACAAATGTCTTGTTTATAGAAGTGAGGTTGGCGAATGGCACTTTTCAGGACTTATTCCATGACTGCATCGTCATTGTCATAGCTACTATCATCATTATTGTTATGAACAAAATGTGCCATCCAACTCGTCGCTACTGTCATCACAATTGCTAACTGCAGAGTCATTTTCATCGTTTCTATCATTCTCTTTCATTTTTGTATATGGACCATCCGTTAAAAAAAGAAGCCACATATCCAAATACAATTTCTACGCTGGGCAAGAAGAATTACGATCTGTTTTTCACGATCTCGACGTGGAGGGAAGAGATTTTTTGCTACCGTGGAGAACGGAACCTGCAAAAAAAAAAAACAGCACAAAATAGACCATGTTTTTTACATTATCGGGAAGTGGCTTATTTTTGGAATGTTTTGAACGAACAGTGAAGAAAAGGATTCCAATACACTAGTGGGGTATTCGGTATTCAAGCATAGATAATGAGGCAAAACGTTTTGTAGGGCCAGTTGGTCCATTATGATATGAAAATATTCGGCGGAAATGAAGTAGCTCAAAGACGAAAAGAATAAGGGACATGAAAGAGCGCTGAGTGGCAACTAACCTTTATTGAACAAAACGCACACTATATCTGCGAAGGCAGTGGCAGGAGCGATTAGATGAAATCAACGTCACATGGTGTAAATGGCCGTAAGAGCGATAAAACCCAATATGGTTGATAAGGCTAAAAGATGTTGGAACTCAAAATAATGGTGGAACATTTCGTTGGTCTGGACGAAGTAAATAAAAACAAACGAACGCGGGCGATGAAAGAATCAGACATACGCAAAAGCAGTGTTAGGAAAATCAGGTGAGTCAACGCGACATGTTCAATGTTCAATTTATCGCGTAAGAGCGATAAATCGAAAACAAGGTAAGAAGCTAGAAGAAGATAGCAACTCAAAATAATTCCGTTATTCTTTACAAAGTATACAACAAAAGCTACATGGACGACGAATGAGTCAGTCATGCGCAGTCAATAACTAAAATTTAACAAAGTACTTTTAAGAAGGCCAGTTCGCACTCATAGAGCGATCTCGACGCGTCACTCACACACGCTGAACTTTTTTGGTTTGTAAAGAAAGCTTCCTTCAGTTCACGAGGTACGCTGTCTCGACTTCTATCAAGAATCACGGTATCAAGGAACCAAGACATGCATTCACATTTGCTTCAGTGAACCGCTAGATTGACCCAGTTCCTTTTCCGAGCATGTTCCCTCAATCGTTCATTCAGGCATCTTTTCGTTTGTGCTATGTGCAGTTTGCCACATGCTAGCGGAATCTTGTAGATCACCCCTTCTCTACAACTGCAAATCATATATGGATGCCTGACGCCACATGTTTGCTCTTAAGGGCGTTCCTTGTTAATCCTGAAACACAGTGTAGCCAGCTTACCAGGGGCGCAAAACAATAAATGTACAGCCTTGGTCAAAAGTCCTAAGGCCAAATGCTTTTTGCCTCAGGTGCGAAACGAAGCCATCACGTCGTCTAGATTAGCTAAAGGGCCATGAAATGCTATGCGATAGTTCCTTGCTGGGAAAACAGAAAATCGCCTAAAATTTTAATAGCATTTGTCATTGAACGGTGGCGTGACAGCTCCATTTTGTGGCTGAGCTGGAAATGAAATGTTCTTTGAGGACATTTGACCAAGACCATACCTTGAACTTACTGGCGACTTTTTTCCAAATTATGAGCTGAACAATGGGTGTACGAAACAACAACTGGCCTCACCCTCTTGTTATCCCCTAAATTGTGATTTATTTTCTTGCCCTTGGCCTTCTGAAGCAGGGATTCAGCCATTGCCGAGATTACGGTCTGCGGAAACCCTGCTTGTTACAACTGTGCAATCTGCAACTGAAAACTTTCATGCATGCAGTGCTGACAGGATATTTTTATTGCTGAATCTAATCCCGATGTCGCTATAGCCCGCTAAAAACTCTTAGATTGGGACGAGTCGTAGGAGAAAAGCTTCTTCTGGCTTCGAGGTTTCTACATCCAACAGAATCTCCTTTAATTGTTCGAAGAGAAGCTCCGAGTCCAGACAGTGTAGGTTATTAGCTTATGGGAATTCGAAGGAGCACTTTAAATATGGTTAAGGTCTTCAAAACCAGTTAAAATGTCTGCAGCAGTGGACTGATGAGTAATTGTGTCTTGCCTGCCTAATAGTACTAAAAATTCGTCGACATAGCTGGCAATTTTGGACGCCTTGCTGTTGTCCAACCTACTTTTGAGATTCTTGTCAACGGCCTGCATTGAAAAGAAAGGTGTATTTTGGTTGGAAAGCTTTCTATTCATGTCGGAATTTTGCCTTAGGACAGTTGTCATGCCATTTAAAAATGCAATAAGCTTCACAGCACTATTCTTGCATTTTTCATTTTAACTTGTTCCTTCTCAACTATCGCCATCCATCGGCGTGTCTGTAAGACTAAGCTCCACCTGAATAACGCGGCCTTCAAGATCACTTGGCGGTGCCATAGAGAACAGCTTGGCTAGCACGAATCGACTGCTAGAGAATACCGCAAAATAGTTCCTTTATTCATCTTTGCACTGAATCTTTGCACTGCAATCCGTATCATTTAGCTCTGCTTCTGGTGAGAGGATGCAGCGTTGCTCATATGCAGTTCTAGCTAACTAGCATTCGTCCAGCGACACAATCCGAGTCAGCAATTAGTTTGTTCCAGGTTACTGCCTATTAATGTAGAGCATTGTAGGATTCACTGATTATAATTTGAGTAACATACTAACACAGGTGAACAGAGAGCACAGGAAGTCGCTCAAATACAACTCTGTTATTTATTTCCCAAAACAGAAGCCGAGAAAACGTATTATAAATACAGGTAAACATTACTCTTTCTTTTTATTCTTGCATGAGAATAAAATAAACCACTGGATATGTTTTGATTGTGTTTAAAATATTTAGTGTTAGTAAATAATAATAGCGTACATGATATCCTGCGAAGAACCGTACAAGATGTTTGTAATATTTAGGATGGAAAGTGGGTGGACAGCAGCTGCCAGGTATATTTTATTTTTGTGTAGAACTCTTTTACATGATATCAAAAACAGGTGATTCATAACTGGCTGATAGAGTAGGGCAGGAAAAGAAATTGAACTGCTTTAATTAGGACCTACAGTAAGTATTCATGTCCCGATGAAGTCAAATATTTTCGCCTAGCTGTGGTCGATACTACACCTTCTGGTGACACATACTTTCACGTTCTACATCTTGTATGAACATCGTTGGTCAAACTACGTTCGCTGCTTCTCCAAGACACAGGAAAATAGATGAATATACACACTTGTGGTTTTTAAGGGCAGTTAGTACATGACACTGTTGTTGCCGCGAACGCCACTATATATTTATCTCTTCGACCGCTGTTCATGTAGTATGAAAAGAAAAAGGCTTAATGTATTTCTTAGTTTTGTTCTGGAAATGCATTTCTGTGTAAATTTACAATAAACGTTGCTTGCGTTTTCATGGCGCAAAAGTAATTTGTATAGCATAAAAAATTCCATGCTAACGGCATTGAAAAAGCATAATGTTTTATTTCGTCCAGCTTATGCAGATACGTGAAATGAAGCATCAAGAGATTACTCGAGAAAAATAAACACTCCGTCGAGCTGGATTCGAACCAGCGACCTATGGATGTCCGCAGTGAGAGAACCTCTACAGTCCACCGTTCTACCAACTGAGCTATCGACGGCACGCTCACCTAACCCCGAGTGGCCTCTGGCGATGTGCTCTGAATGACTACATTAACTAATGCTGAGCGCTTCTCCTTTGCACCGCTGTTAACGTGTTCAACCGCACCATGACGTGGGCTTTCTGTCGAAGGTAAAGAATTTTCGGGAGCGTGGGATCTTTTCGTAATTGGAGAGTCTGTCTGCCGCTCATTTCCGGTCTTCTCTACAGCTTCAATGTGCACAACTTTTACATTGGTAAACATGCATATTGAACTTCGCGCCCAAATGGGTTCTTCGCATGTGAACAAAATTCAGCGGGTGAATAAAGAGGCAAATATATAAAAAATGGTTCCACCAAATGCCAATGTGTCTCCCAAGAAGTACACATTGTTGGCAAGCAGGAGATGATGTAATCTATCGTTGACAGTCTTGAAGCAGTGGAAGTTCACTGTGAAGACTGCAGCTTCGTTGTAGAATGCTACATGTGCCTCGCTAGCCCCTTAACCTGTCTAAGAGTTATGCCATGTGATAAGACCTCGATAAGCGTAGCAGGGCGAGGCAGCAATATGCTATTTGACTTTGCAGCAAAAGTAAGTGTGAAGTGTTGATGTTTTACGGTAGGACATGTTCACTGTTGGGAAGGCTTGAATAGAATTGTACACCGTTGTAAACAAGCTTTATAAAAGTTTGCATCAATCTGTATCATTCAGAATGCAGCCACTTGAAATCGCTGAGTAGTTTGCAAGAAGTGGTATCCTATATGCATGATAGGTGCTCTGAAACATCGAATGCTCTCTGATGAAGAGTTCACAGCGCGTGAGAGTTTAGTTTTTATAGAAGGCGCATAACAATGAGTACACTAAGGCAAGGCATTTCCTTCTCCTCGAATTACCTTCACCCATGAAATGTTTTGCTACCTGGAACTAATGTTGGTCATTATTTCTTAAATATCCTTTGTACACTAAATATATCTTCAGCTGAAGGGACCACACAATATGACATTTTTATGAATGAGCTATTATTTGAAGAAAGTCTCAGTGATATACGAGTGTGTATGAATCTTGAATGATGAAAGATTTCTTGGCTGCGACTGACGCTTCGGAGCAGACGTATTGCTTGTAGGGCATCGGTGCGGATGACAATTTTAGCTGTAGGTAGTAAGGTCGTGACGGAGAGAGAGCGAAGGGCCTCTAGGACAGCAACCAGCTCAGCACAGAAAGAAGAAGGAGGTTCAGCAAATTGATATCTGGATGTGCTATTAAGCGCCGTCTTACAAGGACAATGAATTGCAGTTGTCGTTTCACATACGTCAATGCTGGCATCTACATATGCAATTAATTATTGAGCCTTGGGGCAGCTTGTTGTCCTGTTCTGCTATCCTTTCACGAAGGGATGATGCCGCATAAGATGTCGTTGGTCTATGAAGGACAGTAGGTTTGTTTTCGCTCAGCTGAACAAAATTCCATGCGGGTAGAACTGGCGATGTCGGCGGCAATATGGTGTGCAATGTAACATAGGCCCAGAGTGCTCGCAGTGAGTGCAAAAGGGTCACCTTAAGGCTACGAGCATTACAGCGTTGCAGTACTAATTAATCTAATATGTTGAGCTGAGCGTTGTCTTGTAGTGCCACGACCGGTGTGATGGTTCTCATAGTAATGGTTCTCATGACCACATTCTGTCTATTCTTGCCACAACTACCTGCGGGCTACGCATCTGGCGCTACGTTGAGGCATTCCTAGCCAAACGCACGGCTTATATCACACTCGGGTCCTATACCTCCCCGACCATCTATTTACCCAACTGAGGCACACCGCAGGGCTCAGTTCTCTCACCCATCCTTTTTAACATCGCCCTAACTCCCTTAGCCCGGATACTCGAAACTATGCCTGACCTTCATCACGCAATATACGCAGACATCACACTATAGACTTCTAAGGGTTGCCCTGGCCAAGTTGAATATACTTTGCAACTCGCTACAGATGCCATCCACACATATACTCAGGCTATAGGTCTTGCGTGTGCACCGCAGAAATCTGCGCTCCTAGCCATCAAGCCTTCCCCACGTGCCCCAACCATCACCGTACTCATTGACCACGCTCCGATTCCCAACGTACCATGGCTCCGACTGCTGGGTCTCCACATTCAACAGGATACTAGAGCCACCTACACCATACACCTCCCGCAGCGCCAAATCAACCAGATAACATATCTCATTTGTCGCATTTCAAGCCGCAATCATGGCCTCAAGGAAAAGGTACTTTAAGACTCGTAGATGCCCTTATCGTTAGTTGATTAGCTTACCACCTCTACTACCATCACATCACCAAAACCCAACTCAATAAACTTAACGTCCTACACCGCTCAGCCATTAAAGCTGCCCTCCATTTACCTCGTCATACCAGTACGATTCGGTTCCTTCAATTAGGCATTCATAACAATATTGAGGAGGTCATAGAGGCGCCCCTCTCCAGCCAACAACGTCGACTCCGCACATCTACAGGCACTCACTTCCTGCGCTCAATGGGCTATAATACCCCTGATCGCTCACCTCGAGGAGACTCCGCATCTGCGGAGTCTCCTCGAGCTCAAACCCCTCCCACGAAATATAGATCCCAAACACCACAAATGCCGTCGCGCAGCCTGTGCCTCATATTTTTCCAAACAGTACTCTACACGCCAAGACATCATCTACACGGATCCTTCACACAATCCAGACATTCCTCACATATGCACTGCTGTATTCACGGACATTCGCCGCTCGACATTCAATGCCGCCTCCATCCACTGCAATAGTATCGCCGAGGCCGAATGCTTGGCCATTACACTCGCAATTGCACACATCAGTCAGTTGCAGACTCAGCACACCACAATATACACAGACTCCCAAACAGCATACAGATATCTAGTGCGAGGAACCCTCCCACACTCATCTGCTAAAATATTATCTACTCTACCTACCCCTCCCGATACCACCCCATCACATGGGTTCCTGGGCATGAGGACATCCTCGGAAATGAGCGCGCTCATGCGTTTGCCCGAGAACTGAACTTCCGGGCGCCGGTGGATGTCCTCCCCAAACCTTCATTATACACCACCATCGAACCTCTTGACTACACTACTATTGTTCACTACTATCGTCGTTGCCGTGCCGCGTACCCGCCACCACATCACACGCTTTCTCACATCGACAGCACGTACTGGCGACAACTCCAAACACATTCGTTTCCATCTCCTCAATTTGTCCACATATTTCACCCCACGGACTTCCCACCATACTGCACCACATGCAACGCCACCCCACCCACCCTCTACCATTACTTATGGGAATGCCCACATCCTATCCGCGTTCCTCCCGTCAAACACCCCACCCCCTCCTCCTGGGAGGCTGCCCTTCTAGCTACACAACCTGCAGATCAGTTACGGCTGGTCGAGCGGGCTAAGCGAGAAGGAACAGCCAGAGGGCTCCTGGACTAAGAGGTCCTCCTGGGAATGTTTACATTTTTTTTAAATAAAGTTTTTCCTCCTCCTCCTCCTCCTCTCATGGCATCTCTATTTACTGCTTCTAAACGATCCCGTTGAGCTCTTGTCAAGTGCTGCTTGATAAGTGAGGCGTGGCTGTAGAACCGCTGTCACCAAATGCCGTGCGACGTGGGATCGAGCGCCACCGGATTTAGAGGCAATACGTCTTATCAGGCTCAAGGTCTGCATCGCCTGCTTTTTAGCCTGAGAAAGCGAGGCGGTTCCCTTTCCCGACTGATGAATCGATAATCCCAAAATTTTCAATGTCTCACTTTCGTGAAGGGGGATTCCAGATAGTTGGAGATGGATCGGCGTCACCGCGAGTTTACGGCGACCCCAGCGGTTGGCGAGCGACGTGAACATAGTTTTGCTCGCGGAAAGGTCTAGGCCGACAGATTTAACATAGCTGGCAGTAATATCCAAGGCTGACTGTAAAGCTGTCGCTTGAGTAAACATGTCGTGGTGTGTACTCCACACCGTAATATCATCAGTATAGATCAAACATTTGACCTCAGGGACATTATGTAAGCGCCAAGCAAGGGAAATGAAGGCAATATTAGACAGTTTTAGTTTCACGTGCGTACAGAGTTACGTACGCAAACGTGAGAAGTCTACGTGCGCTGCGCGAATTTCGCCAGGACTACTTTTAGTTTCACGTACGTGGTGTACGTGAAGCAAAATGTATGGACCTTTCATACAAGCCTCGAAAAACTGTGCGTACGTGTTATGCCGCGCCATCTAGTACAGATGAACCAAACTAATTTTGTTCAGTCGAGCTGCCTTGAGCCGAGCCATGCAGCGGCCGTAGCCAAGAGTCGGTCGAATTGGAAATTGCTGTTCTCAACGTCGTTGCTCTACAATGAACAATTAGCAAGACGCATACCTATATGCGTCCACCGAACAGCGTGTCGCATGCAGTCTTCGAATGGATTGCATTCTCTCACGTCGCGAAGCATATCCAGATCGTCGCTTTTGGAAAAGCGAATTCGCTGGGCAACAGAACTTATGCTCACAACTTCACGACCTTCCCCCTACAACGGATTGGCTCTGGTTGGCTGCCGGCTTGCATCTGGCACTCTAGCCACTTCTCGCTCAACGCTGGTCTGGCGTGACCTCGCGAGATCGTTGCTATGACGACGACAAACGCTTCTGCGTTAGGCTTAACAGCTGAAAAATCGTCCTTCTATCTAAAAACAAAAGGCTATTTGTCACTTGAAACTTTACGCGAGGGTAAGATTGGGTAAGCTTAAAGCGAATACAACAGTTTAGAACACGATATCGCGCCGAGGAATTAGCGGCGAAGCTGTTATTGCTGTGAAGCGGGCGGGCAGGGCGTCGCCATGTTGTCAACTCTACGTACGCCAGCAACGTGAAGACGCCAACGTGAAAATCCGAATCTCACGTACGTCCGTAAAACTCCCGCAGACTCTTCACGTTCTGCGCATGCGCACTGGTCACACGTAGGCGCTTCACGTACGTAAAGCTCCCACGTACGTGAAACTAAAACTGTCTATTAAACAGCTTTGGTGGCAGTACCGAGCCTTGGGGTACACCGCGAACAGGTACAAATGATCCGATGGAATCGCCATTAAGCCGTATGGCAAATATTCTGTTCTCAAGGAATGATTTTACGAAACTGCGTACCTTATTAGGGAAATGCAGCGTGTCAATACAATTCAAAATGGCGTCGTGGCTAATGTTATCATACGCTTTTCGACATCCATCGCGAGAATGATGCGCAAATTGCGGTTACGGGTTGACGACAGAACTTGCGAGGCCAATACAGCCAGCCCATCTTCAGTGCCTATTGATAGACGGAAGCCAATTTGTGCGGGGGGGGGGGGGGGGTAGAAACCGTGCTGCTCCAGCCACCAGGACAGTCGTGTGGCTAACATTTTTTCTGTCAGCTTGCCCAGCGTTGATGTTAGAGAAATCGGCCGAAAGTTGCCGAGATCCGTCGGTGGCATCCCTTGTTATAGGATTGGGATCACAATGGCTGATTTCCAGGTCTCGGGTACAGAGCCGTCTAGCCATACCTTGTTAATGGGGTCCAGAAGTTGAGGTAATAAAGCGTTACTCAGGTTCTAGTACACTTCATATGCAATGGCATCCGGACCGGATGATGTCTTCCGTTTGGCCTCATCTATTGTCGTAAACAACTCAGGAATGAAGAAAAGACTGGCAATGCCATCGGTGTCGTCTGCTGTTGGCAGTCTGCTTACGTGTGCTGGAATCCCTACAGCGTTAGAAATGGTAGCTGAGGGAGGCAACACATATTTTGGAAAAACTGCCGTGCCGCTTCTCTGGCAAAATCGTCCGGAGACAAGTTAGCTGCGATGCATGCGGTGGTCGCTGCGTCGGGACTACGGCTACCTCGTTCCATTGCCCAGAAAGTTCGCCAGAGAGATGCATTTGATGAATTGCTATTAAATTGTTCACACCAAGTATACCACTGCCGTCGTGCTAGATCCCGTTCATAGTTACGAGCCTTAGCTGTAATATGGTTCACCCTTGTACGTGCCTGAGCTGATGTAGGGTCTCGTGAAGCTGCAGATCAGCTTTTCGGTGAGCAGCCCACAAGTTGAGCAGACCGATGTCAGGAACCGGTCGATCGACGTCTGTCCATGTACTAGTTGTAGCCTTGTCCGAACGCGCATTTTATGCGGTCAACAAGTAGCGGTGACGACTCCACAGGGAGATCTTGCAGAATAGTGCGGAAATTATCCCAGTTGACCACCGTGCATTTACGGCGTAACCGGCGTGCTCGTGATGGATGAACACCAATGATGATTGGGTGATGGTCACCCCCCAGTAATCAGGTTCAATACGCCACGAGGGAGTGCCAAGGCCAGACCACCACGTCAGATCAGCGGCATATGAGGCAGTGCTGCTGTTACAAACAGTCCGCTTTGCTGCGCCGGGATTGTTCAGAAGAGTAAATAACGCATCAGTGAAGGCGTCCTGCACACGCCTACCACGAGGGCTTTAAGTAAGATACCTCCAATCTTGGTGCGGAACATTGAAATCGCCTCCCACTAGAATCGGGCAACTGGAGTATTTCCTACGCACGGACAGCAGCCAGCCCAGATTAATACGTGAGGGAGAGCCACCTGCTGGCCTGACGTAAAAAGACACTACCACAACAGTTGCCTTTGGCACTTTAACAGCAACTGCAAAAACCTCCTGGTATGAGTAGCTGAAGTTTTCCAAAGAGAGGCACACGTGAGGGAAACGTGTCTCAACATACACCGCCGCCTTTCCTGGAGGGGAAGCAGAGTGCACACGACGGTCAATCATCGATGGGGACACGTAACCACAAAAGCCTGGAATTGTTGGCAAGGCGTTGGTCTCCTGAAGTAACAGGGCCCACACATTAAGCTTGTGAAACCGAAGACGGATTTTGAGCTCCCCCACTTTAGTGGAGATGCCTCTGCAGTTCCATTGGAGCGCACCAGAAAAGCTTTTAGAAGCCATCCTTCGTTAGCAGTCCAAGCGTCGCAACAGAACAGCATAGCATAGCATACTATAGCAGTTCACGGCGGCGAACTGACTTAATGTTTTGCTCTCAATTCTCCTGTGTGCAATTTTTTGAGAGGAAGATAGTGCAGTGTGTTCGTGAGCAATTTGGGAGGCTTGAAAATTGGCGTGTAAAATGGTTGTTAGGTCATTGTTAGCAATCCAGTAATGTACTGCATATTCAGGAGGCGTTTAAGGAAGACTGTCTTGGAAAGGAAAAGGAAAAGACGCTAAAAATGTAACTTTAGTTATTGATTCTTAGTTAACAAAGTGAGAGGTTTGAATCCCTTTAGACTCGGGGCACATGCTCGTCAGAGCCGCAGAAAAAGTTAAAGGAGAAAAAGAACACTACACAGTATTGTGATAGCCTTTAAAGACCTTGGTTCAATACAGTTCGGTTTAGCTGCTTCACATGTCCCCAAGCCGTGGTAATCCAATCTGCCAGCCATTCTGATTTCAGGACTAAACAGGTGTCTCAGCCAGTTACAGTCAGCTGTAGTAGCCTGTAACAGTATAATTAGGACCGTATAGTGGCGAGCTACTTTTGGTGTTTCTGTGTGTGCCCCATGTGTGCCAAAATGGTTGCTGCTCTAGCTTGAATCAATGCCTGCAGGATTGCGCCTGTTCCCACGGTACTAAAATTGTTTTGCCTATCTATCAGGTACTCTGTGGGGGCGCTAGTCGATTACCCTTTGAACTTTTATCTTTAAAGCTCAACTCCGGTGGTTTTTTCATCATTTTGTGTTTTTGGTTGAATTACATTCCACTGCCCGTCCTGACTCCAACACAAAAAAACATTTTTCGAAATTCCAATTAGAAGTATTTTTAAAAAGGAAAAACAGCAAATCGAAACCGAAACTGCTTTCACGGCCAGAAACGACGTCCCACTTGACGAAATGGTGACGTCACACTCAGTATTAGAAAAACACAGGTACGCGCGTTAGATGGTGAAAATAACTGATGGAAATCATGAAGCATTGCATAAAATGTCTGAAGTAGTTCAATATAAGCCTCAAAATTTCATAATCATGCGGGAAGTGGACAGTAATGCCGGTATACTGTTTGTGACGTCAGAAACTCAGTGTTGCCGGCAGAAATAGTCTCAATCTAAGCCATGAAAACAGCATATTTTAAAGTCGTGTTGCCCGTGAACAGATTATTGTACGGCGCCCCAATTTTGTAGAATGCGTCAGGACGGAGAGGAGAATCTACAGTAAAATTTTTATTTGAATATTCGAATGTCAAAAAACCTCCGGAGTTGCCCTTTAACGATTGCTGCTAATAAATATTATTACTGCAGATAGTCTTCTGGAACTGTTGGAATAGCAGCTTTAATAGGAAATGCGCATATCCTTGAAAAATGTGTCTGTTAGAGGGTATTTTGGCATCGTGATAGCGAGGAGTGCTAAGCTGCAAGCCAGTTTTGTGGAAGAGGATGGGGGGGAGGGTTACTCACAGTAACTCAAACTCCTACTACAGATACTGCCTAAAGGAGGCATTGCAAGAGTGCATACGTCTTAGAGCTTCAGTGCCTGTGCGAAATATAGTACTTCATTGTAACTTGAGTGTTTAGGTCAGTCATGATAGTGGAAATGTGGACTGGCATGAAGTGCAATCCGCAATACTGGTGTTCCATGTTCTCGAGATTGCATTAGAGACTTATAGCATAGCGGAGACATGTACTGGTTTTACTGGATGCCACCTATGCATGCTCACTGGCCACACCTTGCCCCTCTCCTGCCATGCATGTTCATATGTGCACATGCACACATGTACATTTATTAATGCGAGAGCATTACTTGGCTATGTTCAGATTTCTGACCACGTCCGCAACATCGTGTCCGCAGCAGTTGTGAGTGATTGAGAAGTGGTAGACGTTAATGAGCAGTGTCAATCGATAGAGGGTGACGTATTGTTGTGTCCGAAAATATAATTAGGCAAATAAGTTAATTAGGTAAACAAATAGGGGCAAAAATGTAAAAGTAAAGGCGAGAACGGTCTCATTAGCCAATAGCTTGATGCCACATTTGAATGTATCAAATACTGAAATAGTTAATTAAATCAGTAAAGGTGACATCAAAGATGTGACGTCACGCAACCTGAAGTCGAGGCAAAAAAAGGCACACGAAGGGATTGGCGTACCAAAGCCTGAAGTAGTTAAGGCAGCCAATTGGGTGACGTTAAGGACGTGACGTCACACAACCGGACGTAAAGCCGAAAAAAAGCATAGGAAGGGATTGGCGCGCAATTTGAAACTACCGAAGATTAAAATGCGTAAACAAGGCATGAATTAACGTCACGTCAAGGATATGACGTCACGCAACATAAAGTAGAGCCCAAAAAAACATAGGAAGGGATTGGCGTGCAATTTGAAAGTACCAAAGACTAAAATGGCTGAACAAGAATTGAATTATTGTGAGGTAGAGGATGTGACGTCACGCAACCGGAAGTAGAGGTGAAGAAGGGCATAGGAAGGAATTGTCGTGCATTTTGAAAGTACCAAAGAGTAAAATGCGTAAACAAGAATTAAATTAGGCAACTAGAAGCAACCAGAAGCAACTAACTGCAGCATCCGTGCTTTCGCATCACTCCAATGCAGATTCTTCAGTGCTGTTTAAGTTTATGCACCTTTGTTTATTAGCATTTAATTTTATTTATGTGTGCATGGTGGTGAACAGGTATAGGTCTCCTGTAGGCTAAACCTTTTTATTGAGTTGCAGTGGATGTTACATATAGAAAATAAGACATAGCTTAAAAAGCACTCAATGTTGACCTCTCTTTACTGGTGGCTGCACACTAAGTTAAAAAAAAATGGCAAAAGCTATGTTTATGACAGATTATAGAAGCAGGCCAGTAATTGTGAATGAAAAAGCGTCTGGCAGTTGAGTTTTCTTATTTAGCATGAGTTCAGGCACATATTTGACAGCCAAAGGTAAATTGCCTCCTGTCTGTATGCTGTTTAGATAAGCCAAATTTTTACTTTTCTTGTCAGTGCTTTGCTTTCACACCTATGAAAAATCGTGGCTGGTCAATGTCACCATAATGTGTTTCCTTGCTTTAAGCAGAGCCTCGAAGAGTGGAAGTGGTTTACTCATACCTTTGCAATGTTATCATTTCTAGCTTATGACCGCATTTCACAAGTCCCTGTGCTGTCACTGTGTGCCACAGGTGGAGTCCTTCAGATGAAAACGTATTGATGTTCAACGAATTACAAACCAGTTTAAACCCTTAACGGTACTGAGGCATTTCTCGCCTATTAATAGCAGATGTGTCTGTATGGCATTTTTGTGGTTGTTTCTTAGTTTATGCAGGTTGACATTGGGAATCCCAGTCGAAAAAAACTACAGAACTGTGTCAAAAATACGACAAAATATCCTGTAGTTCTGTCGTAACCATCAGATTTTTCTGTAGCTCTGTAGTACTTTTCTGTAGTATATTTCTGTTGTCTCTATGGCATTTTTGTGCTTGTTTCTTTGTTTATGCAGGTTGACATTGGGAATGGAATCAAAGTAGAAAAATCTACTATAGACCGCTTTGTTGTGCACAGCCAAGGGCTTCCAACAAAGTTTGCCAGAAGCCTGCTGATGCAGGTGTTTACCGAGGAAGAAATTAAAGGTAAGTCTGTATGGGAAGGGCAGCAACGCTCATAAAGATGGCACACAAAAAGACCCGTTGGACCCTGTGCGGCTCAACGCTGTGCTAGGTATGCATTTGGGGACCTGGGGCAGCTGTGTCATTCCCGACTTTTACATTTTTTTCCGGAGTTCTGCGCCGGACATGTAATACATTGGTTAATGTATTAGTTCCCTATTGCAAGAACCAGCATCTCCCAGCGTCTTCCAGTACGAAACCAGTTAGATTTTCGCTCTGGTTTTGCACTGGATCTGCTGGGCACACTGGAGGTCTGCAATAATCACTGGAGCAGTGACGGGAAGACACTGGTTGCACTTGTACGATGGGAGAAAAATGCTGGGATTAGCTTTTGGGCGCTGGGTGTGTCGCTGGCATCCGCGATGCACTGGGAGAAGCTCTTTATGTGTGCTGGGGCCGCACTGTTCCTACCCAGTATAACCGGTGCGGCCCGCGGCGTCGACCAGTTAGCATCCCGCAGGGGCCAACATTGCAACAGCTTGGCCGCACTTTTTTCCTTGAAGGTTTGTGCCACAGCTCCGTGTTCACTGAAAATTGCGCCCACGGTAGCAGAGCATCACTGAAGAGGCGGTGCTGGTAAATTTGCCAGTGATGTCAAACTCCACATGTTAAAATGATTTTAGTGCACAAAATATAGCGCATAGGCATTCAGAACATTAGTTGCTAGTCGTGAGATCAGGCACCAAGCTCTAATGGTCAAGACGTTGTAATTGTTAGAGCGGCAGCAATGGCCTGTAGACTGCGAAACTGAAATCTCGACCTTATAAATGCTGTCATGACATCAAATGCAAAAATGTTTCAAAGGGTTCCAGTTCTCAGCGTGGCCGAGTTGTTAGCGTAGTGAGCCAGATTAAGAGGTGCCGAGTTCGAAACGCATTAGGTGCCGCTATTTTACTTTGTTTTTTACTTTTTAAGTTTTTTTTATAGTACTTGACGTGCTTCGTTATATTTTTAGCTTTTAATTTTTATCCTAGGCCGTTTTTCTCCGGGCGACCAGTGCCGCCGGTGCGGAGTGTGCCAGTATGCCGCGTCCAAGTGAGCCAATTCTTCTGCGTCATACTGGGCCCATAATCAGGTATGGCGCTGGGGCACTGGTACCCAGTGGCACTGGTTTTTGCAATAGGGTTGCGACTCCTGCAGGCATATATACCTCTACTAGTTGAGTCGTGCTTGTTCTCAAAGCTAGGTCTGCAGTGCAAAAAATAAATGGATGCTTTGAATGTGTTTTTGCATAAATGAATTTTTTAGTATGCATTGTTTAGTGCATTTGCTTTTTTTGCGGTATTGTGTAGCGACTGTGTATTCATGTATATTACCTCTCTTTAGCAGTGTGTTGCTGGTATATAGTACTTGAGAAGTTTGGTACGGTTGAAGTCACCTTTGCATGAGTGCAGTTTTTATTATTGAATCAGTTTTACGAACCTCTCAACCCTTTCATAGTGTTCACTGCTTTGTGCAGAGACCTATGATAATCTGATGAGGTTTGTGAATTGAATCGATGCGGCATGAATGTTTTTTGCGACAGCCCAAGTGGCAAACTTTTTTTCTTTCTTGCGGGCAAAACCTGCAGCCGATTTCCGACAGCAACAATGATACAGCTGAATAACAGCCTATCGTCGATGTTAAGCCGTGAAATAAATAGAGGGTACATACTATGTGTGGGCCCCCATCTCTGCCAGCCAGCTATTGTTTTGAAGTATTTATTATACATTTCCGAACAACATATGTGTATTTATATTTGCGTGTTTGCACGACCAAAACATCGGTAGCCACTTTACACAACCCAAACAGTTAAACGTCCTGCTGCACTGGCAGTGTTTACAGGGAGCAAAATAGCCGTACAAGACATCATGATGGCAACTGGTGAGCATCAAGGATCCAATTGCATAAGCTCCGCCATGACACCAAGCACACTTTAGCCTGCCATCAGAAAAGTATGCATTAGGAACACACTAGACTCGCGGTGGCCAATATGGTTTTGAATGCCATTAGGAATGAATAAGGAAAGCTCACAAGAAAGTCATGAGACATACAAATGAGTCTCATGTATAAAGTCACTGGAGTTTCTAAAGCCACAGTGCATATTTTATTAAGGAGCAGCGGAGCCAGCCTGCAGACGATGAGCCGTGCGACGCACCAGCGGCAATGTGTTGCGAAACTTGTTTGTATTGCAATTATCAATAACACGGTATGGGTCACAAATCCGCAAAAAGGATTTTTGTTTTGCTTTCGGCTTATTGTTTAAGTGAAGAACAGATTTTAGCATGCTCTTCTTGCGCTGCAGAAGAGATCCACCGTATCGTTGGCGCAGAGGGCTTGCGGGAGGCACGGCCTGCCCGGCGTACGTGTTTACTACGGTGGAGGAAGTAAAATGAGCATCATATTCCGGAGTCCTTAATTGGAACCTAGTCGTATGGCTTACACACAACGTTCATAGGCGAACCAAATCAGGATAGACTGCAAAGCGGTGAAGCAGAAACATATTACCGCCACATTCGCTGCTTCCCGCATACTCTGTCGGCAATCATTTTGCGATTTCGTTGATTGTTTGTGCAGTCCAGGATCACGCATTGCTGTCCCGATGACATTACCACTAAAATGGACGCTAATAAATGTATTTAGGCCTCTCAAACAGGAATATACCGAGATGCAAGGCCGCTTTGCTATGCATAAAACGTGCGATGAACGTGCATCTGTAAAAGTTATAGGGGCTTTTGATAATAACTTTTCGGAGAAACGCCAACTCTCTCATAAGTATATTTCTCGCTATACAAGTTCAGGTTAAAGTGACTTGTTGACTCGCCAAGGAAAGTGACTTAGCATAGTACTACAATTATTGACCATTTGTTGTAGCGGATTTATAAAAGAGAGAAACAAAGCGGGTCAGTGTATTACAATAGGCGAGTCTTAACACAGTAAACATGAAGACGCAAAGTAAACATAAATAATAAATGCTGAATATAGAGCCACTAACTCTTATGAGAACATTTTTATGGCCTTATACTCGGAAAATTCAATGATTTTAATCATTCGAATGTAATTTACGACAGCAAACGAAGTCAGCACGCGCTTATCAGAAAAGGCTTAGGAATTGTGAAAGGCAGCAATCTAGATTTTGTTTTCTCGTCCACTCAGTCAATAAATACATCATTAAGGCTTCATGCACTTTCAAAATGACTAACTTTCATTGCACAATATGTATTCGATCCACGTGCTTTCCGCTGGATCTATTTGCGTGTGCGAGTATTCATTACATTTGACCCTAATATTCAGAAAGGCAACATGGATCAAATAATGTTGCATTCAATTCCTTCAATATATACGACATGGTAGCATAATATTACTTCCTTCCTTTTTAAGATTACTTGTAAGCCGTAATAAATTACCAACTGCATCTTTTCGTCACTAAACACACACCAAGAAGTTTACGGCCGCCAAACACTACATTCTATTACAAATAACCTGTGGAAAAGTATTGACTATAATGCTCAATTTTAACTATGTTTCACGAATTTAAGAAAAAACATTATAGATTTTCCTCACCGCTTTATCCTAGTTTCTATTTCGCTCTGTTCTGATTTGTTATTTGTGCTGTGTGAATGAATGTGCATTCTTAAACTCTGCATAGTTCATCACTGTCTACTGCTGTAACGTGTTTTCTTTAAAAACGGTTGCATTATGCGGTCGTGAAAACCAGGCTGCCTTAGTATACAATCCTGGGGACTCTTAAACCAGTGTTTTCGAATAAAACAAGTTGGGATTGATAGTTTTGTTTAAAATTATATAATTCATGAAAGTTCTAGGGGCCTGGATGCACATAAGGAATAATTGATTTGAGTTCCCACCACACATACAGAGTGAACTCTTACCGTGCAGCAAAAGCTCCCACTTACACCGTGTTGTACCATAAGAACCGTAACACGGTTTTGTTTTTTGTTTTTCACAAGAAAGTTACTTTTAGAAGACAATAGTATACATAAAAATAGCCGTACGGCACAAAAGATATGGAGGTGCTGGGTATCGATCCCGGTACTTCTCGCGAGCTGCACCCCCGACGGGCAAGAGCAAGAGCAAAGCACCTGCCTGGGCGGTGAGAGTTGCGCAGAGAATCTCCACCACAATCAAGGGCGCCCGAACGAGAAATGCAGTCACTTTTCGCTCTCTCTTTGTGTCGTAAGCGTCTCGCTGGCGGATTCTGCGTTTTCGACCACAGTCACGTAGCCGCCATACATTCATACTCTCCCGCACTTTCATCATTTAAGGTTCATACACACTCGTATATCGCTGAGACTTTCTTCAAATAATAGCTTATTTATAAAAATGTCATATTGTGTGGCCCCTTCAGCTGAAGACATATTTAGTGTACAAAGGATATTTAGGAAATAATGACCAACATTAGTTCCAGCTACCAAAACATTTCATGGGTGAAGGTAATTAGAAGAGAAGGAAATGCCTTGCCTTAGTGTACTCTTTGTTATGCGCTTTCTTTAAAACCTAAACTCCCGCGCGCTCTGAACTCTTCATCAGAGAGCTTTCGATGTTTCAGAGCACCTATTATGCATATAGAATACCACATCTTGCAAACTACTCAGCTTTTTCAAGTGGCTGCATTCTGAATGATACAGATTGATGCAAACTTTTATAAAGCTTGTTTACAACGGTGTACAATTCTATTCAAGTCTTCCCAACACTGAACATGTCCTACCGTAAAACATCAACACTTCACACTGACTTTTGCTGCAAAGTCAAATAACATATTTCTGCCTCGCCCTGCTACGCTTAACGAGGACTTATCACGTGCCATAAGTCTTAGACAGGTTAAGGGACTAGCGAGGCACATGTAGCATTCTACAACGAAGCTACAGTCTTCGCAGTGAACTTCCAGTGCTTCAAGACTGTGAGCGATAGATTACATAGTCTCCTGCTTGCAAACAATGTGTACTTCTTGGGAGAAACATTGGCTCGTGGTGGAACCATTTTTTATAGGTTTGCCTCTTTATTCACCCGCTGAATTTTGTACACATGCGAAGAATCCATTTGGGCGCGAAGTTCAATATGCATGTTTACCAATGTAAAAGTTGTGCACATTGAAGCTGTCGAGAAGACCGGAAATGAGCGGCAGACAGACTCATCAATTACGAAATGATCCCACGCACCCCAAAATTCTTTACCTTCGACAGAAAGCCCACGTCATGGTGCGGTTGAACTCGTTACCAGCGGTGCACAGGAGAAGCGCTCGGCATTAGTTAACGTAGTCATTCAGACCACATCGCCAGAGGCCACTCGGCTTGAGGTGAGCGTCCCGTCGATAGCTCAGTTGGTAGAGCGGTGGACTGTAGAGGTTCTCTCACTGCGGACATCCATAGGTCGCTGGTTCGAGTCCGGCTCGACGGAGTCTTTATTTTTCTCGAGTAATCTCTTGATACTTCATTTCAAACATCTGCATAAGCTGAACGAAATAAAACATGCTTTTTCAATGCCGCTTAGCATGGAATTTTTTATGCAATACAAAATCCTTTTGCGCCGTGAGAACGCAAGCAACGTTTATTGTAAATTTACACAAAAATGCATTTCCAGAACAAAACAACTAAGAAATACAATAAGCCTTTATCTTTTCATACTACCTGAACAGCGCTCGAGGAGATAAGTATATAGTGGCGTTCGCGGCAACAACAGTGTCATGTGCTAACTGCCCGTAAAAACCACAAGTGTGTATATTAATCTATTTTCCTGTGTCTCTGAGATGCAGCGAACGTAGTTTGACCAACGATGTTCCTACATGATGTAGAACGTGAAAGTATATGTCACCAGAAGGAGTAGTATCGACGACAGCTAGGCGAAAATATTTGACTTCATCGGGACATGAATACTTACTGTAGGTCCTAATTAAAGCAGTTCGATTTCTTTTCCTGCCCTACTCTATCAGCCAGTTTTGAATCGCCTGTGTTTGATATGATGTAAAAGAGTTCTACACAAAAATAAAATATGCCTGGCAGCTGCTGTCCACCCACTTTCCATCCTAAATATTACAAACATCTTGAACGGTTCTTCGCAGGATATCGTGTACGCTATTATTATTCACTAACACTAAATATTTTAAACACAATCAAAACATATCCAGTGGTTTATTTTATTCTCTCATGCAAGAATAAAAACAAATAGTAATGTTTACCTGTATTTATAATACGTTTTCTCGGCTTCTGTTTTGGGAAATAATTAACAGAGTTGTCTTTGAGTGACTTCCTGTGCTCTCTGTTCACCTGTGTTAGTATGTTACTCGAATTATAATCAGTGAACCCTACAATGCTCTACACAAATAGGCAGTACCCTGGGACAAACTGATTGCTGACTTCGATTGTGTCGCTGGACGAATGCTAGTTAGCTAGAACTGCATATGAGCAACGCTGCATCCTCTCACCAGAACAGTTGCAAGCACAGCTAACTGACACAGCTTGGAGTGCAAAGATTCAGTGCAAAGATGAATAAAGGAACTATTTTGCGGTATTCCCTAGCAGTCGATTCGTGCCAGCCAAGCTGTTCTCTATGGCACCGCCAAGTGATCTTGAAGGCCGCGTTATTCAGGTGGAGCTTAGTCTTACAGACACGCGGATGGATGGCGATAGTTGAGAAGGAACAAGCTAATGTGAAAAATGCAAGAATAGTGCTGTGAAGTTTATTGCATTGTTAAATAGCATGACAACTGTCGCAAGGTAAAATTCCAAGATGAATAGAAAGCTTTCCAACCAAAATACACCTTTCTTTTCAATGCAGGCCGTTGACAAGAATCTCAACAGTAGGTTCGACAATAACAAGGCGTCAAAATTTCAAAAAAAAAAAAAAAAAAATATTTGTTAGCAAATGTTCGATAATTGCAGCGCTGTACTCCGGCACTCTCGTAGGCGAGTAAACGAGGCACATGTAGCCTCAACTTGTACAAGAGAAACTTATTTACAAGGTAGTTAACGTTTCGCTGCAAAGCGAATAACAAAATCCCGTGTAAAGTTTACAAATGCACTGTCAACAAAATAAGGAAGCGAGCGGTCAAAACCAACGACGAAAATAAATGGACTTCCCTTCGTAAGATAACTAACGAGTCTTTTCTCCGTAGATCGTCGTGTTCGCTTTCATCTATTAATTAAGAGAAAACATCAACCAACTAGCCCCAACCAAAAGTTCATTGAAGTTTTTCCGGGGTATTGTTATGTCGAGTTTACCGCTCTAGATTCAGGCATGGATTTGAGTGACGGCGCAGTAGAGTTCAGTTATAATTTAGGCTGCTGGGATTTGGGAGTCGTAAAGCTTTATGTAACATCGCACAATTCATGCGTGTTCATGTGTTTCACCTGATTTTTAACGCCGCAACCGCGGCTAGGAAGCAACAGTGCACTTCGAATTTGAGAGGTAGTCAAATATACGATATTGCGAAACAGAGGCATGTGAGGCCTAATTTAAGTGTGAGATGAAGGACTCATAATGCTGAAATACTCTTGAGTCCTATCGAAACACTTGTTCATAAACGCGTTATCCTTCATGCCGGTAAAGTAACGATTGTGTGCTTCAATATCAAAGCCTCATGGCAGCACAGCTTTTGTGTAAACACTACAAACGGTTTGTGCATGCGGTGCGTCTTGATTGAAGTTTAGAAGTTTTCATGTTGCGACCAATGCGTGCCTTTAATTAATCCCTACATTTCTTGCTGACCATATTAGTCGATCTATGTGCGTGCCTTCAATTGTAAGCGAGCTTGCCGTAGAGAATCTCCATTTGGTATTTTTCGTGACTCCTTCGTCTTGCGAAATGTTGCATAAGAACCAGTTACACCATTGGCAAAATCGGCGTTTTCTTCTTTGCATTTCAAAATGTATTGAACGCAGTTTCAAGGGGATATGGTGAATAATTAGATATTTTTTTCCTACATTCGTCGGCGTCGTGGCTTAGTTTTTTTTTCTTCATGGAGAAACAACGTGCCCATGGTGGGAACCGAACCCACGACCTCCAAATATCGCGTCCGGTGCTCTTACAACTGAGCTACATAGGCCGCTGTCTCACTTGCTACTTTCTTGGGTGTTAATGTTGTCGGTATACGAACCTTAAGAGTGTTCACCAGCGCCACCCTCAACCATAGCGGTGGACACGTAGAGCGTGATCAAGAGCGACGGCGAAAGCTGTGCTAGAACCCTCTTACGCTACCTATATGGCTTCAAGACTGCCAGAACCGAGACCCCCGTAAGGTTCATATACAGACAACATTAATACCCAAGAAAGTAGCAGGTGGGACAGCGGCCGATGCAGCTCAGTTGGAAGAGCACCGGACGCGATATGCCGAGGTCATGGGTTCGGTTCCCACCATCGGCACGTTGGTTTTCCTGCTATTTGTTGTTTAATTATCTTTGCTCTAATCAGATTACATTACCGATTTATGTGATTACCGAAGTAAACATTAAAAAAAAACTGCAAAGTACAATCCCCAATGCTTTCCTTGCCCTCGCCGACTATTGTCTTCTTTCATTCATGTATTATAACGAGCACCCTCCTTTTCCCTTCATTTATCTGCTTGTAGATTACGGGGATCTCGGTTCTGGCAGTCTTGAAGCCATAGGTAGCGTAAGAGGGTTCTAGCACAGCTTTCTCCCTCGGTTTTGATCACCTTCTACGTGACGCTGGTGGTAACACAGGACGTTCCACGTCCACCGCTTTGGCTGAGGGTGGCGCTGGTGAACACTCTAATGCTAATCCTAGATTTCTGTGAGCGACATGATCTAGTTATAGTAAATAGAGAAACAAAATGGTGAAGGCCAAATCACGTGGGAATTCCGCAACAGACAGGCGACCATTTACTACTGTCCAATGTCGCAGGAAATTTATAGCAAGATCACAAAAATGAAAATATACTAAGAAGGGGAGTGTAGACTGGGAATTGATCATAAATGCATTAGTCTGCAGATGGGGCCCTTGATGAAAACAGAACTGAAACTTAGACAAAAAGTAAACGCAAAATTAAACAACGATCAAATAGCGCAGATAGCAGCAGACATAGAGGAAGCAATAGAGAAAAGCCCCAAGGAAGACTGGGATTATGAACAGGTAGAACTACTCATAAGGAGGAAAATTAAGGAGGTTAAAGTAGCAAACTGCTGGAATGGAAAAAGGAAGCCACGGAGCTGGTGGAATAAGGAAATCAGGGAAGCTATTGAATAACAACGGGCTGTTTCAAGGGAACACCGAGTGGCAAAGAAAGAATAGGTATCTCAGGAGGAAATCGACCAAAACTGGGAATCATATAGACAAAAGAAACTTGAGGTAGAGGCCCTCGTCCAAAGTAAAATAAGGCGGTCCACCGATCGCTGGATGGCTGACATACACGACACCTCTAGAGGCGGAGCAAGAAATATTCTGGAACCATATAAGCTGTCTAGGGAAGAAGAATCAAAGAAAGCAGGATCGGATTCAAGATAACGAGGAAAATTGTTTAAAGGGAGACAACGCAGTAAACTACATTACATCAGTTATAGCCGAGTCATTTAAGAGCGACGATAGGGTAATCTCCACAAATCAGGAAGCAACACAAGGTAGCAGAATACAAAGCAGCTTAGAACTGACTTATCTAAACTGGAAAAAGGCAGAAAAAAAATATTCTTAAAAACACATCTGCAGGAATAGATGGAATTTCGATAAAGCTGATTAATGAACTTCGTCCAAAAAGTAAGGAAACGTTGTTAAAAGCTCTGGATACAGTCATAACGAATAAGCAAATTCCGGATAACAGGTGGCAGAGTAAAATGAATTTAATTTATAAAGAGAAAGGAGAATGTGTTGTGTGTATTTGTGTGAATGTTGTGTATTTGTCGCGTAATATTCTGTGTGTGTGTGTGTGTGTGTGTGTGTGTGTGTGTGTGTGTGTGTGTGTGTGTGTGTGTGTGTGTGTGTGTGTGTGTGTGTGTGTGTGTGTGTGTGTGTGTGTGTGTGTGTGTGTGTGTGTGTGTGTGTGTGTGTGTGTGTGTGTGTGTGTGTGTGTGTGTGTGTGTGTGTGTGTGTGTGTGTGTGTGTGTGTGTGTGTGTGTGTGTGTGTGTGTGTGTGTGTGTGTGTGTGTGTGTGTGTGTGTGTGTGTGTGTGTGTGTGTGTGTGTGTGTGTGTGTGTGTGTGTGTGTGTGTGTGTGTGTGTGTGCGCGTGTGTGAGTGTGTGCGTGTGTGTGTGGTGTAACGTTCTTTATGTGTAAAATTTGATGGTAAATTAGGCAATAAAAAAAGTCGATAGCTCAGTTAGTAGAGCGGTGGACAGTAGAGGTTCCCAGTCTGCGGACATCAATAGGTCACTGGTTTGAATCCCGCTAGACGGAGCATTTTATTTTTTGTTGAGTGATCTGGCATATCTCTATGCTTGCCATCCTGACATTGCAGGCGTACAACGGAAAAAATACATCGCTCACTCAGAAGTGGTGAAGGCTGTACAATCATGCTTTTGAGCACCACTCTAACATTACTCACACATTTTCGACGAAACCTATTTACTCAAAAAAAAATAAGTGTTTCAAGCCTTTTCCTCATTATGCTACTTCAGCAGCACTGGAAGTGACAAATGTATAGAGACGTTATCGGCAAAAAGACAGCATGTGCTGCGTTGCCGAAAAGCCACAGATATGGATATTGCGTAATTTCTAATGACTCTGACATGCAGTTATAATTAGAGTACAGAATACCGGTTATAATTAGAATACAAGAATAAAGCAGTGAAATCTATTGCCATATTGAATGCCACGAAATGTGTAAAAAACTCTAAACGGATGACCTCTACATCATCCGTGTAGTCGGTAATACAGCAGTCATAAGCACTCTTGTTTTGTTACGGCCAGCCAGATACTGAAGCGCAAAAACGAGCCGCAAGGTGCAAGGAAAGCAAAAATGCAATCAGTCACCGGCTAGATTCGAACTCACGACCTCCTGTTTACTAGCCAGGCGCTTTAACCAACTAAGCCACGGCGCCGACGGAAGGAGTGAGAAAATTTCCAATTTTCTCCCCTTCTCGCTCAACGAGCGTTAAAATACATTTAAAAAATCACAACAAAAGCAGGCTTTATCAATGCTGTAACTCGTTCTCATGCACCATTTCGCAAGAGCGAGGAGTCACAAAAGATGCCAGAGACTCCCTACGGCAAGCTCAATTACAATGGAAGCAACGGTCGAAAATTGCGTAACCTAGTCAGGGAGAAACGTTGTGATGAATATTAAGATGCACTCTGAAGGTAACTCTAAGACGGCGAAGCTTGATTGTGCAGGTAAGCATTCACAGAGTGCTTGCAGTGGTTTTTTAAAAAAGCAGTTTTACTCGCCCAATTTTCTCATCAGGCATCGCATTCTTCACTTCGATGCGTTAAAGGTGGCGCAAATAAATATTTTTATGGACACGTGTGTGGTAAGAATTCAAAGGTGCTTTAGTCTACAGTGTCACTAATATCTTAATAAACGTAGGCTTAACATGCAACTGCCTCACAGTGTCGTATCTTTGCCGATAAATTTCCAACTGCACATTAGGGTCCTAGTTGTCGCGGCTGCATTATGTTCACGGTGGCGAACTGAGTTAATGTTTTGCTCTCAATTCTCCTGTGTGCAATTTTTTGAGAGGCAGATAGTGCAGTGTGTTCGTAAGCAACTTGGGAGGCTTGAAAATTGGTGTGTAAAATGATTATTAGGTCATTGTTAGCAAGCCAGTAATGTACTGCATATTCAGGAGGCGTCTTGGAAAGAAAAAGGAAAAGACGCTGAAAATGTAACTTTAGTTAATGAGTTTTAGTTATCAAAGTGAGAGGTTCGGATCCCTTTAGACTCGGGGCACATGCTCGTCAAAGCCGCAGAAAAAGTAAAAAGAGAGAAAGAACACTACACAGTAATGTGACAGCCTTTAAAGACCTTGGTTCACTACAGTTCGGTTTAGCTGCTTCAGATGTCCCCAAGCCATGTAATCCAATCTGCCAGTCATTCTGATTTCAGGACTAAACAGATGTCTCAGCCAGTTACAGTCAGCTGTAGTAACCTGTAACAGTATAATTAGGACCGTAGAGTCGCGAGCTACACTTGGTGTTTCTGTGTGTGCCCCATGTTTGCCAAAATGGCTGCTGCTTTAGCTTGAATCAATGCCTGTAGGATTGAGCCTGTTTACACGGTACTAAAATTGTTTTCCCTATCTATCAGGTACTCTGTGGGGGCGCTAGTCGATTACCCATTGAACTTTTATCTTTAACGATTTTTGTTAATAAATGTTATTACTGCAGATAGTCTTCTTTAACTGTTGGAATACCAGTTTTAATAGGAAATGCGCATATCCTTGAAAAATGTCTGTTAAAGGGTATTATGGCATCGTGATAGTGAGGAGTGCTAAGCTGCAAGCCAGTTTTGTGGGAGAGGATGGGGGAAGGGTTACTCACAGTAACTCAAACTCCTACTGCAGACATTGCCTAAAGGAGGCATTGCAAGAGTGCATACTTCTTAGAGCTGCAGTGCCTGTGAGAAATATAGTGCTTCATTGTAACTTGAGTGTTTATGGCAGTCATGATAGTAGAAATGATGACTGGCATGAAGTGCAATCCGCAAGACTGGTGTTCCATGTTCTCGAGATTGCATTAGAGACTTATAGCATAGCGGAGACATGTACTGGATTACTGGATTCCTCCTATGCATGCTCACTGGCCGCACCTTGCCCCTCTCCTGCCATGGCATGTGCATATGTGCACAAGCACACATGTACATTTATTAATGCGGGAGCATTACTTGGCTTAGTTCAGATTTCTGACCGCGTCCGCAAAATCGTGTCCGCAGCAGTTGTGAGTGATTGAGAAGTGGTAGAGGTTAATGAGCAGTGTCAATCGATAGAGGGTGACGTACTGTTGTGTCCGAAAAAATAATCAGGCTAATAAGTTAATTATGTAAATATATAGAGGCAAAAATGTAAAAGTTAAGGCGAAAACGGTCTCATTAGCCAGTAGCTTGATGCCACATTTGAATGTATCAAATACTGCAATAGTTAATTATATCAGTCAGTTAAGGTGACATCAAAGATGTGACGTCACGCAACCTGAAGTCGAGCCAATATAGGGCACAGGAAGGGATTGGCGTATAGTTAAGGCAGTCATTTGGGTGACGTTAAGGACGTGACGTCACACAACCGGAAGTAAAGCCGAAAAAAGGCATAGGAAGGGATTGGCGCACAATTTGAAAGTAACGAAGATTAAAATGGGTAAACGAGCCATGAATTAATGTCACGTCAAGGATATGACGTCACGCAACCTAAAGTAGAGCCCAAAAAGAAATCAGGAAGGGATTGGCGTGCAATTTGGAAGTACCAAAGACTAAAATGGCTGAACAAGAATTGAATTATTGTGAGGTAGAGGATGTGACGTCACGCAACCGGAAGTAGAGGCGAAGAAGGGCATAGGAAGGAATTGTCGTGTATTTTGAAAGTACCAAAGACTAAAATGGGTAAACAAGAAGTTAATAAAGTAACTAGAAGCAACTAGAAGTAACTAACAGCAGCATCCGTGCTTTCGCATCACTCCAATGCAGATTCTTCAGTGCTCTTTAATTTTATGCAGCGTTGTTTATGTGCATTTAATTTTATTTATGTGTGCATGGTGGTGAACAGGTATAGGTCTCCTGTATGCTACACCTTTTTGTTGAGTTGCAGTGGATGTTACATATAGAAAATAAGACATAGCTTAAGAAGCACTCAATGTTGACCTCTCTTTACCAGTGGCTGCACACCAGGTTTAAAAAAAATGGCAAAACCTATGTTTATGACAGATTCTAGAAGCAGGCCAGTAATTGTGAATGAAAATGTGTCTGGAAGTTGAGTTTTTTATTGAGCATGAGTCCAGGCACATATTTGACAGCCAAAGGTAAATTGCCTCCTGTCTGTATGCTGTTTAGATAAGCAAATTTTTACTTTTCTTGTCAGTGCTTTGCTTTCACACCTATGAAATATCGTGGCTGGTCAATATCACCTTGATGTGTTTCCTTGCTTTAAGCAGAGCCTCGGAGAGTGGAAGTGGTTCTACTCATACCTTTGCAGTGTTATCATTTCTAGCCTATGACCACATTTCACAAGTCCCTGTGCTGTCACTGTGTGCCACAGGTGGAGTCCTTCAGATGAAAACGTATTGATGTTCAACGAATTACAAGCCAGATTAAACCCTTAAGGGTACTGAGCATTTCTCGCCTATTAATAGCAGATGTGTCTGTATGGCATTTTTGTGGTTGTTTCTTAGTTTATGCAGGTTGACATTGGGAATCCCAGTCGAAAAAAACTACAGAACTGTGTCAAAAATACGACAAAATATCCTGTAGTTCTGTCGTAACCATCAGATTTTCCTGTAGCTCTGTAGTACTTTTCTGTAGTATATTTCTGTTGTCTGTAGTTCTGTAGCACTTTTCTGTTGTAAGTACAGAAATGTCTGTTGTTACTACAGAATGTTCTGTTGTCACAACAGGTTTCCCGTCAAAAACGGCACAGAAATTCTGTTGTAACATCAGAAGATTTTCTGTAGTTTTTTCCCACTGGGATGGAATCAAAGTAGAAAAGTCTACTATAGACCGCTTAGTTGTGCACAGCCAAGGGCTTCCCAAAAAGTTTGCCAGAAGCCTGCTGAGGCAGGTGTTTACCGAGGAAGAAATGAAAGGTAAGTCTCTGTATAGGAAGGGCAGCAACGCTGATAAAGATGGCACACAGAAAAACCCGTTGGACCCTGTGCGGCTCAACGCTGTGCTAGGTATGCATTTGGGGGCCTGGGGCACCTGTGTCATTCCCGACTTTTACTTCTTTTTCCGGAGCTCTGCGCCGGACATGTAATACATTGGTTAATGTATTCGTTCCTTATTGCAAGAACCAGCGTCTCCCAGCGTCTTCCAGTACGGAACCAGTAAGATTTTCGCTCTGGTTTTGCAATGGATCTGCTGGGCACAATGGAGGTCTGCAATAATCACTGGAGCAGTGACGGGAAGACACTGGTTGCACTGGTACGATGGGAGAAAAATGCTGGGATTAGCTTTTGGACGCTGGGTGTGTCGCTGGCATCCGCGATGTACTGGGAGAAGCTCTTTATGTGTGCTGGGGCCGCAATGTTCCTAACCAGTATAACCGGTGCGGCCCGCGGCGTCGACCAGTTAGCATCCCTCAGGGGCCAACATTCTAACAGCTTGGTCGCACTTTTTTCTTTGAAGGTTTGTGCCACAGCTCCGTGTTCACTGAAAATTACGCCGACGGTAGCAGAGCACCACCGAAGAGTCGGTGCTGGTAAATTTGCCAGTGATGTCAAACTCCACATGTTAAAATGATTCCAGTGCACAAAATATAGCGCATAGGCATCCAGAACATTAGTTGCCAGTCGTGAGAGCAGGCACCAAGCTCCAATGGTCAAGACGTTGTAATTGTTCGAGCAGCAGCAATGGAATGTAGACTGCAAAACATGAAGTCTCGACCTTATAAATGCTGTCATGACAACAAATGCATATATGTTTCAAAGGTTTCCAGTTCTCGGCGTGGCCGAGTTGTTAGCGAGCTAGATTAAAAGGTGCCGAGTTCGAAACGCGCTAGGTGCCGCTCTTTTTCTTTGTTTTTTACTTTTTAAGTTTCTTTTATAGTACTTGACGTGCTTCGTTAATTTTTAGCTTTTCATTTTTATCCTAGGCCTTTTTTCTCCGGGCGACCAGTGCCGCCAGTGCGGATCGTGCCAGTATGCCGCATCCCAGTGCGCCCAGTCTTCTGCGTCATACTGGGCCCATAATCAGGTATGGCGCTGGGGCACTGGGACCCAGTGGCATTGGATTTTGGAATAGGGTTGCGACTCCTGCAGGCATATATACCTCCACTAGTTGAGTCGTGCTTGTTCTCAAAGCTAGGTCTGCAGTGCAAACAATAAATGGATGCATTGAATGTGTTTTTCATTAAATGAATTTTTTAGTATGCATCGTTTAGTGCATTTGCTTCTTTTTGCGGTAATGTGTAGCGACTGTGTATTCATGTATATTACCTCTCTTTAGCAGTGTGTTGCTGGTATAGAGTACTTGTGAAGTTTGGTACTGTTGAAGTCATCTTTGCATGAGTGCAGTTTTGATTACTGAATCAGTTTTACAAACCTCTCAACCCTTTCATAGTGTTCACTGCTTTGTGCAGAGATCTATAATAATATGATGAGGTTGGTGAATTGAATCGATGCGGCATAAATTTCTTTTTGCTACAGCCCAAGTGGCAAACTTTTTTTCTTTCTTGCAGGCAACACCTGCAGCCGATTCCCGACGGCAACAATGATACAGCTGAATAACAGCCTGTCGTCGATGTTAAGCCGTGAAATTAAATAGAGGGTACATAATATGTGTGGGCCCCCATCTCTGCCAGCCAGCTCTTGTTTTGAAGTATTTATTATACATTTGCGAACAACATATGGGTATCTATATTTGCGTGTTTGTTTGCACGACCAAAACATCGGTAGCCACTTAACACAACCAAAACAGTTAAACGTCCTGCTGCACTGGCAGTGTTTACAGGGAGCAAAATAGCCGTACAGGACATCATGATGGCAACTGGTGAGCATCAAGGAACCAATTGCATCAGCTCCGTCATGACACCAAGCACACATTAGCCTGCCATCAGAAAAGCATGCATTAGGAACACACTAGACTCGCGGTGGCCAATATGGTTTTGAATGCCATTAGGAATGCATAAGGAAAGCTCACAAGAAAGTCATGAGACATACAAATGAGTCTAATGTATAAAGTCACTGGAGTTTCTAAAGCCACAGTGCATATTTTATTAAGGAGCAGCGGAGCCAGCCTGGAGACGATGAACCGTGCGCCGCACCAGCGGCAATGTGTTGCGAAACTGGTTTGTATTGCAATTATCGGTAACATGGTGTGGGTCACAAATCCGCAAGAAAGATTTTTGTTTTGTTGTCGGCCTATTGTTTAAGTGAAGAACAGATTTTATCATGCTCTTCTTGCGCTGCAGAAGAGATCCACCGTATCGTTGGCGCAGAGGGCTTGCGGGAGGAACGGCCTGCCCGGCGTACATGTATACTACGGTGGAGGAAGCAAAATGGGCATCATATTCGGGAATCCTTCATTGGAACTTAGTCTGTATGGCTTACACACAACGTTCATAGGCGAATCAAATCAGGATAGACTGCAAAGCGGTGAAGCAGAAACATATTACCGCCACATTCGCTGCTTCCCGCATGCGCTGTCGGCAATCATTTGGCGATTTCGTTGATTGTTTGTGCAGTCCACGATCCCGCATTGCTGTCCTGATGACATTACCACTAAAAGGGACACTAATAAGTGTATTTAGGTCTCTCAAACAAGAACATACCGAAATGCAAGGCCGCTCCGCTATGCATAACACGTGCGATGAACGTGCATCTGTAAAAGTTATAGGGGCATTTGATATTAACTTTTCGGAGAAACGCCAACTCTCTCATAAGTATATTTCTCGCTATAGAAGATCAGGTTACAAGTGACTTGTTGACTCGCCAAGGAGAGTGACTTAGCATGGTACTACAATTATTGACCATTTGTTGTAGCGGATTTATAAAAGAGAGAAACAAAGCGGTTCAGTGTATTACAATAGGCGAGTATTAGCCTTAACACAGTAAACATGAAGACGCAAAGTAAACATAAATATTAAATGCTGATGATAGAGACTTACTAACTCTTACGAGAACATTTTTATGGCCTTATACTCGGAAAAATCAATGATTTTAATCATTCGAATGTAATTTACGACAGCAAACGAAGTCAGCACGCGCTTATCAGAAAAGTCTTAGGAAGTGTGAAAGGCAGCAATCTAGATTTTGTTTTCTCGTCCGCTCAGTCAATAAATACATCATTAAGGCTTCATGCACTTTCAAAATGCCTAACTTTCATTGCACAATATGGATTCGATCCACGTGCTTTCCGCTGGATCTATTTGCGTGTGCGAGTATTCATTACATTTGACCCTAATATTCAGAAAGGCAACATGGATCAAATAATGTTGCATTCAATTCCTTCAATATATACGACATGGTAGCATAATATTACTTCCTTCCTTTTTAAGATTACTTGTAAGCCGTAATGAATTACCAACTGCATCTTTTCGTCACTAAACACACACCAAGAAGTTTACGGCCGGCAAACACTACAATCTATTACAAATAACCTGTGGAAAAGTATTGACTATAATGCTCAATTTTAACTATGTTTCACGAATTTAAGAAAAAACATTATAGATTTTCTTCACCGCTTTATCCTAGTTTCTATTTCGCTCTGTTCTGATTTGTTATTCGTACTGTGTGAATAAATGTGCATTCTTAAACTCTGAATAGTTCATCACTGTCTACTGCTCTAACGTGTTTTCTTTAAAAACGGTTGCATTATGCGGTCGTGAAAACCAGGCAGCCTTAGTTTACAATCCTGGGGACTCTTAAACCAGTGTTTTCGAATAAGACAACTTGGGATTGATAGTTTTGTTTAAAATTTTATAATTCATGAAAGTTCTAGGGGCCTGGATGCACATAAGGAATAATTGATTTGAGTTCCCACCACACATACAGAGTGAACTCTTACCGTGCAGCAAAAGCTCCCACTTACACCGTGTTGTACCATAAGAACCGTTACACGGTTTTGTTTTTTGTTTTTCACAAGAAAGTTACTTTTAGAAGACAATAGTATACATAAAAATAGCCGTACGGCACAAAAGATATGGAGGTGCTGGGTATCGATCCCAGTACCTCTCGCATGCTAAGCGGGCGCTCTACCATCTGAGCTACACCCCGGACGGGAAACAGGAAGAGCAAAGCACCTGTCTGGGCGGTGAGAGTTGCGCAAAGAATCTACACTACAATCAAGGGCGCCCGAACGAGAAATGCTGTCGCTTTTCGCTCTCTCTTTGTGTCGTAAGCGTCTCGCTGGCGGATTCTGCGTTTTCGACCACAGTCACGTAGCCGCCATACATTCATACTCTCCCGCACATTCATCATTTAAGATTCATACACACTCGTATATCGCTGAGACTTTCTTCAAATAATAGCTTATTTATAAAAATGTCATATTCTGTGGCCCCTTCAGCTGAAGACATATTTAGTGTACAAAGGATATTCCAGAAATAATGACCAACATTAGTTCCAGCTACCAAAACATTTCATGGGTGAAGGTAATTAGAAGAGAAGGAAATTCCTTGCCTTAGTGTACTCTTTGTTATACGCATTCTTTAAAAACTAAACTCCCGCGCGCTGTGAACTCTTCATCAGACAGCTTTCGATGTTTCAGAGCACCTATCATGCATATAGAATACCACTTCTTGCAAACTACTCAGCGTTTTCAAGTGGCTGCATTCTGGATGATACAGATTGATGCAAACTTTTATAAAGCTTGTTTACAACGGTGTACAATTCTATTCATGGCTTCCCAACACTGAACATGTCCTACCGTAAAACATCAACACTTCACACTGACTTTTGCTGCAAAGTCAAATAACATATTTCTGCCTCGCCCTGCTACGCTTATCAAGGTCTTATCACGTGCCATAAGTCTTAGACAGGTTAAGGGGACTAGCGAGGCTCATGTAGCAGTCTACAACGAAGCTACAGTCTTCGCAGTGAACTTCCACTGCTTCAAGACTGTGAGCGATAGATTACATCATCTCTTGCTTGCAAACAATGTGTACTTCTTGGGAGAAACATTGGCTCGTGGTGGAACCATTTTTTATAGGTTTGCCTCTTTATTCACCCGCTGAATTTTGTACACATGCGAAGAATCCATTTGGGCGCGAAGTTCAACATGCATGTTTACCAATGTAAAAGTTTTGCACATTGAAGCTGTAGAGAAGACCGGAAATGAGCGGCAGACAGACTCTCCAATTACGAAAAGATCCCACGCACCCCAAAATTCTTTACCTTCGACAGAAAGCCCACGTCATGGTGCGGTTGAACTCGTTACCAGCGGTGCACAGGAGAAGCGCTCAGCATTAGTTAACGTAGTCATTCAGAGCACATCGCCAGAGGCCACTCGGCGTGAGGTGAGCGTCCCGTCGATAGCTCAGTTGGTAGAGCGGTGGACTGTAGAGGTTCTCTCACTGCGGACATCCATAGGTCGCTGGTTCGAATCCGGCTCGACGGAGTCTTTATTTTTCTCGAGTAATCTCTTGATGCTTCATTTCAGGCATCTGCATAAGCTGAACGAAATAAAACATGCTTTTCAATGCCGCTTAGCATGGAATTTTTTATGCTATACAAACTTCTTTTGCGCCATGAAAACGCAAGCAACGTTTATTGTAAATTTACACAGAAAACCATTTCCAGAACAAAACAACTAAGAAATACATTAAGCGTTTTTCTTTTCATACTACCTGAACAGCGCTCGAGGAGATAAATATATAGTGGCGTTCGCGGCAACAACAGTGTCATGTGCTAACTCCCCGTAAAAACCACAAGTGCGTATATTAATCTATTTTCCTTTGTCTCTGAGAAGCAGCGAACGTAGTTTGACCAACGATGTTCCTACATGATGTAGAACGTGAAAGTATGTGTCACCAGAAGGAGTAGTATCGACGACAGCTAGGCGAAAATATTTGACTTCATCGGGACATGAATACTTACTGTAGGTCCTAATTAAAGCAGTTCGATTTCTTTTCCTGCCCTACTCTATCAGCCAGTTTTAAATCGCCTGTGTTTGATATTATGTAAAAGAGTTCTACACAAAAATAAAATATGCCTGGCAGCTGCTGTCCACCCACTTTCCATCCTAAATATTACAAACATCTTGTACGGTTCTTCGCAGGATATCGTGTACGCTATTATTATTCACTAACACTAAATATTTTAAACACAATCAAAACATATCCAGTGGTTTATTTTATTCCCTCATGCAAGAATAAAAACAAAGAGTAATGTTTACCTGTATTTATATTAGGTTTTCCCGGCTTCTGTTTTGGGAAATAAATAACAGAGTTGTATTTGAGCGACTTCCTGTGCTCTCTGTTCACCTGTGTTAGTATGTTACTCGAATTATAATCAGTGAATCCTACAATGCTCTACACAAATAGGCAGCACCCTGGGACAAACTGATTGCTGACTCAGATTGTGTCTCTGGACGAATGCTAGTTAGCTAGAACTGCATATGAGCAACGCTGCATCCTCTCACCAGAACAGTTGCAAGCAGAGCTAACTGACACAGCTTGGAGTGCAAAGATTCAGTGCAAAGATGAATAAAGGAACTATTTTGCGGTATTCCCTAGCAGTCGATTCGTGCCAGCCAAGCTGTTCTCTATGGCACCGCCAAGTGATCTTGAAGGCCGCGTTATTCAGGTGGAGCTTAGTCTTACAGATACGCTGATGGATTGCGATAGTTGAGAAGGAACAAGCTAATGTGAAAAATGCAAGAATAGTGCTGTGAAGCTTATTGCATTGTTAAATGGCATGACAACTGTCGCAAGGTAAAATTCCAGCATGAATAGGAAGCTTTCCAACCAAAATACACCTTTCTTTTCAATGCAGGCCGTTGACAAGAATCTCAGCAGTAGGTTCGACAATAGCAAGGCGTTCAAAATTTCAAAAAAAAAAGAGAAATGTTTGTTAGCAAATGTTCGATAATTGCAGCGCTGTACTCCGTCACTCTCGTAGGTGAGTAAACGAGGCGCATGTAGCCTCAACTTGTACAAGAGAAACTTATTTACAAGGTAGTTAACGTTTCGCTGCAAAGTGAATAACAAAATCCCGTGTAAAGTTTACAAATGCACTGTCAACAAAATAAGGTAGCGAGCGGTCAAAACCAACGACGAAAATAAATGGACTTCCCTTCGTAAGATAACTAAGGAATCTTTTCTCCGTAGATCGTCGTGTTCGCACTCATCTATTAATTAAGAGAAAACATCAACCAACAAGCCCCAATCAAAAGTTCATTGAAGTTTTTCCGGAGTATTGTTATGTCGAGTTTACCGCTCTAGATTCAGGCATGGACATTGAGTGACGGCACAGTAGAGTTCAGTTATAATTTAGGCTCCTGGGATTTGGGAGTCGTAAAGTTTTATGTAACATCGCACAATTCATGCGTGTTCATGTGTTTCACCTGATTTTTAACGCCGCAACTGCGGCTAGGAAGCAAAAGTGCACTTCGAATTTGAGAGGTAGTCAAATATACGATATTGCGAAACAGAGGCATGTGAGGCCTAATTTAAGTGTGAGATGAAGGACTCATAATGCTGAAATACTCTTGAGTCCTATCGAAACACTTGTTCATAAACGCGTTATCCTTAATGCCGGTAAAGTAACGATTGTGTGCTTCAATATCAAAGCCTCATGGCAGCACAGCTTTTGTGTAAACACTACAAACGGTTTGTGCATGCGGTGCGTCTTGATTGAAGTTTAGAAGTTTTCATGTTGCGACCAATGCGTGCCTTTAATTAATCCCTACATTTCTTGCTGACCATATTAGTCTATCTATGTGCGTGCCTTCAATTGTAAGCGAGCTTGCCGTAGAGAATCTCCATTTGGTATTTTTCGTGACTCCTCGTCTTGCGAAATGTTGCATAAGAACAAGTTACACCATTGGCAAAATCGGCGTTTTCTTCTTTGCATTTCAAAATGTATTGAACGCAGTTTCAAGGGGATATGGTGAATAATTAGATATTTTTTTTCCTACATTCTTCGGCGTCGTGGCTTAGTTTTTTTTTCTTCATGGAGAAACAACGTGCCCATGGTGGGAACCGAACCCACGACCTCCAAACATCGCGTCCGGTGCTCTTACAACTGAGCTACATAGGCCGCTGTCTCACCTGCTACTTTCTTGGGTGTTAATGTTGTCGGTATACGAACCTTAAGAGTGTTCACCAGCGCCACCCTCAACCATAGCGGTGGACGTGGAACGTCCTGTGTCCAGTGTCACGTAGAGCGTGATCAAGAGCGACGGCGAAAGCTGTGCTAGAACCCTCTTACGCTACCTATATGGCTTCAAGACTGCCAGAACCGAGACCCCCGTAAGGTTCATATACAGACAACATTAATACCCAAGAAAGTAGCAGGTGGGACAGCGGCCGATGTAGCTCAGTTGGAAGAGCAGCGGACGCGATATGCGGAGGTCATGGGTTCGGTTCCCACCATCGGCACGTTGGTTTTCCTGCTATTTGTTGTTTAATTATCTTTGCTCTAATCAGATTACATCACCGATTTATGTGATTACCGAAGTAAACATTAAAAAAAAACTGCAAAGTACAATCCCCAATGCTTTCCTTGCCCTCGCCGACTGTTGTCTTCTTTCATTCATGTATTATAACGAGCACCCTCATTTTCCCTTCATTTATCTGCTTGTAGATTACGGGGATCTCGGTTCTGGCAGTCTTGAAGCCATAGGTAGTGTAAGAGGGTTCTAGCACAGCTTTCGCCCTCGGTTTTGATCACCTTCTACGTGACGCTGGTGGTAACACAGGACGTTCCACGTCCACCGCTTTGGTTGAGGGTGGCGCTGGTGAACACTCTAATGCTAATGCTAGATTTCTGTGAGCGACACGATCTAGTTATAGTAAATAGAGAAACAAAATGGTGAAGGCCAAATCACGTGGGAATTCCGCAACACACAGGCGACCATTTACTACTGTCCAATGTCGCAGGAAATTTATAGCAAGATCACAAAAATGAAAATATACTAAGAAGGGGAGTGTAGTCTCGGAATTGATCATAAATGCATTAGTCTGCAGATGGGGCCCTTGATGAAAACAGAACTGAAACTTAGACAAAAAGTAAACGCAAAATTAAACAACGATCAAATAGCGCAGATAGCAGCAGACATAGAGGAAGCAATAGAGAAAAGCCCCAAGGAAGACTGGGATTATGAACAGGTAGAACTACTCATAAGGAGGAAATAAGGAGGTTAAAGTAGCAAACTGCTGGAATGGAAAGAGGAAGCCACGGAGCTGGTGGAATAAGGAAATCAGGGAAGCTATTGAATAACAACGGGCTGCTTCAAGGGAACACCGAGTGGCAAAGAAAGAATAGGTATCTCAGGAGGAAATCGACCAAAACTGGGAATCATATCGACAAAAGAAACTTGAGGTACAGGCCCTCGTCCAAAGTAAAATAAGGCGGTCCACCGATCGCTGGATGGCTGACATACACGACACCTCTAGAGGCGGAGCAAAAAAATTCTGGAACCATATAAGCTGTCTAGGGAAGAAGAATCAAAGAAAGCAGGATCGGAATCAAGATAACGAGGAAAATTGTTTAAAGGGAGACAACGCAGTAAACTACATTACATCAGTTATAGCCGAGTCATTTAAGAGCGACGATAGGGTAATCTCCACAAATCAGGAAACAACACAAGGTATCAGAATACAAAGCAGCTTAGAACTGACTTATCTAAACTGGAAAAAGGCAGAAAAAAATATTCTTAAAAACACATCTGCAGGAATAGATGGAATTTCGATCAAGCTGATTAATGAACTTCGTCCAAAAAGTAAGGAAACGTTGTTAAAAGCTCTGGAAACAGTCATAACGAATAAGCAAATTCCGGACAACTGGTGGCAGAGTAAAATGAATTTAATTTATAAAGAGAAAGGAGAAAGAATGCACATAGAATCCTACAGGATGATTACCATAACATCTGTTTTGTGCACGTAAGCCATGCAGGCGGTGAAATTAAAGGTGCAAGCTTAGGTAGAAAGTAACAAGATACTCGGAGAACTTCAGAACGGCTTTAGAAATGGTAGGCGCTTAGATAATAGCCTGTTCGTGCTTACCCAATGCATCGAAATATCTAGAGTGGAAAATAGACCTTTGTATTTGGCTTTCCTGGACATAAACGGGGCGTACGACAACATAAGCAGGGAACTCCTGTATAACATATTAAAAGAAGAAGGTATCGGTTATGAGATAATAGAATTCCTGCAGGAAATATACTGGGATAACAAAGTAGAAATTACATGAGAAGGGATAAGAAGTACGGAAGATGGCAAAGTATGCAAAAGATTAAGACAAGGCTGTCTTCTATCACCGCTGCTGTTCATGCTTTATATTGTAAACCAGGAACGAAGGATACAAGACAGTAACCTAGATTTTAACCTGTCATATAGATTAGGTGGAAAGGCGGTAGAGCAGCGCCTCCCCGGTTTGATGTATGCAGACGATATTGTGCTGCTAGCTGAGTGTCTGGAAGAATTGCAAACTCTAGTTAAGTATTGCGGAGACGAAGGGGACGCTCTAGGCTTCAGTTTCAGCGCAGTTAAGTCGGGTCTGATGATTTTCAACGGCTAACTGATCAGGGTCTTAAAATACAAGGCCATGAAATGCCTAGAGTAGCAGCATATAAATATCTGGGGGTTTGGGTAAACGAAGGATTGGCATACATTCGAAAGCATGAGCAATCACTTAAGGCCAAAGGGTGAAGGAATGCCGGGATAATGAAGCATAAGGCATTGTGGGGATACAATAGGTATAAGGTTTTGAGGGGTATCTGGAAAGGAATTATGGTGCCCGGGCTTACTTTTGGAAATACGGTTTTGTGCTTTAAATCAGAGATACAGTCGACATTAGAAATAAATCAGAGAGCCGTTGGACGATAAGCACTAGGTGCCCACGGCAAAACTACAAATGAGGTGGTACAGGGAGATATGGGTTGAGCATCTTTCGAAGTACGGGAAGCTCAGAGTAAAATATCATATGAGGATCGCCTGAGGAAATTGGACATTAACAGATGGGCAGCTAAAGTATTTAAATACCTGTACTTAAAAAGCGCTGACTCACAATGGAAGGAAAAAACTAGGAAACTAACTAGTAAGTATGCTAGTCACAAGGACGGACAAATAAAGAGCATTAAGCAACAGGTGAAAAACACAAAAGGCAAAAATTGAATAAATTCGATGGAAAAGAAACAGAGTGTGGAATTACACCGAAAGTGGAAAATGCAGATCAGGAAGGAAGCTTTCTTTGATAACTCAAGAAGCAGTGCCCTACTTTTTGAAGCTAGATCAGGGTGCCTTAGAACACGCAGCTACAAAAAGAAATTTAACAATGTAGATGACGCATGGGCTGTATGTCGTAACTCAAGTGAAACCATTCACCATATTATACTCGAATGTAATGGTATCCATCCGGAAGTTGATGCAGGCGCAGTCACTGTTCCTGAAGCTCTGGAGTTTATAGATACCAGTGGCCGGGTGAATAAACCGGCGGTGGAATCTAGCAAAAGATGACTGGAAGATTGGTGGCTTAAAAGCAGAGAAGTGACATAATGTTAGTAATGTTGAAATAAAAATTTAATAAATAGAATGATGGTTTAGTTAACCAATCTAAATCAATAATTAAAATATAGGGAGAAAAATGAGCATGATAGCTACTGCTACCATCCGGTTTCAAAGGGGACGCTCCTATATTCCATCCATCCATCCAAGGTTCGTATACAGACAACATTAATACCCAAGAAAGTAGCAGGTGGGACAGCGGCCGAGGTAGCTCAGTTGTAAGAGCACCGGAAGCGATATTCGGAGGTCGTGAGTTTGGTTCCCACCATCGGCACGTTGTTTCTCCTTCTATTTTGTGTTTACTTATCTTTATCCTAAACAGATTACATTACTAATTTATGTGAATACCGAAGTAAAATAAAAAAAGCAAAGTACAATCCCAAATGCTTTCCTTGGCCTCGCCGATTGTTGGCTTCTTTTCTTCTTGTAATGTCCCAGTGAGATACCAGCTATGAGGGACGTCGTTGTGAAAACGTCTTAACTGATTTGGCCTATCCGAGTTACTTCAACGCAAGCTAATGTTTTATTGCGAAGACTAGAGAATTGTTAAATTTTTACATTGGAGTGCAGGTTAAATGTGTTTAGGGCATTGCCGCAGACTTGAGGTTCGGGCGAATGGCTGTTTGTTATTGAAAGAGAAATGCTCAAACATTGTGTTTCACGGTCTGCTTAAAGAGGAAATGGCGAATGCCACTTTTCAGGACTTATTTCCATGACTACATCGTCATTGTCATAGCTACTATCATCACTATTTTCATCAATAAAATGCACCTTCTACAGCCTCATTTTCGTCGTTATGATCATTGTCTTTCATTTTTCGTATGGACCATCCGTTAAAAGGAAGCCACATATCCAAATTCAATTCCTTACGCTGGGCAACAAGAATTACGATCTGTTTTTCACAACCTCAGAGTAGAGGGAAGAGATTATTTTCTACCGTGATGAATGGATTGTGTAACCTGCAAAAAAAAAACAGCAAACAAAAATGGACCATTTTTGTTACATTACCGGTAAGTGGTTTATTTTAGGGATGTTTTCAACGAACACCGAAGAAGAAGATTAAAATACACTAGTATGCGTGCATTCCGTATTCAAGCATACATAGTGAGGCAAAACTTTTCGTTGGGCCAGTTGGTCCATTGTGATATGAAAAAATTCGGTGGAAATGAAGTAGCTCAAATGCGAAAAGAATAAGGGACAGGAAAGAGCGCTGACTGGCGACTAAACTTTATTGAGCAAAACGTGCAAAACGTAAGCAGTGGCAGGAGCGATCAGATGCAATCAACGACAAATGGTGTAAAGGGCTGTAAGAGGGATAAAACCCAACATATTCGATAAGGCTAAAAGATGTTGGAACTCAAAATAATGATGGAACATTCCGTCGGTCTAGACGAAGCAAATAAAAAAAACGAACGTGGGCGATGAAAGAATCAGACATGCGTGAAATCAGTGTTCGGAAAATCAGATGAGTCAACGCGACATGTTCAATGTTCAGGGGCGTAAGAGCGATAAATCGAAAACAAGGTAAGAAGCTAGAAGAAGATGGCAACTCAAAATAATTCCATTATTCTTGACAAAGTATACAACAAAAGCTACATGGACGACGAATGAGTCAGTCATGCGCAGTCTATAACTAAAATGTAACCAAGTACTTTTACGAAGGCAAGTTCGCATTCATAGAGCGATTTCGACGCATCACTCACACACGCTGAACTTTTTTGGTTTGTAAAGAAAGCTTCCTTTAGTTCACGAGGTACGCTGTCTCGACTTCTATCAAGAATCACGGTATCAATGAACCAAGACATGCATTCACATTTGCTTCAGTGAACAGCTAGATTGACCCAGATCCTTTTCCGAGCATGTTCCCTCAATCGTTCATTCAGGCATCTTTCGTTTGTGCTATGTGCACTTTGCCACATCTTAGCGAAATCTGGTAGATCACCCCTTCTCTACAACTGCAAATCATATAGGGATGCCTGACACCCCATGTTTGCTCTTAAGCGCGTTCCTTGTTAATCCTGAAACACGATGTAGCCAGCTTGCCAGGGGTGCAAAACAATAAATGTACAGCCTTGGTCAAAAGTCCTAAGGCCAAATGCTTTTTGCCTCAGGTGCCAAATGGAGCTAACACTTCGTCTTGATTAGCTAAAGGGCCATGAAATGCTATGAGATAGTTCCTTGTTGTGATAACAGATAATCCCCTAAAATTTTAATAGCATTTGTCATTGAACGATGGCATGACAGCTCCATTTTGCGGCTGAGCTGGAAATGAAATGTTCTTTGAGGACATTTGACCAAGACCATACCTTAAACTTACTGGCGACGTTTTTCCAAATTATGAGCTGAACAATGGGTGTACGGAACAACAACTGGCCTCACCCTCCTGTTGTCCTCTAAATTGTAATTTATTTTCTTGCCCTTGACCGTCTGAAGCAGGGATTCAGCCACTTCCGGTCTGTGGCAACCCAGCTTGTTAAAATTGTGCAATCTGCAACTGAAAGCTTCCCAGAATGCATTGCTGAGAGGATTTTTTATTGCTGAATCTAATCCCGATATCGCTATATCCCGCTAAAATCTCTTGGATTGGGAAGAGTGGTAGGACAAAAGTTTCTCCTGGCTTCGGGGGTTCTACATCCAACAGACTCTCATTTAATTGTTCGAAGAGAAGCTCCAAGTCCAGATAGTGTAGGTTATTATCTTATGGGAATTCGAAGGTGCACTCCAAATCATGGTTAAGGTCTTTGAAACCAGCTAAAATTTCTGCAGCAGTGGACTGATAAGTAGTTGTCTCTTGCCTGCCTAACAGTACTAAATATTCTTCGGCATACCTGGAAATTTTGAACGCCTTGCTATTGTCGAACCTACTGTTGAGATTCTTGTCAACGGCCTGCATTTTAAAGAAAGGTGTATTTTGGTTGGAAAGCTTTCTATTCATGTTGGAATTTTACCTTGCGACAGTTTTCATGCCATTTAACAATGCAATAGACATCACAGCACTATTCTTGCATTTTTCATTTTAACTTGTTCCTTCTCAACTATCGCCATCCATCGGCGTGTCTGTAAGACTAAGCTCCGCCTGAATAACGCGGCCTTCAAGATCACTTGGCGGTGCCATAGAGAACAGCTTGGCTAGCACGAATCGACTGCTAGGGAATACCGCAAAATAGTTCCTTTATTCATCTTTGCACTGAATCTTTGCACTGCAAGCTGTGTCAGTTAGCTCTGCTTGCAACTGTTCTGGTGAGAGGATGCAGTGTTGCTCATATGCAGTTCTAGCTAACTAGCATTCGTCCAGCGACACAATCTGAGTCAGCAATGAGTTTGTCCCAGGGTGCTGCCTATTTGTGCAGAGCATTGTAGGATTCACTGATTATAATTCGAGTAACATACTAACACAGGTGAACAGAGAGCACCGGAAGTCACTCAAATACAACTCTGTTATTTATTTTCCAAAACAGAAGCCGAGAAAATGTATTATATATACAGGTAAACATTACTCTTTCTTTTTATTCTTGCATGATAGAATAAAATAAACCACTGGATATGTTTTGATTGTGTTTAAAATATTTAGTGTTAGTGAATAATAATAGCGTACACGATATCCTGCGAAGAACCGTACAAGATGTTTGTAATATTTAGGATGGAAAGTGGGTGGACAGCAGCTGCCAGGCATATTTTATTTTTGTGTAGAACTCTTTTACATGATATCAAACACAGGCGATTCAGAACTGGCTGGTAGAGTAGGGCAGGAAAAGAAATCGAACTGCTTTAATTAAGACCTACAGTAAGTATTCATGTCCCGATGAAGTCAAATATTTTCGCCTAGCTGTCATCGATACTACCCCTTCTGGTGACACATACTTTCACGTTCTACATAATGCAGGAACATCGTTGGTCAAACTACGTTCGCTGCTTCTCAGAGACACAGGAAAATAAATTAATATACACACTAGTGGTTTTTACGGGCAGTTAGCACATGACACTGTTGTTGCCGCGAACGCCACTATATATTTATCTCCTCGAGCGCTGTTCAAGTAGTATGAAAAGAAAAAAAATTAATGTATTTCTTAGTTGTTTTGTTCTGGAAATGCATTTTCATGTAAATTTACAATAAACGTTGCTTTCGTTCTCACGGCGCAAAAGGATTTTGTATTGCATAAAAAATTCCATGCTAAGCGGCATTGAAAAAGCATGTTTTATTTTGTTCAACTTCTGCATATGTTTGAAATGAAGTATCAAGAGATTACTCGAGAAAAATAAAGACTCCGTCGAGCCGGATTCGAACCAGTGACCTATGGATGTCCGCAGTGAGAGAACATCTACAGTCCACCGCTCTACCAACTGAGCTATCGACGGCACGCTCACCTCACCCCGAGTGGCATCTGGCGATGTGCTCTGAATGACTACAGTAACTAATGCTGAGCGTTTCTCCTGTGCACCGCTGGTAACGTGTTCAACCGCACCATGACGTGGGCTTTCTGTCGAAGGTAAAGAATTTTGGGGTGCTTGGGATCTTTTCGTAATTGTAGAGTCTGTCTGCAGCTCATTTCCGGTCTTCTCTACAGCTTCAATGTGCACAACTTTTACATTGGTTAACATGGATATTGAAATTCGCCCCCAAATAGGTTCTTCGCATGTGTACAAAATTCAGCGGGTGAATAAAGAGGCAAATCTATAAAAAATGGTTCCACCACGTGCCAATGTTTCTCCCAAGAAGTACACATTGTTTGCAAGCAGGAGATGATGTAATCTATCGCTCACAGTCTTGAAGCAGTGGAAGTTCACTGCGAAGACTGTAGCTTCGTTGTAGAATGCTACATGTGCCTCGCTAGTCCCCTTAACCTGTCTAAGACTTATGGCACGTGATAAGTCCTCGATAAGCGTAGCAGGGTGAGGCAGAAATATGTTATTTGACTTTGCAGCAAAAGTCAGTGTGAAGTGTTGATATTTTACGGTAGGACGTGTTCAGTGTTGGGAAGCCTTGAATAGAATTGCACACCGTTGTAAACAAGCTTTATAAGAGTTTCGATCAATCTGTATTATTCAGAAGGCAGCCACTTGAAAACGCTGAGTAGTTTGCAAGAAGTGATATCCTATATGCATGATAAGTGCTCTGAAACATCGAAAGCTCTCTGATGAAGAGTTCACAGCGCGTGGGAGTTTAGTTTTTATAGAAAGCGCATAACAAAGAGTGCACTAAGGCAAGGCATTTCCTTCTCCTCTAATTGCCTTCACCCATGAAATGTTTTGCTAGCTGGAACTAATGGTGGTCATTATTTCTTAAATATCCTTTGTACACTAAATGTGTCTTCAGCTGAAGGGGCCACACAATATGACATTTTTATAAATAAGCTATTATTTGAAGAAAGTCTCAGCGATATACGAGTGTGTATGAATCTTAAATGATGAAAGTGCGGGAGAGTATGAATGTATGGCGGCTACGTGACTGTGGTCGAAAACGCAGAATCCGCCAGCGAGACGCTTACGACACAAAGAGAGAGCGAAAAGTGACTGCATTTCTCGTTCGGGCGCCCTTGATTGTGGTGGAGATTCTCTGCGCAACTCTCACCGCCCAGGCAGGTGCTTTGCTCTTGCTCTTGCCCGTCGGGGGTGCAGCTCGCGAGAAGTACCGGGATCGATACCCAGCACCTCCATATCTTTTGTGCCGTACGGCTATTTTTATGTATACTATTGTCTTCTAAAAGTAACTTTCTTGCGAAAAACAAAAAACAAAACTCTGTTACGGTTCTCATGATACAACAAGGTGTCAGGGGGAGCTTTTGCTGCACGGTAAGAGTTCACTCTGTATGTGTGGTGGGAACTCAAATCAATTATTCCTTATGTGCATTCAGGCCCTAAGAAGTTTCATGAATTATAAAATTTAAGCAAAGCTATCAATCCCAACTTGTTTGATTCGAAAACACTGGTTTAAGGGTCCCTAGAATTGTAAACTAAGGCAGCCTGGTTTTCACGACCGCATAATGCAACCGTTTTTAAAGAAAACGCGTTAGAAGAGTAGACAGTGATGAACTATGCAGAGTTTAGGAATGCACATTTATCCACACAGTACGTATAACAAATCAGAACAGAGCGACATAGAAACTAGGATAGAGCGGTGAGGAAAAGCTGTAATGTTTTTTCTTAAATTCGTGAAACATAGTTAAAATTGAGAATTATAGTCAATACTTATCCACAGGTTATTTGTAATAAATTGTAGTGTTTGCCGGCCGTAAACTTCTTGGTGCGTGTTTAGTGACGAAAAGATGCAGTTGGTAATTCATTACGGCTTACAAGTAATGTTAAAAAGGAGGGAAGTAATATTATGCTACCATGTCGTATATATTGAAGGAATTGAATGCAACATTATTTGATCCATATTGCCTTTCTGAATATTAGGGTCAAATGTAATGAATACTCGCACACGTAAATAGATCCAGCGGAAAGCACGTGGATCTAATCCATATTGTGCAATGAAAGTTTGGCATTTAGAAAGTGCATGAAGGCTTAATGATGTATTTATTGACTGAGCGGACAAGAAAACAAAATCTAGATTGCTGCCTTTAACAATTCCTCAGACTTTTCTGATAAGCGCGTGCTGACTTCGCTTGCTGTCGTAAATTACATTCGAATGACTAAAATCATTGATTTTTCCCAGTATAAGGCCATAAAAATGTTCTGATAAGAGTTAGTGATATATATTCAGCATTTATTATTTATGTTTACTTTGCGTCTTCATGCTTACTGTGTTAAGGCTAATACTCGCCTATTGTAATACACTGACCCGCTTTGTTTCTCTCTTTTATAAATCCGCTACAACAAATGGTCAATATTTGTAGTACTATGCTAAGTCACTCTCCTTGGCGAGTCAACAAGTTACTTGCAACCTGATCTTCTATAGCGAGAAATATACTTATGAGAGAGTTGGCGTTTCTCCTAAAAGTTAATATCAAAAGCCCCTATAACTTTTACAGATCCACGTTCATCGCACGTTTTATGCATAGCAAAGCGGCCTTGCATCTCGGTATATTCCTGTTTGAGAGGCCTAAATACATTTATTAGCGTCCATTTTAGTGGTAATGTCATCGGGACAGCAATGTGTGATCCTGGACTGCACAAACAATCAACGAAATCGCAAAATGATTGCCGACAGCGTATGCGGGAAGCAACGAATGTGGCTGTAATATGTTTCTGCTTCACCGCTTTCCAGTCTATCCTGATTTGATTCGCCTGTTAACGTTGTGTGTAAGCCATACAGACTTAGTTCCAATGAAGGATTCCCGAATATGATGCCCATTTTACTTCCTTCACCGTAGTAAACACGTACGCTGGGCAGGCCGTGCCTCCCGCAAGCCCTCCGCGCCAACGATAGGGTGGATCTCTTCTGCAGCGCAAGAAGAGCATGCTAAAATCTTTTCTTCACTTAAACAATAAGCCGACAGCAAAACAAAAATCTTTTCTGCGGATTTGTGACCCATACCGTGTTATTGATAATTGCAATACAAACAAGTTTCGCAACACATTGCCGCTAGTGCGGCGCGCGGCTCATCGTCTGCAGTCTGGCTCCGCTGCTCCTTAAGAAAATATGAACTTTGTGTCTTTAGAAACTCAAGTGACTTTATACATTAGACTCATTTGTATGTCTTATGACTTTCTTGTGAGCTCTCCTTATGCATTCCTAATGGCATTCAAAACCATATTGGTCACCGCGAGTCTAGTGTGTTCCTAATGCATGCTTTCTGATGGCAGGCTAATGTGTGCTTGGTGTCATGACGGCACTTATGCCTTTGGATCCTTGATGCTCACCAGTTGCCATCATGATGTCTTGTACGGCTATTTTTCTCCCTGTAAACACTGCCAGTGCAGCAGGACGTTTAACTGTTTGGGCTGTGTAAAGGGGCTGCCGATGTTTTGGTTGTGCAAACAAACAGACAAATATAAATACCCATATGTGGTTCGGAAATGTATAATAAATACTTCAAAACAAAAGCTGTCTAGCAGAGATGGGGGCCCACACATAGTATGCCATTATCATCATCAGCCTGGCTATACCCACTGCAGGGCGAAGGCCTCTCCCATATTTCTCCACTTAACCCGGTTCTGCGCTAGCTGCATCCACTTGACCCCTGCGAACTTCTTAATCTCATCCGCTCACCTAACTTTCTGCCGCCCCCTGCTACGCTTTCCTTCCCTTGGAATCCAGTTAGTTACCCTCATCGACCATCGGTTATCCTCTCTTCGCACTACATGTCCTGCCCATGCCCATTTCTTCTCCTTTATTTCCACTAGAATGTCGGTAACTTGAGTTATTTCTCTGACCCACTCTGCACGCTTTCTATCTCTTAACGTTACCCCTACCATTTTTCGTTCCATAGCCCTCTGGGTTGTCCTCAACTTAAGTAGAACTCTCTTGGTTAGCCTCCACGTTTCAGCCCCATAGGTGAGTACAGGCAAGATGCAACTGTTGTATACTTTCCTCTTGAGCGATACCGGTAAGCTGCTAGTCATAATCTGCGAGTGCTTGCCAAATGCGCTTCATCCCAATCTTATTCTTCTTGTTATTTCCTTTTCATGGTCCGGATCTGCGGTTACTACCTGTCCTAAGTACACATATTCGCCTACTACTTCCAGTATTTCGCTACCTAACGTAAACTGCTGTTCTTTCCCGAGGCTGTTGAACATTACCTTAGTCTTCTGCATATTGATGTTCAAGCCTACCTTTCTACTTTTTCTGTCTAGGTCATCAATCATTATTTGCAGTTCATCCCCCGAGTTGCTTAGCAAGGCAATGTCATCAGCAAATCGCAGATTTCTGAGGTATTCTCCATCTACCCTTATCCCTAACTGCTCCCATTCCAAGTCTCTGAATACTTCCTCTAAATAAGCTGTGAATAGTACTGGGGAGATCGTGTCTCCTTGCTTAACACCTTTCTTTATGGGAATTTTGTTACTTTCTTTATGCAAAACTATGGTTGCTGTGCAGCCACTATATATATCTTCCAGAACTTTCACGTACGGCTCGTCTACCCCTGATTTCGCAATGCCTGCATCACCGCTGAGGTTTCAACTGAGTCAAATGCTTTTTCGTAATCAATGAATGCTATGTATAAGCGCTGGTTATATTCCGAGCATTTTTCTATCACCTGATTGGTGGTATGGATATGATCGATAGTAGAGTACCGTTTCCGAAACCCTGCTTGATCCTTTGCTTGATTGCAGTCTAAGGTTGTCCTGATTCTATTAGCGATTACCTTAGTAAATACCTTATACGTAACAGACAGTAACCTGATTGGTCCGTAATTTCTAAGTTCCTTAGAGTCCCCTTTCTTGTGAATGAGGATAATGTTTTCATTCTTCCATGGTTCCGGTACCGTCGATGACACCAGGCACTGCGTATACAGAGTGGCCAGTTTTTCTAGCACGATATCCCCCCCCCCCCCGTCCTTCAGCAAAACTGTAGTTATCTGATCCTCTCCAGCTGATTTCCCCCTTTTCATAGTTTCTAGTGCTTTCTTGACCTCGTCCTTGGTCACTGGTGGAACGTCTGACTGTTTTTCCCTACAGCCAATCTCATTACGGTCCTGACTGCTTTGGCTACTGTAGAGATCTGTGTAGAACTCCTCGGCTACTTTGACTATCTTGTCCATATTAGTGATGACGTTGCCCGGCTTGTCCCTTATCGCATACATCTAATTTTTGTCTATGCCAAATTTCTTCTTTACCGCTTTAAGGCTTGCCCCGTTCTTTACAGCATGATCAATTTTCTCCATGTTATACTTCCCTATATCGGCCACCTTGCGCTTATTGATTAGCTTTGATATCTCGGCCAATTCAATCTGGTCTGTTGGATGGAAGCTTTCATACTCTGGCGTTTCTTAATCAAATCTTTCGTCTCCTTAGACAGCTTACTGGTATCCTCTCTAACTATCCTACCGCCTACTTCTACCGCTCACTGAATAACGATATCTCTGAAATTATTGTTCCTTGCCTCTAGGGTAATGTCGCCATCCTCAGTTAGAGCTGGATACCTATTCTGTAGCGAGATCCTGAACTCTTCTGCCCTCCCCCTCACCGCTAATTCGTTGATGGGTTTCTTTCTTACTAATCTATTGCGTTCCTTCTTCAGATTTAGGCTAATTCGGGACCTCACCATCCTGTGGTCAGTGCATCGCACTTTCCCGATTACCTCTACATCCTGCACAATGGCGGGGGTTGAACACATTATGAAGTCGATTTCATTTTTAGTCTCTCCGTTAGGACTTTTCCATGTCCATTTCCGGTTCTTCCGTTTTCTGAAGAAGGTATTCATGATTCGTAAGTTATTGCGCTCTGCAAACTCAACTAGTAACTCCCCCCTACTATTCCTAGAGCCAATGCCATAGTCACCTACTGCCCTGTCTCCTGCCTGTTTTTTCCCTACCTTGGCATTGAAGTCGCCCATTAGTACAGTATACTGTGTCTTTACTTTTCGCGTTGCCGATTCTACATCTACATAGAAGCTTTCAACTGCCTGGTCATCATAACTACATGTAGGTGCATAGGCCTGTACAACCTTCAGTTTATACCGCTTATTAAGCCTAATCACGATGCCTGCAACCCTCTCATAAATACTATAGAATTCATCTATATTACCCGCTATATACTTATTGACAAGGAAACCTACTCCTAGTTGTCGCCTTTCTGATAAACCTCGATAACACAGTACATGCCCATCCTTCAGGACAGTATATGCCTTATTCGGCCTCCTAACCTCACTAAGCCCTATGACATCCCATTTCATGCCCTCTAGTTCCTCTAACAGCACTGCTAAACTAGCTTCACTAGCTAGGGTTCTAGCATTAAACGTTGCCAGGGTCAGTTTCCAATGGCGGCCTGTCCAGCGGAGCCAGGCTTTCTTAGCACCACCTGCTGCGTCACAGGTCTGACCGCCGCCGTGGTCAGTTGTTCCGCAGCCGCTGATGGCTGAGGGCCGGGGTTTTATGGAGCTTATCATAGGAGGTTGTGGCCAATTACTGCATCAGGGTGGCCAACTCCTGTTCTGGTGAGGGAGTGCGTTGCCGGAGGTGTTCACCGGCATCAGGTCGCACCCCAAACCTGTGTATGCAATTCCATCGACACACAGATCTTTTTTTTCTTTTTCTTTTTTTCATCCGGTGGAGAATTGCGGGGCACCGGGATTTGAGCCCCGGTCCTCTTGCACACGAGGCGGATGTTCTACCGCTACGCCACCGCTGCACACATAGTATGTACCCTCTATTTAATTTCATGGATTAACATCGACTACAGGCTGTTCCTCATCTGTATCATTGTTGCCGTCAGAAATCGGCTGCAGGTGTTGCCTGCAAGAAACAAAAAAGTTTGCCACTTGGGCTGTAGCAAAAAGAAAATTCATTCCGCATCGATTCACTTCACAGACCTCATCATATTATCATAGATATCTGCACAAAGCAGTGAGCACTATGAAAGGGTTGAGAGGTTTGCAAAACTGATTCAATAATCAAAACTGCTCTCATGCAAAGATGACTTCAACAGTATCAAACTTCACAAGTACTATATACCAGCAACACACTGCTAAAGAGAGGTAATATACATGAATACACAGTCGCTAAACAATACCGCAAAAAAGAAGTAAATCCACTAAACAATGCATACTAAAAAATTTATTTAATGCAAAAACACATTGAATGCATCCATTTATTGTTTGCACTGCAGACCTAGCTTTGAGAACAAGCACGACTGAACTAGTGGAGGTATATATGCCTGCAGGAGTCGCAACCCTATTGCTAAAACCAGTGCCACTGGGTCCCAGTGCCCCAGCGCCATACCTGATTATGGGCCCAGTATGACGCAGAAGACTGGGCGCAATGGCACGCGGCATACTGGCACTGGTCGCCCGGAGAAAAAAGGCCTAGGATAAATATTAAACGCTAAAAATTAACGAAGCATGTCGAGTACTATAAAAGAAGCTTAAAAAGTAAAGAACAAAGAAAAAGAGCGGCACCTAGCGCGTTTCGAACTCTGCGCCTCTTAATCTAGCTCACTACGCTAACAACTCGGCCACACCGAGAACCGGAAACCTTTGAAACATTTTTGCATTTGATGTCATGAGAGCATTTATAAGGTCGATACTTCATGTTTCGCAGTCTACAGGCCATAAGGATTACCGTTCAACAGGATTACCGTACAGGATTACCGTTCAACATCTTCGGTCTCTAACATGCTGAGTCAGCTTAAGCTTGAACCCCTTAAAGTACGCCGTCAGGTTTCTAGGCTGAAATTCTTTCACATGCTGTATAACAACAAGTCTGGTTTGTCACGTGATGTCTATATATTTGCTGCACCCCAGAGATCTAGTAGACTGAACCACTCCAAAGTAGTAAGCCCATATTTCGCCGGGACCAAACTTTACCAGAATTCATACTTTCCCCTCACAACACATCAGTGGAACTGTTTGCCTCAATTTATCGTTGAATGCACCAATGAAAATATGTTTGCTGAACTGTTATTGCAGAACGTGTAACCCCTCTCCTGCTTGGGCAGCGCTGCTGTCTGCAGTATTTGGAAATAAATAAATAAATAAATAAATAAATTGCTGCTGCTCTAGCAATTACAACGTCTTGATCATTGGAGCTTGGTGCCTGCTCTCACAACTAGCAACTAATGTTCTAGATGCCGCTATATTTTGTGCACTGGAATCATTTTAACATGTGGAGTTTGACATCTCTGGCAAATTTACCAGCGCCGACACTTCGGTGGTGCTCTGCTACCGTGGACGTAATTTTCAGTGAACACGGAGCTGTGGACGAAACCTTCAAGAAAAAAAGTGCGATCAAGCTGTTCCAATGTCGGCCCCTGAGGGATGCTAACTGGTCGACGCCGCGGGCCGCACCGGTTATACTGGGTAGGAACAGTGCGGCCCCAGCACACATAAAGAGCTTCTCCCAGTGCATCGCAGATGCCAGCGACATACCCAGCGTCCAAAAGCTAATCCCAGCATTTTTCTCCCATCGTACCAGTGCAACCAGTGTCTTCCCGTCACTGCTCCAGTGATTATTGCAGACCTCCAGTGTGCCCAGCAGATCCAGTGTAAAACCAGAGCGAAAAATCTTACTGGTTTCGTACTGGAAGACGCTGGGAGACGCTGGTTCTTGCAATAGGGAACGAATACATTAACCAATGCATTACATGTCCGACGCAGAGCTCCGAAAAAAAATTAAAAGTCGAGAATGACACAGCTGCCCCAGGCCTCCAAATGCATACCTAGCACAGCGTTGAGCCGCACAGGGTCCAACGGGTCTTTCTGTGTGCCATCTTTACGAGCGTTGCTGCCCTTCCCATACAGACTTACCTTCCATTTCTTCCTCGGTAAACACCTGCGTCAGCAGGCTTCTGGGAAACTTTGTTGGAAGCCCTTGGCTGTGCACAACAAAGCGGTCTATAGTAGACATTTCTACTTTGATTCCATTCCCAATGTCAACCTGCATAAACAAAGAAACAAGCACAAAAATGCCATAGAGACACATCTTCTATTATTAGCCGAGAAATGCCTCAGTAGACTTAATGGTTTAATCTGGCTTGCAATTCGTTGAACATCAATACGTTTTCATCTGAAGGACTCCACCTGTGGCACACAGTGACAGCAGAGGGACTTGTGAAATGTGGTCATAGGCTAGAAGTGATAACACTGCAAAGGTATGAGTAGAACCACTTCCACTCTCCGAGGGTCTGCTTAAGCAAGGAAACACATCAAGGTGATATTGACCAGCCACGATATTTCATAGGTGTGAAAGCAAAGCACTGACAAGAAAAGTAAAACTTTAGCTTATCTAAACAGCATACAGACGAGAGGCAATTTACCTTTGTCTGTCAAATATGTGCCTGGACTCATGCTCAATAAGAAAACTCAACTGCCAGACACATTTTCATTCACAATTACTGGCCTGCTTCTAGAATCTGGCATAAACATAGCTTTCGCCATTTTTTTTTAAACTTGGTCTGCAGTCACCAGTAAAGAGAGGTCAACATTGAGTGCTTCTTAAGCTATGTCTTATTTTCTATATGTAACATCCACTGCAACTCAATAAAAAGGTTTAGCATACAGGAGACCTATACCTGTTCACCACCATGCACACATAAATAAAATTAAATGCACATAAACAACGCTGCATAAAATTAAACAGCACTGAAGAATCTGCATTGGAGTGATGCGAAAGCACGGATGCTGCCGTTAGTTGCTTCTGGTTGCTTCTTGTTGCTTAATGTACTTCTTGTTTACCCATTTTAGTCTTTGGTACTTTCACATTGCACGACAATTCCTTCCTACGCCCTTCTTCGGCTCTACTTCCGGTTGCGTGACGTCACATCCTCTACCTCACATTATTTCAATTCTTGTTCGGCCATTTTAGTCTTCGGTACTTTCAAATTGCATGCCAATCCATTCCTATGTTCTTTTTGGGCTCTACTTTAGGTTTCATGACGTCATATCCTTGACGTGACATTAATTCATGCCTTGTTTACCCATTTTATTCTTCGGTACTTTCAATTTGCGCGAATTCCTTCCTATGCCTTTTTTCGGCTTTACTTCCGGTTGTGTGACGTCACGTCCTTAACGTCACCCAATTGACTGCCTTAACTACTTCATGCTTTGGTACGCCAATCCCTTCGTGTGCAATTTTTTGGCTCGACTTCAGGTTGCGTGACGTCACACCTTTGATATCACCTTAACTGACTCATTTAATTAACTATTTCAGTATTTGATACATTCAAATGTGGCATCAAGCAATTGGCTAATGAGACCGTTTTCGCCTTTACGTTTACATTTTTGCCTCTATTTATTTACCTAATTAACTTATTAGCCTAATTATTTTTCCGGACACAACAGTACGTCACCCTCTATCGATTGACACTGCTCATTAACCTCTACCATTTCTCAATCACTCACAACTGCTGCAGACACGATTTTGCGGACGCGGTCAGAAATCTGAACTAAGCCATGTAATGCTCCCGCATTAATAAATGTACATGTGTGCTTGTGCACATATGCACATGCCATAGCAGGCGAGGGGCAAGGTGTGGCCAGTGAGCATGCATAGGTGGCATCCAGTAAAACCAGTACATGTCTCCGCTATGCTATAATTCTCTAATGCAATCTCGAGAACATGGAACACCAGTCTTGCGGATTGCACTTCACGCCAGCCATCATTTCTACTATCATGACTGCCCTAAACTCTCAAGTTACAATGAAGCACTATATTTCTCACAGGCACTGCAGCTCTAAGAAGTATGCACTCTTGCAATGACTCTTTAGGCATTGTCTGTAGTAGCAGTTTGAGTTACTGTGAGTAACCCTCCCCCCCATCCTCTCCCACAAAACTGGCTTGCAACTTAGCACTCCTCGCTATCACGATGCCAAAATACCCTCTAACAGACACATTTTTCAAGGATATTCGCATTTCCTATTAAAACTGGTATTCCAACAGTTACAGAAGACTATCTGCAGTAATAATATTTATTAACAGAAATCGTTAAAGATAAAAGTTCAATGGGCAATCTACTAGCGCCCCTACAGAGTACCTGATAGGTAGGCAAAACAATTTTAGTACCGTGGAAACAGGCGCAAACCTGCAGGCATTGATTCAAGCTAGAGCAGCAACCATTTTGGCACAAATGGGGCATACACAGAAACACCAAGTGTAGCTCGCAACTCGACGGTCCTAATTATACTGTTACAGGCTACTACAGCTGACTGTAACTGGCTGAGACCCCTATTTAGTCCTGAAATCAGAATGGCTGGCAGATTGGATTACCACGGCTTGGGGACATCTGAAGCAGCTAAACCGAACTGTAGTGAACCAAGGTCTTTAAAGGCTATCACAATATGTGTAGTGTTCTTTCTCTCCTTTTACTTTTTCTGCGGCTCTGACGAGCATGTGCCCCGAGTCTAAAGGGATCCGAACCTCTCACTTTGTTAACTAAAAATCATTAACTAAAGTTACATTTTTAGCGTCTTTTCCTTTTCCTTTCCATGACAGTCTTTCTTAAACGCCTCCTGAATATGCAGTAAATTACTGGCTCGCTAACAATGACCTAATAACCATTTTACACGCCAATTTTCAAGCCTCTCAAGTTGCTTACGAACACACTGCACTATTTGCCTCTCAAAAAATTGCACACAGGAGAATTGAGAGCAAACCATTAACGCAGTGCGCCGCCGTGAACATAATACAGCCGCGGCAGCTAGGACCCTAATGTGCAGTTGGAAATTTAGCGGCAAAGATACGACACTGTGAGGCAGTTTCATGTTAAGCCTACGTTTATTAAGGGATTAGTGACACTGTAGACTAAAGCACATTTGAATTCTTACCACACATGTGTCCATAAACATATTTATTTGTGGCCACCTTTAACGCATCGAAGTGAAGAATGCGATGCCTGATGAGAAAATTGGGCGAGTAAAACTGCTTTTTTAAAAAAACCACTGCAATCACTCTGTGAATGCTTGCCTGCACAATCAAGCTTCGCCGTCTTCGAGTTACCTTCAGAGTGCTCCTTAATATTCATCACAACGTTTCTCCCTGACTAGGTTACGCAATATTCGACCGTTGCTTCCATTGTAATTGAGCTTGCCGTAGGGAGTCTCTGGCATCTTTTGTGACTCCTCGCTCTTGCGAAATGGTGCATGAGAACGAGTTACAGCATTGATAAAGCCTGCTTTTGTTGTGATTTTTTAAATGTATTTTAACGCTCGTTGAGCGAGAAGGGGAGAAAATTGGAAATTTTCTCACTCCTTCCGTCGGCGCCGTGGCTTAGTTGGTTAAAGCGCCTGTCTAGTAAACAGGAGATCGTGAGTTCGAATCTAGCCGGTGACTGATTGCATTTTTGCTTTCCTTGCACCTTGCGGCTCGTTTTTGCGCTTCAGTATCTGGCTGGCCGTAACAAAACAAGAGTGCATATGACTGCTGTATTACCGACTACACGGATGATGTAGAGGTCATCCGTTTAGAGTTTTTTACACATTTCGTGGCATTCAATATGGCAATAGATTTCACTGCTTTTTTCTTGTATTCTAATTATAACCGGTATTCTGTACTCTAATTATAACTGCATGTCAGAGTCATTAGAAATTACGCAATATCCATATCAGTGGCTTTTCGGCAACTCAGCATATGCTGTGTTTTTGCCGAGAACGTCTCTATACATTTGTCACTTCGAGCGCTGCTCAAGTAGCATAATGAGGAAAAGGCTTGAAACACTTATTTTTTTTTTTGAGTAAATAGGTTTCTTCGAAAATGTATGAGTAATGTTTGAGTGGTGCTCTAAAGTATTATTGTACAGCCTTCACCACTTCTGAGTGAGCGCTGTATTTTTTCCGTTGTACGCCTGCAATGTCAGGATGGCAAGCATAGAGATATGCCAGATCACTCAACAAAAAATAAAATGCTCCGTCTAGCGGGATTCAAACCAGTGACCTATTCATGTCCGCAGACTGGGAACCTCTACTGTCCACCGCTCTACTAACTGAGCTATCGACTTTTTTTATTGCCTAATTTACCATCAAATTTTACACATAAAGAACGTTACACACACACACACGCACACGCACACACTCACACACGCACACACACGCACACGCACACACACACACACGCACACACACACACACACGCACACACGCACACACACACACACACACACACAGAATATTTCGCGACAAATACACAACATCGGTCAAAACCAAAGGGGCTATCGACTGGACGCCCGATTAGCGCAGAGTGGCGTCAGGCAATGTGCTCTGAACGCCTACGTAAAGGAATCCTGGGCGTTTATCTCGCGTGTCACTGAAGACTAGTTCGACCTCAGCATAGCGTAATGGTCCAGTGTAAAGTCAGAGTATTTCTGGGCGTAGCTTCTTTTAGTGACTGGAAAGTCATTATACTTTTTATGATCGGCCTTGTCAACAACCTCAATATACAACACTTTTACATCGTTCGGTCAATGCGTGTTTTGAACTTCAAGTCCGTCTCGTCAAACGTCAGTAATTACCACTAAGCAACAACCGACTCTAGCCAAGCTTTACGAGGCTTAACGTTCAAGCTTTCACTTCGGTTAGTTAGATTTAGCGGGGCCTTTGCGTAATATTTGATGTGAGAAGTTATCGAAAGTATCGGGAAGTTGTGCAGGTATATTTGCAAAAAGCTCTACTATTCCGGCAGGTTCTTAACTTTACTGAGAATAATGTTTCTAATGAATGCTCGACGTTATTTTTCCCTGCATTTCAGTCATTTTCACTGTGAAGGGTAAGTCGGAAAGGTGTGGAATACTTACCTTTAATGGTAACGATTGGTTATGTGAGCACCAGAAAGCAGACTTCAAGACAGAAGTTATATCTTTAAATATTGTACATGAAGAAGTAATGTTATGTGCACACTATACAGAACACCGAACAAAAACATAGAGGTCTTTATAAAAATGTCATGTTAACTTCATAATCATCGATTAAAACAGCAAGTTATTTTAGCTGGTTATCCGAATCTAAATGAATCTAATGTAAACCAAACCGGAATATCAGAATACCTAAGTCTACTGGCGAGCTTCGGCCTTTAAAAGCGGCATTCAAGGTAACAGCGGTGAAGAAATTCTAGGCAACTTTTTAACCGAACTTTGCATTGACCACATTAATACAAAGTGTGTGTGAAGACAATTTTTCGGGGTGCGTAATTAAGGAAAAAGTAACGGGTGACTATTTTATTGCCCTCACCGTTTTAGGGACTGTGATTCCACCGGCCAAGAACACAATGAAAAGCTCCTTTCAAACATTTATTTATTTATATATTTTTACATGCTGCAGCCTCCTTCATTTGCAGGAAGGGAGTACAGTCGAAGCGAATAAGCACAGAGTGTAAATATACAACATAAGGAGCAGGCTTCTAGGGATTCTTGTAATGATAATGAACGAATGTTTCCAGGTAAAGAATTACAAGCTTCATTAGTATGGGAAAACGTTGTAATTAAAAACATTAGTGCACGTGAAAAAGGGGCAAATGTTTGGGACATGGTGGCTACTTGTCGATGAATGTTGGGGAAACGTGAGATACTCATGTACCGAAGAAAAGCTAGGATAATTTGATTGAAGTTTCTAAGAATTTCAGACATTCTAGATGACGACGTGCGGCATGTGAACAGAGGCCTAGTTCTGGAAGAAAGGCAAATGGTGAAAAATCCATGTAGAGTCTCCTGAGCACATAACGCACAACCTTCGATACAGATTCTATTTTGTTGATTTAACATTGTTTATGCGGATTCGAAAAAACACAAGAGTAATTGAGGATGGGGCAAATGAGTGATTTATGTCAGGAACTTAGTTTCTTGAGGAGCAGCGTGCAAGGTGCGATGTAACTTTCCTAGTCATTTAAGTGCCTTTTTACAGATGAGATTAATGTGTTTTGACAAAAGAAGATGGTGTATTAGCCGGAGGCCGAGATACTTGTAAATATATACTCTGTGAAAGTTGACTTTTTATTATCTGAAGTCGTGAAGAAGGAAGGGCACAGACGTCGTGAAATTTACACATAGGATATCTTTGATATTCATATTTTCCATGTATTAGACCAGTTGCAGAAATCAGCTAATGAATTTATATAAGGCTAACATAACGAACTAAGAATTCAATGAAGGATAGAAACCAACAGACGGCGAGGCCAAGGAAAGCATTGGGGATTGTACTTTGTCTTTGTTTTTTTTTTTTAATTTTACATTGGTAATCACATAAATTAGTAATGTAACCTGTTTAGGGGGAAGATAAACACAAAGTAGAAGGAAAAACAACGTGCCGATGGTGGGCACTGAACACACGACCTCCGAATATCGCGTCCGGTGCTCTTCCAACTGAGCTACATCGGCTTTTTTTTCTTTATTGCATGAATATGAACAAATACATTGGTTAAAGATCGTAGTTGCCATGCCCCTTGGCTAACAACCGTATCTAATGGACTTTCAGTACCACAAGTTCGCCCATCAGACTCAAGACCTCCTCTGCAGCGTCTTGCTGCTTCAAAATGTCTTTTAGTTTATACACTTGTTCAACAAAATAATCACATACAGATCGTGCATGTACATCACAGTGTCTATAAGCCATCCTACTCCTCGAAATACTGTGAAGGCCCAATAGCATGATGAGGTCATACTGAAAATCATCATTAACAGTTGTCAAGTATCGAATTCCACGTGGCGTCAATGGCAGGTCTTTTTTAAGTGTCCTTTGTAACACATCCCAGTAAAACAGCGCATCCCAACAATCCAGGAACACGTGCTCAACTGTTTCAGGTTTCCTACATAGTAGACAGTTTGAGCCCCAAGATACAAAAAGGCCCTTTTCTTCATGGAGGGTTCCTGTATGCAATTTAAAAAAGAATGTTTTTACGCCCGGTGCAACAATCATGTTTTTAACTCGCTTGAGCATGTCTTTCCCTGGGCCTTCACAGTATAAGGTTCTGTACAATGGAGCTGGGAACAATTGTGAAATAAGATCCTTGTACAGCCGCTTAGGTGGTACCGTCGCTAAATACTTTACAGAGTACCGCACGCGCAAAAACCTGAACGACCACACCACTTCTCGCAGGAAGCATGACACAGTGTATCCCCGAGCAGAGCATGAAGCGACTATAAACTCTGGAATTGCACTGGTCAGCATGATTTGCATAAAGGTTCTCAGAAATGAATCTTTTTGGTCACGTAGGAAACAAAACCTTAAAACCATCTGCCGCACATATAGATGCATTAGAGACAACCCTCCGTCTTTAACTCGCCGAAAGAGATTATGTCTGCTAATTCGTTCCCAGTTAGACGACTAAATGAAGACCGCAAATAGACGATAGAACCTTTGTATATTGCTTCGAGCACAATACAATACTTGAAGTAAATACATTATTCTTGCCACCAAAAAGGTGTTGATTACATTCGCACGGGCGAAAATAGAGAGGTTACATCCCATCCATCCTTTCGTCTTTTCCCGTATTTCTTCCGCTTTTTCATTCCAGTAATTCGTATTTTCCTCGTATTTGTCCAATGGGACTCCCAAGTAAACTCCGGGCTTTGTAGCCCATCTTACTCCACAGAAAATTTCCGGTTCCTCTTCCCATTCCCCGTGCCAGACTCCGAGACTTGTTTAAATTAACAGCACTACCAGTCTGCCTGCAATACCTTTGTGTTACTTTCAAAGCTTCCGAAACGCTTTCGCGATCTTCACAAAAAAGCGATACATCACCAGCGTATGCCAATATTTTCACTCCACATACTCCCAGCTTAAAACCACGGATGTATTCGTTAGCAGTAACCATTCTATACAATGGTTGCAAATATATATCAAAGAGGAGAGGAGACAGTGGACATCCCTGCCGCACAGATGCTCTTACATCAATTCTTTCAGATAACACTTTGTTATTCAAAAGGCCTGTAGAACAACATGCATAAGCCATTTTAACTCCTTTCAATACAACGGCACCAACACCAATATGTTCCAACAAACAGTACAATATTTCATGAGGCACACGATCAAATGCTTTTTCGAAATCAACTTGAACCATGACCACTCTCCTGTTTAGAGAATCGCAGCACTCGAACTCACTACGCGCTACATGAATATTAATAAATATGCTTCTGGTCTTTATTCCACATGTTTGATGCGGTCCAACAATATCTTTTATAATGTATTGCAATCTCTTAGCTACCACCTTCATCAGAATTTTATAATCAACATTTGTTAACGTGATCGGTCTATAGCTTGTTACTTTTAAAAGCATGGCTGGCTCATCAGTCTTGGGAACCAAGACCGTATGACCGTTGCTAAACGACGGTGGCAGATAACCCACATCAAAGCACTGCTTGAAAAGCCTATAGAGCATGATAAATAACTCACTTTTAAGGCTCTTGTAAAAGGCCGCACTCAAACCATCTGGACCCGGGGACTTTCCGACATTCAATTCATCAATAGCCTTTTCTATTTCCTCCACACTTATTTATTTCGTTCTCTAACTCTTCAGTAACTTCTTTGCCTAATATTGGCATCAGAGGCAAAAGGTTATCTAAACCCTTCTTCACTTGGTGCTTTGCTGGAAAACAGCTCACGGTAATGCTCCACGAAGGCGCTCGTAATTCCGTCTTGATCATCATGCCTCTGCCCCTTGTATCCAATAACCGTTGTCTCGTTCGCGCGCGAATATCGCTTTTCATCAGCGAGGGCGCGTTTTGTTGGCGTCTCGCCACCGAGCCATTTTTCCGTGCGCGCTCTTATCGCAGCGCCTCTGTACTTCTGGGCATCCAAAGCTTCTAGTCTAATTTTGATGCCTTTTATATCATGCATGAACATACCCGGCATTCGTTCTTCTTCAAGCCCTAAATATTTTAAGAGCTCTTGCAGTTTCTGTTCTTCTTTCTTTTCCTCATACTTTTTTTTCCGAAGAGTTTGCCACAAGGCATAAGTTGGGAAAGGGGGAATGGGATGCAGGAGATAGAAAGTTAAAAGAATTATTGCAGTCCAGTTGTGCTTATGAATTCGAGAGGGTTGGCAGTATAGCGATTGTCCATTGTCCATTTCTCATAATCACTATCGCGATTCCACCGCAGGCCAACCTTCATGATTATCCGTTGCCTGATGTGCGTTGTTGATGGACACGTCCACAACAAGTGGCGCACATCGCAGACGTCAGGTGGAGTGTCACAATGAGGGCACCTGTCAGTCACTGGTAGGTCTTTTTCCCGCCATCGATGTCGAACAGATGGGGTCTGAGCCGCCCCTGCCCGGATCCGGCGCACTGTCACCTCCTCCTGCCGAGTAAGACTACGGGGGAGAGGGTGCGAACACGGAGGAATGAGAGTGCGTGTTCGGTGGCGCAGAACTTGCGAATCGGAAACGTGGGACAGGAACGGATCTGGGGGAAGAGGGGAAGGTGGTGGATCGTCTGATGTGTTTATATGAGTCATAGCATCTGCTTGCATGTTATGTGGATCGCGAGCATGGCCGCGAATCCAGTGTATGCGAATAGGACATGGGTACTTTGAACATAGCAAATGTATGGACTGTGTTATTTGGAATGTGCGTCGAACAGCCTTAAGCTGTTTAAGGGCAGTGAGAGAGTCTGTGTAAAGATGAACTGCATTGAATGTAGGAACTGGTGGGAGGGAATGTATAGCATTGTAAATTGCTTGAAGTTCCAGTGCCAGAGGGGTGCACGTATCCGCGGTATATGTCACGTGAGTGTTGAGATGCGGATGAGAGGGACTATACACGGCAGTAACTCCTCGCTCTGCAGTATGTGATGCATCGGTATATAATATGCACCCTTCAGGCAGATGTGCGGATGATACCGACGGGGAAGCAGTGGGGCGATTGTCCGTGAGCTGGCACTACGACCATGGAGGTAGTGTCTTTAAATGATGTAGTTGTAAAGACTGTTTGCGAGCTCTGTTTGCCATCCGCTGATCAACGAGTTCAGTGAGCGTATTTAGCTGGGCATACTCCTGAAGTACTGGTATGGGTGTTAGGCGGGGGAGGTACGTTATTGCACGCATACCCTCACGATTGATGGCCTCAAGGGAGTCCCACTGTCTGCGGGTGAGCCGTTGAAACTGTGCCTGGTATATTATACGTGGCTGGAGGACAGAGCGAACAAGCTGGCGGGCCGTGTGAGCACGCGCGCCGCCAGAGCGCATAGCTATGCGACGAATGAGACCTAAAGTAGCGTGAGCGGTCTTACAGATGGCTGTCAGCCACGGTGTGCCGGTCCCAGAGGAATGTAGAAGAAGACCAAGAATGCGAACGGTTTGTACCTGAGGAATTGGGGTATTATCTATCATAAAATTTATATTGGGAGCTTTCCGTAAGCCAGCTTTATTTCCAATTCGAATGAAACAGGATTTTGTATGCGAAAGAGTTAGGCCCAAAGGATAGAGGCGAAATGTCAATACATCCAGCGCATGCTGGAGGGCCGCCTGATGGACAGACGTATCTGGGTGACAGCACCATAAGGTTATATCATCGGCATACGCAAGCACCCGTATAGAAGGGATGGCCTCTAGGGCTCGAATAAGTGGAATGAAGGCCACATTAAATAAAGTAGGGGCGAGAACGGAGCCCTGGGGCACTCCTCTGTTTGAGGGGAAGTGACCAAAGGGCTTTCCATGGACACGCACACTGAATGTTCTATTTGTTAGAAAGGCGTGAATGGCGAGGAGAAACCTGTGAGGAAGGCCAAGAGTTTGTAGGGAGGCAAGAATGGCTGAGTGAAGGATGTTATCATACGCCTTTGTTATATCTGTAGCGATCACAGTTCTAACTAGATGACTGTGCGGAGAGTGGTGAAGCACGTCAGCAGCCAAAGTAGAAAGACCGTCCTCCGTTCCTATTTGCGGGCGGAAGCCAATTTGGGATTCTGGATAACAATCATGGGATTCCAACCACCACGATAAGCGAGTGGCGAGAATGTTTTCGTAAAGCTTGCAGATTGTTGGCGTCAGGGAAATTGGACGAAGGGCCGAGAGAGATACTGGAGGATGACCTGACTTCGGTATTGGAACAACAACAGAATTCTTCCACTAGTCCGGCATGACACCAGAATGCCACACGTCATTGAATGCATCAAGCAGGGCCTGCAAAGCAGTCCCTTCCAAGTTGCGGAATAAGGAGTTAGGTATGCCGTCGTGGCCAGGAGCAGAGTTAGATTTGAGGCGTTCAATGGAGGCCAGCAGCTCTGCCATGGTTAGGTCAGAAGTAATCGCATCGGGGGGTTCGGTAACCGGTAAGCAAGGTGGAGAAGTTGAGGTGGAATCATAGTGGGGAAAAAACTGTCTGGCCGCCTGTCAAATGTGTCCTCATCTGCATTCATAGCAAGGCGAATGCTCTCTGTGTAATCAGAAACTTGAGAAGAGCGCTCCATGGCGTGAAACACTCTCCAAAGTTGTCGATTACTCTGCTTGGAGGACAGGCGCTCACACCATGAAGCCCAACGTTGCCTTCCTAGACGCTTTGCATACCGCCTCGCACGCGCGGTAGCCCGGTGAAGAGCGGGGATAGCCGATGGGTCATCGGGGTTACGAGCAGCATAATGATCTGCCTGGCGACGCAGAGCCCAAAGATTCAGGAGGTGGATGTCCGGGTTTGGCTCGTCTTCATTTACAGTGGTGGTAATCGTGTGGGACGCAAGAACAGCAGAGAGAGTAGACAATGCTGATGATGGGGTGAAATCAGATAAGCGATTGTCTGCGCGTACAGAGTCCCAAGATGTTATTCGTACGCTACGGCGTATTTTACGTATCCGCGAAGGAGTGAGAGAGATAAAGATAGGACTGTGATCACTACCCCAGGCATCTGGTTCAACAGCCCAACGAGAGCTACCAGGGCCTAACCACCAAGTCAAGTCAGGTGAATAAGGCCCACCTCGTGGACGGGTAGATGTATGCGGGTGGTTTAAAAGGTGAAAAGAATTATCTGAAAAGCTTCCCTGGATATGTGCACCCCTGGGAGAATCCGATGGGTACCCCACGAGGTGTGTGCGCCATTGAAGTCTCCACCGACTAGAATAGAGATACCAGGGTAGGTAGAACGCAGAAAACGAACCCATCCAAGATTAGGAGATGCGGAACCAGGACGGCCATAAAAGGAAACTAGTATAAGTGGCGTGCGTACAGGCTTAACTAGGAGTGCTACCACCTCTTGGCGTGTGTTACACCAGCGTGAAAGGTCGATCGGTGTGTGGGAAACTGAAGTGTGAATATAAATTGCAGATTTACCTGGGCTGTGGGAAGAGGTGATGCAACGGCGATCAGGAATGGAAGGTGAATGGTAAGCGCAGAATCCTGAAAGGCGAGGAAGTGAGTTGTGCTCTTGAAGTAAGAAGGCCCACGCCTTTAGCTTTTTGTCGCGAAGACGGATGTTCACTTCAGAGGCCTTATTCGCAAAGCCTCGACAATACCACTGCACCACCAGAGACAGTGCATTATCCATTGCTAGGCCGAAGAGCTTCTACGATGAGGGAGGTCACCTGCTCCATAAGGGCTAATATTTTATCCACTGTCGGGGTATTCGGGGTTAACGTGTTGTCTGCACGTGATCGTGGTTTGTTGCTTATTGGAGGTGATTCATTTGAAATCTTATCACGAGGTATTATAGTTCTTCGAGAGGGGTTAGAGCGACGCTGTTCTCGGAGCTGGGTGAGTTCGTCTAGACGTTGGCGAGCCTCTGCAATGGCATTGTCTAAAACAGCGTCTTCATCTGCGGCATCCACATGTGATTGGTGCACTGGCCGTTTTGGTGTACCATTTGATCCACGAGGGTGGGTCGCTTGTGCGTATGAACCATGCTGAGAAGACGCATGATGAGCAGGTGGGTCAAGTAAAAGAAGTGCAGGGAAGTCGGTTTCATCACATGTAAGAGCAGCGAAGCGATTACTTGTAGGAATATCTTCTTTTCCAGGCGGCTTGCGCGACGGCCTCGTTCTCTTCTTCTTTGGACAAGCGGGGGAGCGCATGTCATGGTCCGCCGATTTGCATAGGGCACAAAGCGCTATTGGCTCCTTCATGTCGGCCACAGCTGCCGGATTAAGGCAGGTATTTTGCATGTGCCCTTCTTTATGGCAGCGATAACAAAATATACGACGAGGTCGGAAGGGCTGTGGTTTGAATCGCACCATAATAGGTTAGGTACTCAGGCAAAGTCAGCGGGCCTTGTAGAGTGAGTAGGCATGAACCCCTGCGCCCCAGAGGCCGTACTTGCAACACTGAGTGAGTTGAACAGCGAATGTTTGCTCGCACCTCCTCAGAAGGACTTCTGCTGTCAACATGGTAAACGACGCAGCGGAGTGTCAGGGCCAGAGGCAAAATATATTTGCACTCGGACATGCTCATTCGCATCCAGGGGAATTTGAGTAACTGCACACATTTTCTGGGCGTCCACCAAGGATGGCAAGTTCACCGTAATTGTGTTCGATGGGCGATGGACGACAAATCCACAGTAGTTAGTAGAACCTAGAACTTGGTCAATTGTGGCTTGGACACACCGGGGAGGGATAGTCGTTATATCAAAGCGCAATGTAGGCTTGATGGTGACGCGGAACGAGTTAGCAGCAAGTGGAAGCGAGGCTCGACTCACTGGCGGCATCTGTGGTGGTGTCAAGGGCTGACACGCTGTAGTTGGCCTTGGAAGGGAAGACTGAATCGGTGCGACGGGCACAGTTCCTTGAGGGAGGGTTACAGGCACAGAGGCGGCGGAGCAATCCATGGGACAAGCCGAAGACGAAGCAGACTGGGGGCATGTAGACGTTGATGATTGCGTGGACGTGGATGTTGCGCCAGGCTGTAACACAGCGGAAATCCGCACACCTGTCGTCGGCGGAGCAGAATCCATGAAGGCGCGTAGCCCAGCCTCGCTCGGCAACGCCGAGCTAAGCCTAGCCTGCGCCTGAGGGATCCGGTTGGACTTTTTTACTTGAGAAAGGGCCCACCGAGTCGGAAATCGCTCCACAGGGGCGTCTTCGTCATTCGTTCTTACGGAGGGCACTGTCCTACCCACACAAAACGACAGTTAATAGGCGAAACAAGATAAAAACACAGAGCTCTAAGCGGACACGTATCAGCTCAGGCGCTTCTTCTTCTTTCTGCATAGTGGAAAAGCGCTCAATAGCATTCATTTTAACCTCCTGTTTAAATCGTTCCCAGGATTCAATACAGCCTGTTTCGCTCTCATAAAAAATATCAACCCTTTATTGACGGGTGTTGCCTGTGGGCAAAAACCAGAAATTAATTTTTTCTCTTTTAGAGTTTCGGTTTCGGTTCAGTTTTTTTCAACAGTTGATCTTGCAACATTAATATCTGTCCCACTCTAGCGCCATCTGATGCTAGAATGCCCAATCAAACTACAAAGGCGGAAGAAGTTTGGCGCGCAAACGGCGTTTTCTCCTACGAGCTGTCTCATCAACTTCACGGCGCTAAAAACAGGTTAGTACTCATTGTTGCTTATTGTGCCTCTAACATAAGCTGTAGTAGTGCTTCATGGTATGCTGATAGAATGGAATCTCTTTTAAGACGCGACTTGTTATCGAAATGATCGAAATGACAGACTTTCAGTATGTTGCCATAGGGCAACAACAGGCAATACGCGGTATTTCTTATATATGATGGCATTATGCCAGCGTTCGTGAACTAATAAGTTCCCTTGTTTATGTGCGGTATGTTTTGACTGTCTCAGACGTTACCGGGTCAACTGTATGGGCATAAAATATGGATCCTGGGATATTCTATGGGAAAAGACAAGCAAAAGTCCCACCGGAGCACAGTGATGACTCGGACCTCGCGTCCTCCAGTGACGATGAAGTGGATTCTACCGACAAACGTTGCGCTGGTAAGCGATCAATAATTTGTCCTGAAAATACCTAATAATAATATGCGGCCTAATTTTTTTGTAGGAGTTTTATGCGATTCCTGTGAACTAGATGAAGGCAGCACTGACATAATTACTGTGAGTACAGCTTCTTCGGCGTTGCACCATGCTCCTAGTAAAGCAAGAAAGCCATCTGCATCATGGAGAACTATTCACGACAGCAAGGGGAGAGAGCAGCCAATATGGGAAGATGCGCTACCTTCCAGGTCGCCTGTTCAATCATCAGTTGGCTACTTTCGAAGCTATTTTGATGAAGCGATCTTGAAGCATATCTGTGAGCAATCCGCTTTTTACAGTGCCCAAGAAAACCCAAACAAAGTCTTGGTACTGACCACTAAAGAGCTCGCGCAATTTATTGGCACTATTCTTACTATGTCTATAATGAAACTGCCTCAGACACGAATGTATTGGTCTGAAAACTTCAGGATCAAACAAATAGCAGACACTATGCCAAGGGACCGCTTGGAGTTCATAAAAAAGTCTCTGCCCTTCAATGACAACCTGAACGCACGAGATCTGAGTGACATAGATAGGGATCGTATATACAAAATTCGACCGCTTGTTGACCACCTCGTTGCAAAATGCTGCCATATTCCGAAAAGTCAGAAGCTGTGTGTAGACGAGCAGCTGGTGCCTTTCAAAGGGCGCAGCTCTCTGAAACAGTATTTGCCCAAGAAACCCAAAAAGTGGAGATACAAGGTCTTCTTGCTGTGTGACGCGCTTCCGGGATCGTGTACAATTTTGAAGTATACACAGGGAAGATTTCACCACAGCCAGGCATGCCGGACATAGGCGCCAGTGGCAATATCGTCCTCTGCATGGCACAAAACAAAGGCTATATCTTGTATTTCGACAACTGGTTTACAAGCCTAGACATGCAAGTGGTAATGCAAAAGGTCGGAATCAGCTCCATCGGTACAGTTCGCGAAGTCCGCCTGAAGGGCTGCCCTCTCCCCTCTGACAATGAACTGAAAAAGAGAGGTCGTGGAGGATACAGCGAGAAGGAAACAACTGTGGACGGCGTCAAGCTCATAGCTGTAAAGTGGTTTGATAACCGCCATGTTACACTCTTGTCAACTTTCGCCTTTGCTTCGCCAACCCAGCCTGTGAAGCGTTATGACAAGAAAACGAAGACAAGTGTCACCATTTCTTGTCCCTCCGTGGTAGCGGTGTACAACGAGTCCATGGGTGGGGTGGACCTTGCCGATATGCTCGTGGCTCTGTACAGGATAACACTGAGATCAAAGAAATGGTATCGCATTTTTTTTTCATTTTCTTGATGTCGTGGTAGTAAACTGCTGGCTAACCTACAGGGGAGAGACGCAACAGCTGCTGACATTCACAAGAAAGAGCAGATGCCATTGCTAGCTTTCAAGGCTGAGATCGCCTGTGCGCTCCGACTAGAAGGAAAAGTGGTGACACCTTCAAGGAGGTGGCACCTGGCGGCTTCACAAGTTGAAAACTGCCTTCAAGCTAAGAAACTCAGGGGACCGGCTGCGCCCGTTCCATGCAAAGAGGTGCGCCTCGATGCAGTCGGCCACTTTATGAACTTTGCCGAAAAGAAAGGGCGCTGAAAGTACCCAAACTGCTCTGGCATCACACGCGTGTTTTGCACAAAATGCCATGTGCACTTATGCTTCACGCCGGCAAAAAACTGCTTCTATAACTGTCACACTCGTGCTTGAAATGGTCAAGGATATGCGACAAAGCCAACTTCTGACATTTTGCCTGATGTTGCCTACAGGCAACAAAGCCATATCTCTAAGACAAGCCGAAGCAATTTTTTTGTGTTTGGTTTTTTGTGTTCTCTTTTGTTCATTTTATGCGAATTTGACAAAAATAAACAATTAAACACATTATTTGTAGTCTCGTCTTCGGTAAGCCTCGAGTTTATTTTCCATAAGTCCCAGTTCATTTTTTATTTACACTGGTTCGTTAATCCCAGCGTGACCGTAACTAAGCAATGGTCACTAAATGACACTTTCTTCACTTAATACTGTTCACAGGTAGGCGAAAACTCTGGCGACACATATATTCTGTCAAGTCGCACGTGACTACTACCTTGAAAATGTGTGAAATGCACACGTTTCTCACCGTTCACCAGGACTGTTACGTCCTCTAAGCTGCACTCATTGAGGACACACTTCAGCAATTCCGCACTTTGGTCTTTTCCAACAATTCTATTCGAACGACCCTTAGAGTCTAAAACACAGTTGAAATCTCCCAAAAATATAAGCGCACGACTGCATTCAAGGAATGGCACCAACTGCTCAAAAACGTCGCGCGGTTCTTTTTGTGTCGTTGGTGCATACAGGACCACCACCCTCACCGCACAGGCTTCGTACTTGATGTCGCACACGACGAAACGCCCCCTTGCACAAGTTATTACTTGCTCCACTGCTATGCCTACACTTTTCCTCATGAAAAGACAGCAACCTGCCGACAAACCGACTGCATGGCTTACGCAAACATTGAAGCGTGACCGAAAACCAAACACCATATTATCTGTTTGCTGCTCATCCTCAACCTTTGTTTCTTGTATGGCTACGATGTCTAAATCTAGTTCGCTCAACAAACGGTTCAACTGCACTTGCTTCTGTCTCGAGGCGAGCCCTCGGTCGTTTAGAGTGCACACTTTTAGCGGTTTTTTCCAATAAGCCATACTCTAAACCCAGCTAACAAACAATGACTAAAGGCTCACTTCTTCAGTCTCTCGTCGCGAGTGAGCAACGAGGAACGCAACGCGGTTTGCGATAAGGCTAACTTGCCTTTCTTAGCGCCTTCCACCCTCCACTGCTTTTCTAGTCGACGCAGTTCCCATTCTGTAGCTGGTACCTTTTCGTAGTCTCGTTGTCTCTTCATGGAGGTGGTTGTCACATCCATTGGGGACTCAGCGACGTTTCCTTCCGAAGTGCCTTTCGCTGTTGGCTGAGCCGACGACATAGCAGCCTCCGCTCCCTTTCCAGTCGTTTCTGCAGCGGGTTCGCTAACTTGCGTCTTCCCTCCGCCGGTGGTGTGCTCCGGCTGTTGGACAGCAGGTCCCTCTCCGGATCCTGTAGGGGGCAGGGCTCCAGCGCTCTCCAGTTCCTCCTGGTCCATGATCAACTCGCTATCGTCGTCTTGAGGGGGCTCAATTATTTGGTAACAAATAATTGTCTCCGTACCAAATGTGTAAAAGAGACAAACAAACGTGTCATTGTGTTAACGGACACTACTATTAGCTCTACATAACAAAGTGCACTTAAACATACAAAATATATTTTAACGGTACATGGTGAATGCAAATAGCTAAAATCTTATAACAACATTTTGTTGCTTTATACTCAGAAAGAATAAATGATTCTCAGCTTTCGAATGTGATCTACGACAACAGGCAAATTCGGCATGCGCTTATTTGAGAACTCCTGCATATTGTAAAAGGTGGACATATAGATTTGGATGAGCTCATCCGCCAAGTCATTAAAAGCCTCACGAAGTCTTCATGCACTTTCTAAATGCCGAATTTATTTACACCATGTGTACTAGATTTAAATACTTTCGGCTGATCTATTTGGGGATATAAGTATTCAGTTCATGCGACCTCATTATTCATTAAGATGATATGGAACAAATAATGCCACATTCGCTATCCTAAATATATACGACCTAGCAATATTTCTTCCTTTATTTACAAAATCTTTTACAGAATGTCATGATTCACCAACTGCATCTCTTCGTTACTAAACATGAACTAACAAGTATCTGGGCAAAAAGCACTACAACCTGTGGAAAATAAACAGTAGCATGCTGCGGATTGTAATGTTCAATGTTCGCCCGTTTTACAAAAATTAGAAATAAATTTAGCTTTTCCTGCTCAATTTAACCTGATTTCTATTTTTTCTTTTCTAATTTGTTCTACGCGCAGTGTATGAACCATGTGCTTACTTATCGTGTGCAGCAGTCCCCAGCGTCTAGTTCTCTAACGCATTTTTATTAAGCAGTTTCATTGTGTTTTCGTGGAAAATATTGTTTTATTTTACAGTGGTAGAAAAAAATACGAGGGCCTTTAGCGACTAAAGTAGTGAAAGGCGAAAGCCTGAGAAGTCTCATTTTGTCCAGAGTGGCAGCCATCTGCAATCCCAAACTTGAACGCGCGCCATGAAACGCCACGCGACAGCCGCCGCAAAAGCGGGACACACTTTGTCCACGAAAGTATGAGCTATTAAAGGTTTTCGCCTTAAAAACCAGAACTATTGGATCAAACCAGTATTTAAGGTACGTCCAACATCCGCCCCAGGAGAGGACGGCATTAACAATAAGACACTCAGAAATCTAGACGACGCTTCTATCACAGCCCTCGCGGACTTTGCGAACGAGTGTTGGAGGAAGGGAAAACTCCCAGCGTCTTGGAAACATGCCATCGTTAAATTCATCCAAAAACCTGGCAAAAAGCTCGCGCTCGAAAACCTCAGACCTATTTCGCTTACTTCTTGCATAGGAAAACTGATAGAGCACGTCATACTAGGCAGGCTAGAGTCCCACATGCAAAAAGAGAATTTATATCCAAACACTATGGTCGGCTTTAGACCACATTTATCAACACAGGATACGATGCTAAGACTAGCAAACGAAGTTCTATCTCATGAGCAAGAAAGGAGTACCAGGGCAATCCTAGCCCTAGATTTAACAAAAGCCTTTGATAACGTTAAACGCAAAGCAATCCTAGAATCTCACTGCTGAATGTAGGCGCAAGAACGTTTAACTACATCAAAGACTTTCTCTCCGATAGGACGGCTAAAATTCAAATTGGCACTATCAAATCCGACACCTTCACTTTAGGAGATAGAGGAACTCCGCAAGGATCGGTCCTCTCCCCCTTTTTATTCAATATAACCCTAATCAAAATGGCACACGAACTCGCAAGAATCCCAGACCTAGAACACTCTTTGTACGCGGACGATATCACCCTTTGGACCACCAAGGGGAGTATTGGCACGATACAAGATACGCTACAACAAGCGGTAAACGTAGTCGTAGAGGAGGCGCAAGCCGCGGGACTCGCGCGTTCCCCCCAGAAATCTGAGTTACTCATTCTACACCCAAAGCGTCAAAGAAAGAATAAAGCGCCTGCGATCAAAATCTACGCGGAAGGTGCAGCCATCCAAGAAGTGGAAACACTAAGAATCTTGGGAATGCTCATACAGTCAAACCAAAAAAACGACACACTAATTAAGAAACTGAAAAACACCGTCAACCAAATTTCCCTCCTCCTCAGACGAATCGCGAATAGGCGTGGAGGAGTTAAGGAAGCTGAGACCAGGAAACTAGTAGAAGCCTTCGTTCTTAGCAGAGTTATCTACTCTACACCATACGTCACCCTCACAGTTAGAGAAAGGGACGACCTGGATTCACTAATTAGGCAGTCCTATAAAATTGCGCTTAACCTCCCTCGCAATACCCCAAATGAAACACTACTAAAGTTAGAAATTCATAACACCTTAGCGGAAATGGTGGAAGCACACCTCACCGCACAGTACGAACGACTATCAAGCACTGAAACGGGACGTTTCATCCTAAAAAAAGCAGGAATACAATATGAAGGGACCCGGGCCCACACTTTGCCGATTCCAAGACACGTGCGCGAGCAATTAATAGTCCGTCCTCTGCCTAAAAACATGCATCCAGAATACGATACGGACAGAAGAAGGGCTAGAGCACAAAAATTACACGAAAGATTTGCAGTACAGAAAGACACGGCGCACGTGGACGTGGCAGAACATGCGGACAGAGATGCCTTTTCCCTGGCAGTTGTCGATCATCGAGGTTCTCCCCTCGCATCGGCGACAATCAATAAAACAAAATTTCCGGAGGAGGCCGAAGAGGCTGCCATAGCTTTAGCCATTACCTCCACCACTGCCAAATACATCCTTAGCGACTCTAAAACCGCAATTTGAAATTTTGCAAAAGGAAGGGCCCCTTCCGCAGCCATCAAAATCTTACAAAAAATCTCCCATACCCGCCTTATCACATTGATCTGGGTCCCTGCCCATTCGGACCATCCTGGGAACGAGGCAGCGCACCAATTTGCCCGAGGATTCGTAGTTAACCGGGAGGTGCGCTGCCCTGAGCTCAGGTCGGCTAGGGAGCGGATGACAACCTACAAAGAAATTACTACCCACTTCAAGAAAGAAAGACAAATCTTCCCAGAACCACATCGATCTCTAAGTAAAACACAACAAGTCACCTGGCGGCAGCTTCAAACAGACACTTTCTTTAATCCGTACATGTACTCCATATGGTTCCCAGAGCAGTTCAGCCCTGTCTGTTCTCTCCGTGGACATCAGAAGGCAGATACACCACACATCCTATACTCATGTAATCAAGACAAGCCATCACAGAGTCTGCAGCTCTCTACCCAATCTCAGTGGGGGGCCGCGCTGCTCAGCTCCGACCAGGAGGTTCAACTCCGAGTCACGGAGCGAGCCGAAGAGGTCGCCGAACGACATCGTCGGTCGGCCACCTGGCGTCCGGCCTAGAAGAGGAGCCCACCGCGGGGACGGGAACGCCAACCCACCCCGCGCCTACGACCTCTTCTTTAATAAAGTTTACCTCCTCCTCCTCCTCCACCAGTATAAATATTTTATTAATTACTGAAATTTCTAGGAGCCTGGTGGTCCGCCCAGTCTAGCAGACCAGAGACCTGCGCCGCAGCATGGCACCTACGACCCAGTCCTCGTTGCTGGTTGTAGTCCTCGCTGTGCTAAATGTTCGCCTACTGCTCCAGATTGGGATTGTGGAGTTTCTCAACAGCGGGATAGAATTGGCGTGCTCGCAACATGTGAACGGCCGCAGCTATCTCTGCATAGTTTGGGCACTCAGTAGAGTGAGGGGTACGATTGGTAGCATTTAAGTGGTGTGACGAGAGCGTCTGTTTGTAGACGGCGGAGGATGCGTTATTCCGCTTTGTTTAGCGTTTCGTGAGGTGTGGGTTATATCTGTCTATCCTTTCTGTAGGCTTGTAGTCGGTCGGCAAAGGCAATTATGGGCTGTGGGATATGTCCCCTTGCTTCGTCGTGTAAGCAGGAAACCCGGTGTAAGATAGCTCGGGGGTGCAGGTTGGCAGCGGCATTTCCCCTCATTAGTTGCGTGTGTCCCTGGAACCACATGCTTGGGGTACAAGTAGGGGAATGTATTGCTGAGTGTGAGACATGATTGACTAATTAGTCCGTCGTCATGACCCTCCAAACGCTCCCAGCGAATACGCAGCTGATTCCCACAATGTTCAACCGCATCTCTAACAAGCACCACAGCATAAAAGGAAAGGACGCAATTCGCCAGGTGCAAGCTTTCATAGTGTCGGATTTACGGGACTGCATACCTCAGCCTTACTCGGACAGATATTACAAAGCTAGAATCGCTAATACGAATGGCCTACACAAGGACACTGGGCTTCCCGACGTCAGCATTAGCACATGGTTTTATGGGGCTCGGCATTCACAACACGCTGCAAGAAATATGGGAGGCGCAAAGACCGCCAAAGCTCTACCGCCTGCCCAGCAGTCGAATAGGCCAGACCATTCTGAGAAGATAGTACACACACGGTTGACCAAAAGCCGGAACTTTCTATATCGATCCGCAAAGGCACTTATGTCCATCGAATGACCAGACATAAGCATCCGAGATATAACGCGGAACGAAGCGCCAGAGCCGGAAGTCTGCGCTAGAAATGGAGACTCAGGAACACGTTCTACACGGATGCAGCAGGTCCAATCCAAGTGCGGATGACCGTCCTCATAACGAATCACGAAGGCAGAATAATCAATTACATGGCAGTGCGCACCTCACGCACAGTAGGCAGCCATTACGCTAAAGCCAGCTACCAAGCCAGTTGGTAGTACAGGTAGTATAAAACATTTGGAAATTCAGCTTCAACAAGTGGCCACTTTCAGTATGCTCTTTTCGAGTGCCTATGGATTGCCGCGCCATCTAAAAACGGTCAATAATAGCTTTTTGCTACGGCCGTCATTGCCTCCTGGAAACCATTCTTTTAAAAGAGAAAGCTCCTACTACACCACTCCATAGTTTTTTAAGTGGTTATCCATTTATCAACACTCTGAAACTTTCCAACTTAGGCACAGTTTCTTTTAATGGTTGCAGGCGCCGCCATATTCGTAAGCACCAGAATTTTGACCAAATCAAACTTCCGTTTTTATACATGAACCCTATAGGAACTTTCGCAGCTGGTAATATTAAAGACCTCTGCCTTAAACAACCTTGTGGTGGGTGCCTTTAGGTTCCTTTTTGTATATTTGCTTTCCTGGTTGATAATCTAACGTTCCTCCTTTCTACTGGGCCTTTTCTCTACAGGACACGACTTTCAATCTCATTGTCAACACTTCCAAGCGAAAAAGTAAGCACTCATAGAATTTCGTATGTGCGATACTTAAGATTCCGGTCGAAAACAGTTTATCCGAGATTCTTCAGTCGGAGTCATTCGACCTAGATTTTTTCCAATTCTGCTTCTCGCTATGGGCGTGGTCTTAATACCCTAGAGCGTGTCTGGGGGTGTAGCTCAGATGGTAATCTTGGCTTACGCCGACGATATCGCCATTTTTTGCTCCGACAGAGACAGTATTCAGCATGCCACAACTGTTGTACAACAATTTCGTAAGTGCATCGGGGCCCAGATAAACTGGGAAAAGAGTCATGGCTTTTGGCATGGAGACTGGGAAGCCACGTCGGACAATTTCTGTCGGCTCAATTGGGCATCTGTTCCAAAACGTTATCTTGGTATACCGCTTGATGCCTATCGCGACCCAGAGCCATATTGGGCTAACCAAGCGTTGGCTGCAAAAGAAAAGGCTGACGCGTGGCAAGGAAGGCAATTATCGATGTTTTCCCGAACCACAATCCGCAATCTCTTCCTTGTATCTAAGATCTGGTATGTAATGAATGTGTTGGGTGCCATGAGGATCAGTGTACAAAAAATTAATCGTGTTTTTGCTGTGTTTATTTGGGCTTCGACATGGGAGAGAACAAGTCGAACCAATCTTTTCCTTCCTGCCAAGAAGGTAGGACTAGGGCTTGTGCATTTATTTATGCGCCAGGTTGTATCGCGCTTTATTTATCTACGCGACCGAAACAATCCATTTCTCCGGACAGTGATTCAAGTCAGGCTCAGCAGACTCCTTCTAGGGTTCGTGGTGTCGTCATGTCAAAATATGTGCGGTGCCGCGACTGGATATCTGCGTGAAGTTATGCTTGCTTATAGGTTGTTAAATGTGCGTTTCTCTCATGACTATCTGTGCAATGTCACCAAGAAGAAACTCTATAGAAACTTCACTGACATCATGCTTCCCCAGCCATTGTACCGTTTGACATACCTTGGAGGCCCCGGACAAGACGTCCTTGAAAGAGTTAAAAGAATGCCGGTAATATCTTCAGTCAAAACTTTTTTCTTTAAATTGCACACTAACACGCTACCCGTTAAGACATGGCTTCATAGCAAAGGCATCTTCGTACCCTGGACTACCAATTGTTTTTTATACAAAAAACCTGAAACAATAGAGCATGTTTTTCTTGACATCTGGGACCCAATATTTCACTGGGATGTTTTTTTGCGCACGCTTAAGAAACAGTTACCACTCGATCCATATGGAATAATGTTCTTGCCGATAGAAACATCACAGGTTATACCATATGATTTGATTATGCTTCTGGGCCTGCACTCAATATGAAAAACCAGGATGCAATTTGAACATGCTGATCTTGTCGTGCGTCCTGTTCGCGAGCATTTTGTTGAAAGTGTCGTTTCACTAAGAGAGTGTTACCGAGCACTCCCTGATCCACCAGAATAGATTACCTTGCTTGATGTTTTGGTGTCCCTGAGAGAATTTTAATCCGTGTTTCCCGAAACCTGGCTTACGCGTTTTATGCACTGTATTTCTGATTTCACTTTCAAATGTTAAAGTCGGCAATAAAGAAGAAAAAGGTGTAGCTCAGATGCTAGAGCGCTTAGCATGAGAGAGGTACTGGGATTGATACCCAGCACCTCCACGGACATTTTTGTTTTTCATCTTCGATCACTTGTCTGGAAACAATGTGTTCCTGTCATTCCGGGACTTGCAAATTCAATGCATACAGGTGTGTTCTACTTTTATTAAGTAGAGAAAAGGCGTCGTGTATTTTATTTCTTTGATGCTTTGTATATGAAGTGTCAAAACGTACCGCCTGCCGACGCAACACAAAGCGCCAACCAGTCCTCCTTTGTACTAATCAAGTGATTTGTGAGGCTGCTTGATTACGATCAATCATCCAGCTAAATGGTTTAATTCATAGAATAAAGCATTTCTTTTGACGCTGAATTGTTAATTCTAGGCAGGCTGTTATTGCAAGCATTGCTATGTCTGGTTGTACAGGAAAGGAATAGAAATAACTGCAACACAGCTGATATGTCCTGCTGATGCCGTACGTCTTCTAACTCTGAGTTGAGTTGCAAGAGTTACACACTCTGAGCTGAGTTAACAAGGGCATGTTAAGGATATTCCCTCTCATTCAGGAATACAGGAAAATTACGTCACAAACTGGCACGCCTGCGAGTGCTAGATGTGGTACTCGCATTTTACCTTTCCCATTACTTGTAGCATTACCGTGTGTGTATCATGACTGCGGTTTCGTTTACAGGATGAGCCGCAAAGCGGAATATGGCCGACATCACAACATTCACCACTATTGCATGAGCAGAGGGGGAGGGGGACCGAGGTATGAAAATTATGCACAAAATGGGGAAAACGGAAGGCGGTGCCGTAGCCAATGAGCCATTTCTCGCGTTGGCTTGGGTTCTCCTTTCAAACATAGCATTTTTTCCATATCTGTAACACGGCCGCTCGATGGAAGCGCATTAGGTGCTGCCTGCTACGTCGCCCGAAACCGGCGGGAGGCGCCTACTTCCAGTCGCCACCGCCGCGGCGCCACCGTTCGGGGACAGCCGCGCGCGGAGAGCAGCGCCTGGCTGCGCTTTGAGGGAGGCGTCGGCGTGGTAGAAGCCTTTTATTTTAAGGATATAAGAGCTCCGCTTCACACAATTTGGCAAAAAGAATTAGTATATACTGTCATGTCTAGTGTGACCATGTCAGCACTTAGCACTTGCTCGGCAAGGATGTATACTGGAGTGTACCCCGAGAAACTTATAGTGACGGTGGTTCAATCGATTGGAGAGCTATTACCATGATGTTGCATTCGGATCCAGTTGTTCGTCACATTAAAATGTGACCCGGCTGTGAACAATTCGAAGCTGCTCAGCTGCCATGGTAGCCTAATGAATAACCACTTAATGAACTATGTCGCGAATTCCGTGGGTCATTTTCATACCATTTATTCATTTCTGCATACAGCTTTTATACACAAATTGACGTCAACCTGTTCTAAGCTGCCAGCACTATCCAATAAAAAAATGTCTTACTATGAGCAACCTCTGTGAAAATGCGACATGTAACCAACCTTTCTATCTCATTGTGACAAATTTTACAGTGGAAATATGAAGATGTTTATTAGGTTAAATCAAGGTGATAACCTGGGATCTTCTACTCAGTTGGAGACATTAAACTTTATACGCCAGACCGCTATCCGTCATGGCTTCCCGCATTTTGCATGACCGGACAAAGTAAGCGCGCTTGATAGAGCCGGTCTGCCTCAAGGTGCTACGTATATGCGCCGAAAGTTTTTATTACTATTTTTATTGGCTGCTCGCAAACCCATACAATTTTGCTGGTTCGTAATTTTCAATGGAAGAACGCGTATCGAGTGTTGCTGTTGTGAAACTCTTAGCTGTGATCACAAGAATGTTCACGCGTCAGAGCGCAACTTCAGCCGAGATTCTGTGAGCAGCCGAGTACGCTTATTAATTGGCCACACAAAAAAAGGAAGAAAATTACCAATCGCAGACGGCAAACCTTTCTTGAGAGAGGTTTATGCCATAGCCATAAACATCGCTCCACTGTTGAGTTGACATTTCCAGCCCAGCTCGCTATCAGTGGGGGCAGCAACTTAACGATATCTTGCATAGCGCCTTAGCTTGGGCACGATCATTGTTTTTATAGATTAGCTGCAGGTACTGTGTACAGTGAGAAAACAATGATGAAACCAAAAGTTTACACAGCTTGCTACTTCACCGGACCTCTTCAGACTTCATCATCCTGTTAATGAAGGTGCTCGTAAGCTGACAAAGCTTGATTACTTCCTTTGCGGGGTACATCAAGTCTCCATTGTCCTTGGTTTTCATTAACCTGTAACTGGTCCAGTTGACTATATTTCCTGCAACAGGCTCTTGCTCGACTGACATGTCGCCTCAAAACCATTACCAAATATCGCATAAATTAAGCAACAACCTGGTAGTGATAAACAAAACTTGGGGTTCTTAAGTCTCCTTGAGGAGCCTCGTTAGAGTGCCCGCACTTTGCTACCTGCTTATTCACCGTATCCCGTAATTGCTGCCTCTGTCGCATATCATTAGAATGCAACCTTAAGCCGCCGCATTATATGAAATAGCACCCTACAAATAGCTATATAAAGCCCCTCTTTACCGAAGCCGTACGAACGTGACCTATAGGAGTATAGTGTGCCTGACTTGGGATCTAAGGGTCCCGCTTTCAGTAATTCCCCTTTCACCCTTACATCTTATTGACTCTCTCTGGTTTGGCAGCTCCTGCCACATTCAACATGTCATATGTTCTCATAGCGCCAAAGGTGTCTGGCAGCTGACAGGGCATTGGCAGCTGACAGGGCATGGCAGCTGACAGGGCATTATGCTTCAGCATCTGGACTTTTTAACCTCAGCGCCGCTTTCATTTCAGAGGAAGAGTGCATTTCCACTCCTCGCTGCTGTCTTTGCCTGAAGCGAGCTCAGCAGAAAAAACTAGAGGGTCTCTTAGATCTCTCTTAAGCGCAGGACGGCGAAAGCCTACCCTTCTCCTATCATTTGCCTCTCATCGTTTGCCACAGTACGTCATTTCAAGACGTCGTTTGATATTTTGGTCGTTTCTCAATTATGATGAGTCTGCCTGCATATTCATTGTATCCCTTATCACTCATAACTAAGCAGGTTACTCATTTAGAATCAGCAGTTGTCATTACATGTCGTCGTTTCACATATTGTTCATTTCGTAGTCATTAACAATAATGATGAGTCATGCCTAGCTATTATAGTCATTACTATACATCGCTAAGCACTTTTACTAACTTCTAATCAATTGCGGTCATTACATGTCGTAGTTTGATATACCGTACCGGTCATTACAAATAATTTTAGTCATTATTAACCATTATTAGTCATTAGTATTAGTAATTACCTCTATCAATGTCTATTTATACCTTTTATTGATTGCCTATCACCATCAGCCATATTCATTTTTAATCTCCCTCCTTGCATGTCCGCTTTTACGAAGGGCACACTAGTGCACAGATGCGACGCACAGATAACAGGCAAAGCTTCTGCGCATAGATTTTTGCTCCATGAGCCTAGAACGGCTTCCGCCTTAAAAAACAAACGCATCCAGTCTCAACGTTAACGTGCTCGCACACGCGCACACAAAAAAGTTTGCGTTTACCACGCAGACGCGAGGCGAACGCGCCCAGAAAGAAAGCAAACCGCGCGCTCAGAGCCGAAGACCGCGGCGGCGACGTGTCCCCGAACAGTGGCGCCCTCAGCAGAAATAGCAAGCGCAACTGTAAACTCCCCAAGGACGCGCTTGCCCATTGACGGCGGTGCGACGCAGCAGGCCGCACCCAGTGCGCTTCCATCGAGCGGCCGTGTCTGTAAACTGTCGAACAGATATTAGTCAGTGCGAACACTTTGTGTGATGGAGGGTGAGGGCTATTCAACACATAAGTAACGCTTGTACAAATCTGATGAACGTTGGGGTTTAAAGCAAACATGCATTTTAGAACTTGGGAGAGGCCGGAAACATGGTGCTTACGCTTTCCTTCTAGCAAAGTGGCAAACTCCTCCTTTTGCGCCTGTGCAACGGTCGCCTTTCGGCGGTGGTGGTTTGTCGGCAGATCCCCTTTCCGTCACCATTTGGCTGCGGCTTGTAAGATTTTCGCTGTCCTCGAGGTGTTTTTGTAGGCGGCTAGTCGTTTTGAGCAACAGCCGTCTTGTCTCTATCGTTCCCGGTCTGGGCGTGCTTGAGTTTCGTCGAGCAGGACGCAAGGACGCGCTGTTGATTTTCATGTGCGTTGCTTCGACGCTGTTCCTGTCGAATAGAAACGGAGAGCTGCTGTTTCTATTCGACGACTTCTCTGCGACGTTTCGGCAGCCCCAACTACCGCCTCTACTTACACTCCCGGCTTCCAGCAACCTCGTCATCATCTCTTGCAGGGGGCGAAAAACTCTTCGTCGGTGCTTGCCCTTGCGCCCGTGTCGCGCCTCCGGCACCGTTGGTAACTGTCTCAACCTCTTCCATGCCTATCAGCAGATATGACGACTCCCACCTTGCCCTGTTCTCCATGCTGCTGCGTAGCTACGCCCGCTGTCGGAATTGGCATGCCCGAACGCTCTGCATCGCGGATACTCCTCAACCTTGCATTTCCTGAGGACCGGGCCCGCGCCGGGGCAACGAAAAATCACTGCATGGCCTCAAGTACCACAAGCATACTAGGTCTCCCAAGACGCGTATCTGGGGAAGTAAGTTGTCCACGTCCATACTCGAACTCAGCTATATTTGCATGGCTCTTTCCGTCAACCTTTTCTTGTGGACAAGCTGAACCCGCCAGCGCTCTCTAGTCACCTCGATAACTTCACCTGATGCTGCAAAGGCCATCTTGATGTCTTCGTCTGCCACGCCATGCAGCATCCAATACAGCATTATCCTAATCAGATGATCTTCTGGATCAATAATGATGCATCGACGAGCTTCTACTTCCAGTTCCTTGAAAGCGCTTGATTGCCTCCGCGCTGTTGAGGGTCACGGACGAAGACGTGGCTGATTTGCGTGCCCCCAATGCCACCACGACTGAAAGAGTACCAGTTTTGATTGGGGATCCTAAACGGTCACAGCTATGGGAAAATCTCGTATTCATCTTTCATCATATTTCAATTCCAGTCTATTTCCGCGGCTGGGAGAGCCGCTGTCACCGGTCCGGTAAGGCCCATGATTTTCCGTCCGATCTCACCGGTGGCCGGAAGTACAGAAACATCATCTGAACCACGCCTCCTTTTTATTTATTTACCAACTTCTTTATTATAATTGAAGTGCGACCAACAAAGCTTCTGCCACAGTTCACGAGTAATATCAATTCAATATGCCTCGTTTTCCATCTGAGCTACACCCGCAGCGGGTAACGAGAATAGCAAGGCATCACTTTGTGCGGGTATAGTTGCAGAATCAATCTTGTACACTCCTAAGGCTATACGAAAAAAATACGTATCGCATTTCACTCTACATGATCTCTCCGATGTTCCCTCTCGCTTTTTGGCGCAAGCTTCTCACTTGTACACACTACGTTTCAGATCAAAACAACGCAATCGCTACACCTTCATACACGGCCACCCTTTCCTCACTCAGTCCCCTCCACATTTATATGTCCTTAACCAAGACGAACTGAAAGAGCCCTTAACAAAGGTTGCGGGAAGCCATAGTTAGCAAGTCGAGCCAACCTTTTGTCAAGCGGACTTGTTGGTCCTAACGACGAAGCTCCACTGGGCCCGGTGCACTTGTTGAAACGTTGGTTCGGCTTCCGAACTGAGGCTCCCTGCTAAACCATTGTTCAGCGTTCTTTCGCACTGTGTAGAAATCTTCTTTCTCTTGTTCTATCCGGGGTCCTTACCAAGATTGAGGCATTTTTCGTGTAAACATATATTAATTGAGATAATTGCTTTCTGAGCACTTTGTGCTAAAGTGATATTAGTTGTTGAAGAGCCGTATTGGAAACAATGACCGACATTAGTTGCAGCTCAGCAAAGCATACCATGGGTAAAGAAACTTACGAGAGGAAAAATCTTGTGTTTGGCGCCATTCTCTGGCTTGCGTAAACTCGCAAGTCTAAAGGAGCTGTGACCTCGTCGTTACAAAGCATTCTACGCGCCTCAAGCATCCTTGTAGGCTAGCATATATTCTAACCTATACTCAGTGTATTCAAGAGACTGAATTTCGAAAGATACGGTGGTAAAAACGTTTGTAGTGCTTGTTTTCAATACTGTATAGTCCGGCTAAGATCTCCTCCCCTCGTAACATACTCTATCGAAAAATATCAACACTTAACGCTGATATTTTGCCACAAGGTTAAGTAACCACGAAATAACGATTAGGATTTTTCTCCCAGGTGCGTGCGGCATCTGACCGAAGCGGTCGTATAATTTGCATTCCAGAATCTTTCGGAATCTCGGAATCTTTAACCCGAGACTGCCGCTCTTTTATCTCATAGATAGCAAGACGTTACTGAATCATGTTGTTTCCTTCAACTACCCTTACACGCTTGCTGAAGTTTCACCACGTATGAGACCCGATACCATTCGTCTTAGACGGTTTAGGAGGACTGACGAGGCATAGGCAGAATTATACTGCGAATCTGTGTTCACATTACATTTACACTGTTTCACGACTATCGGTTATTCATTCCACAACCGCTGCTTACGAGCAATGCTCACGTTTTGAGAGAAAGAAGGGCACAAAGTGGGATCCTCTTTTTCGATCAGCTTCTTTCTTTGCCCGTTGAATGCCGTTCGTATGCGAAGAGTCTATTTTAGTGCAAAGTACAACGCACGCTTTTCCGGAACGTTGGAAAAGCCTTGTATACAGAAGTTGTAGGCAAGGCCGGCAATGAGCAGCAGACTGACTTTCCAATCACGAAAAGAAATTACGCCCCAGAAATAATGTGACTTTCGACTGGACGATGACGCCTTGCTGGGGTTGAACTAGTTTTCATTGGCGCCAAATAGAAACGCCCAGCATTCGTTAACGTAGGCATTCAGAGCACATCTCCAGAGGCCACTCGGCGGGAAGCAAACGTACCGTAGATAGCTGAGGTGGTGGAGTTGGTTGGTTGGCTCCTTGGTCATAGGAGTGAGGGTCCTTTGTTTTCTTAAGGAAGTTGCTGACATATTCCATTTCCTCACTGTACGCTTTTCCTTAGAATACCCATACAGTCTGTCCAGAAGACAGATGATAAAAGTTCTTATTAAGACATTATTCTCTGTGCCGATATATTGGCAGTCTTACCTCTCCTTGCTAGACAATAGTGTATTGAAGCGGGTTCAAAGACCTTATCTTTTAAACTTCGCACATCAACCTTACCTGTCAAGACGTGGCTTCGTGCCAAAGAGACTTTTGTGCCATGGTCAGTAGACTGTCACCTGTGTCAGGAGCCAGAAACTGTAGATCATTGCTTTGTGTATTGCCGTGATGCAGTGTTTTTTAGGACATTCTTCAACGCACTCTTAAAAAGGACATTGATATTACGCTCTATACTATCAGATTTTTGCCTACAATCAAAGCTTCTGAGGCGCCATGTGACCTTTTTGTGCTCATGGGACATTTTACCCTGTGGAAGAGCCGCATCACAAATCTCCAGGCAGAGCCACCACGTTCACTGAAGTCTCTGTTTAGAGAACAGTGTGCTATGGTGCGGGGGGTGTATGCTGCGCACGAGCGACCGTTCTGCCCGGTTACCTTTACTAGATGCGTGTATATGTCTCCTGAAATTTTGATGTGTGGCCAAAATGAGAGCTCGATGCTGGTGTAACTGTGTATTGATAGGTGATAGGTTGCGGGATGCGACCTGGTTAAATTGGCTCGAAGTACTCCTATGCAATAAAGGAAAACATAGCTTATATTTTATGCTTTGTTTTATGTTTTATGTTTTATGCTATGTTATAACATAGTTTATGCTTTTATTACTGTGACACAGCGCATAAGTTTTTTTGAACACATAGCCAGCTTACTTGACTGTGACCGACATCTTGTGCTAATGGGTGACTTCAACTGCGTTTGCAACCCCATAGATCGTTCTAGTCCAGACGCACGCAGTGACAGGAGTGGGGAACCTTTGTTCCGTGTTACAGAAGGTGCGGGACTGGTTGATACAGGAGCATCCTGCCGTGCTTTTAGATTATTCACCCACATTCAGGGGCATTCTCACGCTCGTCTAGACCGGATCTATGCATCTTGTACATTAGTTTCTCGCTGGCTTGTTTGCGAAACTATACCGGTTTCGCTTTCAGATCATAGCATGGTAGTAGCCTGGCTCGGCGGCAATGACCATTCAAAGTTTAGGCCGCAGTGGGAACTTTGGAAGTTAAACTCATCGCTGGTAAATGATCAAGAATTTATCATTCGTGTGCGCTCACAGCTCCAATCATGTTTTTCCAGAAATCTACCATTGTTCGCCGCTTGGGAAATGTTCAAGCAGGAAGTACGTGCGATAGCAATTGAACTTGGCTCAATTAAATCTTTCTACAGGAAACATCAGGAGGAGACACTTAACAAAAACTTGTGTAACCTGTATGAGCTAGAATGTGAATCCCCTGGATCATATACGGACGAAATTGCTAGTGTCAAAAGTCAGTTACAAATGCATTATGCGGAACGATACAGGGGTGCCTTAATTCGATCTCGTGTCAAGCGTGCTTTGCAGTGCGAACGGCCGACGCGGCAAGCCTTGCTTGATGAACGTCATCATGCGACTGCAAAGCTGATTCCGGGAATTATGCGTAATGGCACATTGGTTACGAGTACGAATGAGGTTACGTCCGCATTCGTGGATTATTACTCGATGTTGTTTAGTGCCACTCCTCCTGTAAGAAATTCTAACATCTCGCGTTTCACATCCCTGGTGACCCCTTTATCAGAAGATGATTGTTCTGTAATTAGTAGCACTTTCACGCAACAAGAGGTAGAAGTGGCAATTGATCAATTACCTCTCTCAAAAACGCCTGGTCCTGATGGCATTCTCTCTGAATTTTACAAAGCTTTTAAAACTGTTCTTGCTCCTATCCTGCTAGATGTCTTCGCGATAAGTTTTGATCTAGAGGCCCTTCCCGAGACTTTTACAAAATGCCACACAGTCCTAATTCCAAACAGTACTGATGAAGAAAAATTACGCTCAGTGGAAGGCTATAGACCAATCACACTGGCAAATGTGGATTACAAGATTTTCGCCAAAATTTTATCAAATCGCCTACAGTTCGCAATGTCGGTTCTCATTGACCCTCACCAGACGTGCGGCTTGAGGGGCCGAGTCATACAAAGTAATGTGCATATTGCGCGCACAGTCCTCGAATCGTGCTCCTGCTCTCATGATCAGGTTGCTTTACTTCAGGTCGACCTCGCAAAAGCATTTGATCGAGTTCGTCATTATTTCCTGTTTTCTCTTCTGGAACGAGCGAACGTTGGTTCAGTAGTACTGAAGGGGGTGCAACTTTGCTATAGAAATTGTTCGACTCGCCTAATTGTCAATGGCCACCTATCAAGCCCCATACCAATCAACTCATCTGTGAAGCAAGGCTGTCTGATGTCTCCACTGCTTTTTGCTCTTTGCTTGGAACCACTTCGTCAGAGTGTTTTACATAACAGTAGTATCCATGGCTTCCCTCTCCTTGGAAATGAGGTTAAAGTGCTTGCATATGCGGATGATCTTGCGTTTTTCTGCACTGACAAACCAAGCATAGAAAAAGTTATATCCAGCGTAGAAGAATTTGGCGTTGTTTCTGGTGCTCAGATGAATCACTCCAAGAGTTCCGGCCTTTGGTTTGGTTCGTGGGGCTCAACACCACCCCTATATGCAGGAATTGAATGGTCATGTGTGCCACCAAAATATCTAGGCGTTCCACTGCATGCATTTAGGTCAAGTTCAAATTACTGGAAAGAGCGCGTTCCAGTAGTCCAGCGTTATGCTAATTAATACATTTGTCCCCTATCGGCTTTCAATATTCAGTCGGGCTCAGGCCTGCAACATGTTTTTGGCGACAAAACTCTATTATGTGCTTCAGGTCCTCCACTGTGCTAGGCATTACATCCAGCGCTTTCACCGAATATTTGCGACGTTTATTTGGTCATCCAATTTTGAATCGATTCGGCGTGATAACCTATTCAGACCTATTTGTGCAGGGGGGCTCGGTTTAGTGCATCTGTATGTAAGACAGTTTTTTGCCCGTTTCTTCTTTTTTCGTGATTGTTCACATCCCATTATTAGAGCATTCCTACAAGTTAATTTCATGAATCTGCTTCCCGACTTAGTGGTTTCTTCCGATTTTAGGGATCGCCCGCAGTTACTAGGATTTATGCAGGAAGTTTATGCTTCGGTGAGGTTTTTGACAGTGCGATTCTCGAATGAGTACTTATATTCTGTTTCGCACAAGATACTATACAAGGATTTGGTAGCAATTCTTTTTCCGCCACCACTGTATCGTTCTTTATACTTTGGCTTTAAGGGTCATGATGTCTTAAAAAGGGTGCGCAAAATGCAGATTTCTCCTTGCACGAAAACATTTTTCTTTAAATTACACACCGAAGCTCTACCTGTTAACACATGGCTCCATAGAAAAAATATTTTTGTATCTTCTGTAAACTGCCGTCTGTGTGATGTGCCCGAAACTATTGAGCACTGTTTCATTAATTGCAAAGACGCAATTCTTTTTTGGGATGTGCTGCAAAGAACTCTGAAGAAAGCCTTTGTTCTAAATTCGTACAGTGTGCGGTATCTTGCTGTTACACAATCTGATTACGAACCATATGACATGTTTTTCCTTATTGGACTTCATAGCTTGTGGAAGACACGCATGTCGGATCGCAACGCTGAACCTGTTGTTCCACCTAGACTACATTTTATCAGAATGATGCTGCAACTGAAGGACACTTATGATGAAAATGACTTTCAACCTGATTGGTTTCCGCTGGTGACACGGTGCTTATTTTTGCCTGCCTTTTAAAAAGTTGTCTTCTGTTGTGCATCTCAGCAATGGCTGAATGAATTGTAAATAGTCTGTGTACATAACCCTTTTTGTATAATAAATACCATGTAAGAAAAAAAAGAAAAGGAAAACATAGCTGAGTTAGTAGAGCAGTGGACTGTAGAGGTTCCCTGAATCCTGACATCCATAGGTCGCTGCCCCGCCGGGGTGGTGCAGTGGTAAGACGCCCGACTACTGTGCCGGAGTTCCCGGGATCGAATCCCGGCCTCGGCGGCTGCGTTTCGATGGAGGCGAAACGAAGTGGCGTCCGTGTGCTGTGCGATGTCAGCGCACGTTAAAGATCCCCAGGTGGTCGAAATTACTCTGTAGCCCTCCACTACGGCCCCCCTTCTCTCTATCCACTTTCACTCCCACCTTCATCTCTTCCCTTACGGCGCGGTTCAGGTGTCCACAGAGCAAGTGTGACAGATACTGCGCCTTTCCCTTCCTATCAACCAACCAACCATAGGTCGCTGGTTCAAATGCGGCTCGACGGAGAGTTGTTTTTTTTTTTCGAGTAAACTGGCATAACTATTCATGTTTGTCATCTTGGTATTGTTGGCGCACAACAGAAAAAATCGTCAGGCCTTTTTAAACAGCGCTCACTCAAGACTTGTGCAAGCTTTACAACCATCCTTTTGCGCCACAAAACTGCTAGCAACGGGCGCAATTTACTGACATTTCCACCGAATCCTATTTACTAAAAAATTAAGAAATGTTTCATGCCTTTTCCTTATTATGTTACTTCACTAGCACTTGAAATGACAAATGTATATAGGCGTTCGCGTGAAAAAGCATTGTCATATGCTCCGCTGCCGCAAAGCCATAGATATGGATATTGCCTATTTTCTAATGTCTCTAACATGCAGTGAGCGTAGCTTGACTAAAGATAAGGCGGTCGTTTAAGCTAAATCTACATTGTCGCCAGTTGAAGTAGTAGCGACGATAGCTAAGCGAAAACATTTACCTTTATCCAAAAATAAATCTGAAATTATAGTGTAATTGAAGCAGATGGAATAATTTCTTCGGCCTCGAACTCAACGCAGACAGTTAGGAAGCTTTCATGTTTAGTGACAGGTGGGAAAGCTCTAATAAAAAGAGAAAAAATGCCAGACAGCCCTGACCCCTTCTCTTATCATATTTTAAGAACATCTCGCAAGACGCACTGTGAAGACCAAATGTAGTGTAAGATTTTGCACTGACCCATTAAACAGTGAAATTATTTGAAGCATTACAAATCTACCCTCGCCCTTGTGAGTGTTCTCTCTCTTCTCTTCTGCCGACAATATTTCCCATTTAGTAGATTTGTGTTCATATGTCTTCGCTCTTTTCGCTCGTCAGCTGAAATCGTTTAGCTCGATAACACTGAACACAATCAAAACATATTATTTTGCTTATTTCATATTGTAGTGCAAAAGAAGAGGGGGGGGGGGGGGGGGGGGGCAGCAACGTTTTTCACTTATTCAGTTCTCGGCTTCTGTTTTAGAAGATGAATCTTGGAGTTGTATTTGAGGGATTTCCTGGGCTCCGTACAGCGATGTTTGTATTTTATGTACAGTATAATCAGTGAATCCACAGTTCTTCACGCTAAAAGGTGTTGTTTTGTGAGAAACATTGATTGTTGATCGGAAAGTGTCGCTGGACGAATGTCCGTACGTGAGAACTTCTTACGAGTACACCTGCATAAACTCAGGGGAACACTTCTCAGCAGAGTAAGACTGTACAACCATGGCATTGACTCGCATCAGAGATGAATGGAAGAAGGAGCTACGACATCCCCCTGCAACACATTCTAGCTATAGGTGCACTGCTCTCCATCTCACCTCTAAATACTTCCAACTACAACGTTGTTCAGGTGGAGCTTAAACATAGAGACATGCGGAGGGAGGTAGTACAGACGCAATAGGATATAATTAGAATACGGCAATAAAGCTTTGAAGTCCATTACCATAACGGATGGCACGACAAATGTAAAAAAGGCTATACGCAAGTAGTGTGCGTAATCCGTCAAATCCGTAGTATAGCTGCCACCTATACTCTTCTTTCTGTGGACACTCCAACACAGAAACGCAAATACGAGCCGCAAGGTGCAAAGAAAAAAGCAAAATGATGAGGCACCGGCCGGATTGAAACTCACGAGCTCCGCTTACAAGACAGGCGCTTTAACCAACCAAGCCACGGCTTTTTTTTTTATTGCCCAATTTATTATTTAAATTATTTATATTATATTTATTTAGACCTACCCGTTGATCCAACTAAGCGACGGCGCCGACGGAAGGAGTGGGAACATTTCCAATTTTCTGCACTTCCCTCTCAAACTGCGTTCAAATACATCCTACAAGGCGTAAAAAAACGAACGCAAGTTTTTACCATTGCTGTATCTAGTTCTCATGCAACATTTCGCAAAGGGAAGGAGTTGCGAATGATGCCGAATAGGAGCTCCCTGCGGTAAGGTGGTTTACAATGCAAGAGATGCTCTTAGATTGCCTGACATTGACAGCAAGAAAGTTTGCGGATAACAATTAACCGCACGCACTGATAAAAGTATGAAAACATTCGTGTTTTGGTCAGAGTGCACAGCATTCACAAACCGCTTGTAGTGTTTTCACAGAAGCGTTGTTGCCAGAAGACTTTTGTTTTGAGGCATACAGTCATTACTTTGACGCCTCAAAAGGAAACGCAAGGTGAATAATAATTATGATTTATTGGCAAAAAATATGCAAGATAATAACCAGCCCGTTTAAGTACACATGCTTGTGAATGGAGCTGGGGATTAAAGCTTCAAGCACACATGCCGAGGTATGCATTAACTTAATATTTAAAACAGCATTACACAAATACATGAACTAAAGAACATGAAAAGCGCTAACCATTAACCGACAAAGTGAAAAAAAAAAGTAATTGGCGTGCATTTCTAGACTGTATTTAGAAAAAATAAAAACAATAAAACTCTTCTGTATATAACAACTTACGTTAGTGTTTCTTACTGGCGATCAAATTTTCCAGAAATAAAGAGAGTGAGTAAAGAATAAACTAGTGTCATGACACAAATGACCGAATGGACTCGCATATTTTTTGTATGACACGTGTGACGCACTAATTTCAAACCTATTGAAGCTGGAAATTGCTGTGCTTCAGACATCTTATAGTAGCGCGAAAAAACACACACAAGACAGGGTACAGGACGAGCGCTAACTGGGTGGGGTGAGTGCGATTTAGGCTATGAACACCTGAGTGGCCGAGGGTTTAAATATACGTTCCTCTTTCCTTCCAATAAACAGTTGGCAGTTAGCGCTCGTCCTGTACCCTGTCTTGTGTGTGTTTTTTCGCGATACTATAAAATGTCTGAAGTACTGCACCAACTAGGCCGACAACACATCTTACTGAAATTGCTCTCCTTGCGAAAAGTAACCAGGCTGCATGGTTTCCTTCTCAGATGAGTAGTGGAACCATTAATGTACAACTAATGGTGAAAAAAGGTCGCGAAAATTAAAGCAAGAGATTGTCGTTCCCATACTAGCAAATTATTGCTCGCGTTTTGCCGTAAGCTCTCGACTAGTGGACCGAGAAGCATATAAAGCCCGGCGTAAACACGCGGAGCAATGATTCTTTCTGTATGGCGTAAAGGCAGTATTTGGTATATTCTTACGTTTGAAAACTTTAGAAAAGTAGTATTTATAAAAGATTTCAAATAAAAATTATTTCTCCACAGATAATATGTCTGTATAAATCATGCTAAGTTATACGTTTTCGCTGTGAAGTTTAGTACCCTAGGACTGGCTACAGGCAATTCTCCTTAAGGTACTGTTTATAATATTTATTTGTAAGGTGGCGGACCCATATACAGTGAGCCATTCCGTAGTACCGAGGCACCTAAGCTCTTGTAAATCATTCTTCTTAGACGTGCATCACACAAAGATCTGAGGGATTATATGTATGCACATATCGTTCTACATCGTACGGCTACATCCGCGATATGAATGTGCCATGACAATGAGCTATCGAATGTCATGCCTAAGTATTTTATGCTGTCATCTAACAGTGTGCATGGCGACACATGTAGAATTTCCGCAACTTGTGTTATGCTAGAAAATTGGTATTGAAGTTCATATTTCTTTGTATAGCATGCGGAGGCATTTAAGAATTTTTTATAGAATAGCTTATTACAGGCAAATTGCGAAAGAAAGTGTTTTGAGCTTGTTTGTGGTATGTTCCCAAGATCGGTATACGATGCTCCAGACAGTACAAGGACAGTGTCATCTGTATACAAGCATACTTTGTATTGAAGTGGGATAGTGGCTAAAGCATTAATATATATATATATATATATATATATATATATATATATATATATATATATATATATATATATATATATATATATATATATATATATATATATATATATATATATATATATATTAAATTAAATGAGCTCCAGTATAGACGCTTGAGATGCACCAGATTGAATATCTACTGACTTACTGCAACAGTCATTAATATTTACACATTGTTTACGGTTTGTGAAACAATTGTAAAAAAAAAATGTTTGGTACGGCCCTTTCACTTCAAAGTTATATACTTTATATTGTCATCGTCATCATCATCAACCTGACTATACCCACTGCCGGGCGAAGGCCTCTCGCATTTTTTTCCAATTTACCCGGTCCTGTCTGTTTACCTTGTATAGGCTGACAACTGTTTCAAACAAGTTCTTGAAGTTGATAAAACGTGTTAGGACAGTATTCTTTCCATCAATTTTCGAGCGAACGACATCAAGAAAATCATCTCTGACCTGAAAGCAAATCGTATTGAGCGCGGTTTAACAAACTCCATTTTTGACAGAGTGCCACCATGTGAGCGTGAACAGCTTTTTCAAGAATGCAGACTATTCAAGAAGGGATGGCTACTGGTCAGCAGTTACTGTAACTGTTACGTAGTCCGTTATTAAGGAGGGGTCTTGAAAAACTAGCCTTCAGTTTATCATGAATCAGGCCTTTTTTGAGGGATTCCTTATAAAGGAGCATTTCGTTTGGTTTATCAAAATTTGAAATAATATCCCCGATTCCGATGACATTTTAAGCAGGTTGCATTGTCATGTGTTTTCATTCCTAGGTGGTCCAGAATTCCCTTTGTGATACAGAAGGCAAATAACAACAATTAATGTTTGATGTATTATATGTTATGTGACTAAAACAAGGGGCAACAGGCGGAAGTATCTTGCTATCAGATTGCTCATTATCATGCTCAGACTTCTGAAAGCTGTCAACATTCTGGGAAGCTTGTGTTATTATGACTTATGAACTGAACGCCTAAGTGGCCTCCCTAATAATCAAAGTGAGAAGCTGGATATTTCTGTGAATGATAGCGTCGCTTAGCTATTCTTATATTTGCTAATATTTTATTTCTAATTTGTCTAAAATCTTGTTTCAACATTCGATGATTTGGCTTTTGCAGTAGTTTCTGAAGTTTCATCTTACCATCATTCAAGAATTTATTGTCAATCCAAGGGCTACAGCAATTTTTAGGCCTAAGCGTAATTTTTCTTTCTGACTTCCTTTATATATCTGAAAATTTCTCTACCAATAATTGTCAGCCCTCTAAATGACGCGCACGCGTAAGCGAGTCTGAATAAAAAGACCTGATTTGTTTATCTACTTACACAGCAGAGTGGGCTAGGCGACAGCAGCACCGGCACAATGCTTAAGCGTTCTCCTCTCATCCCGCCGTTCAACGACTGCCTGGCTGCCTTCATCATTCTGAACTCTACGGCGCATGTCCCGGCGTCAGGGTGCGCTTGGCCTCGCATCTTTTTCAACCCTCTATTCTCGCAGATTCGCCATTTTGATGATTTTGTAACGTAAGCGTGAAGTGAGCAACACGGCGGTATCAGGACACGTAAGCACACAATCAAGTCACGCATTCGTACGAAAAACGACCAAAAACGGCAGGTAAAAAGCGCTGTCGTCTGTACCAAGAGTAAAAAACGACGATATTACAGGCACCGAACCGTTTCGGTGCATTCCGAGATTGAGAAGACTCCAGCTGCACTTGCACTGAGAGCGAGTGAACGTTGTTCACTCGCTCGCAGTCTTCATTTTCAAAACATCGCAGATTTTTACAATACTCTCAACAAATTATTCATACATAGATATCGCTCCATGGTCACCATGTCGATAATCCATAGCACTGATTCATACAGAGTCCAGTCCCAAAAAGAATATGGCATCATATGTTACTGCACGGTCGTGAACGGGCAAGAACCTTATACTTTGCGGTGTAAGGGGAAGCTTCTTAGGGTGCGCTGTAACACGCCCTAAAAAAGATGGCGATATTACAATGTATGAAAATGTGTTCAATTGATTCCGATTTGTTACACACAAAACAATTTGTCCCCCATGGTACATAAATTCCTTTTTGTTGTAACCAAGTTTTAACAGGTAGGATACCAGTGTGCAGATGAAAGAAGAATGTCTTGGTTGCAGGCACTACCGACATCTTTCTCACTCTCTTGAACTAAGCACCGGCGCTGACAGAAGGGGAGGAGACATTTCCACTTTTTCCCAATTCCTTCTCATGCAGTCTTCAGACGCGCAAAGCAACGCAATCTTTACAAAGCTCGAATTCATTTTCATGCAGCATTTCGCAAGAAAAAAAGAATCACGAAAGATACCGAATGGATAATATTTAAGAGAAGCTCCTTTACAATGGAGGTGGTGGTGGTGAACTCTTTTATTGCGCCCAAAAACAGGGGACCAGTCAAAGGGCCGGTTGCGCTGACTTAGAGGAGGTCGGCGGGGATCCTTTGGGATGCCGCGGCCTCCACCGCGCGTTGGATAAGCCAGCGTTGGTCTGCTGGCTCGGAAGTACGCAGGAGAGACTCCCACGTCTCTGGGGTGTTTGTGTTGTCTGCGTTGTAATGTGTACAAGTCCACACCATGTGTATGAGTGTAGCCGGAGTTGAGCAGTGTTTACACATGGGGGCTATCTGATCCGGAAAGATCCTGCTGTATAAGAGGGGGTGTGGGAAGCTGCCAGTTTGTAATTTGCGCCATTGGACGGCGCAAATTACAAACTGGCAGCTTCCCACACCCCCTCTTATACAGCAGGATCTTTCCGGATCAGATAGCCCCCATGTGTAAACATTGCTCAACTCCGGCTACGCCATTGGACGGCGCCCCGCCGGGGTGGCGCAGTGGTAAGACGCCCGACTACTGTGCCGGAGTTCCCGGGTTCGAACCCGACCTCGGCGGCTGCGTTTCGATGAAGGCGAAACGAAGTGGCGTCCGTGTGCTGTGCGATGTCAGCGCACGTTAAAGATCCCCAGGTGGTCGAAATTACTCCGTAGCCCTCCACTACGGCTCCCCTTTCTCTCTTTCCACCTTCCCTCCCAACTTACTCCCTTCCCTTACGGCGCGGTTCAGGTGTCCACAGAGCAAGTGTGACAGATACTGCGCCTTTCCCTTCCTATGAACCAACCAACCAACCAACCATTGGACGGCCTCGCGTCTTGTTAGATCGCGGTGTGCGGGAGGATATGTGCACCTTTGGAGTCGGTAGTGCTGGAGTATGTCCGTGTAAGTGGTGAGTAGAGAAGCGCGTGATATATTAGTGTCAGCGGAAGCAGGTTGGCTGATCATACTCTCGGCTCGGCAGCTGAGATCTCGAGCGAGAGTGTTTGCCTGGGCGTTTCCGCTGAGCGACTCGTGGGCTGGAGCCCAAAGAAGTAAGCGAGATGTGGAAGAGGGTGCTGTAGAATGTAGAATGTAGAATGTGTAACGCCTGGCAAGAGATACGGCCAGCATCGTAATTGCGAATAGCCTGTTGAGAGTTGTGGCGCGTTTTGCCAAAGTTGAGGAAAGCTGCAACCTAAGCCAAACTCGCGTCAAGGCTTTACAAGCACACATCGAACGCTCACTCCACACAATTGGCTCACAAGTCACGCAAAAATATGAGATGCTGAGCAAAGCTATAGAAGCACAGGGCAAACTCCTCGCTGCCGTGGTACCAGCGGCCCCTGCGCCGACACCCGTTCAAACCCCACAACTATCCTAGCCAAATCACGGCGAGCAGCTCGAGTAACACCACCATCTGGCAGTGGAACTGTCGTGGGTTCGCGCGTAAGCGTCCGGTCCGCCAGCAGTTCCTCGTCGCGAGTGATCGCCCCGAACTAATAGCTCTCCAGGAATGCGACAAGAACATGCAACTTGCCGGTTACAGTACATACCTATCGGAACTAGTAAAACCTAGAATAGCTACTCTCGTCAAACGTAATCTCACTGTCCTCCAACACAATTTAGATCCAACTTTCCCCGAATACGTCTTCTTAGAAATATTACCTCGACGCTCGCGTAAACGTTGCACTAGTCTGTTTATAATTATTGTCTACAGCCCTCCCCGAGCTCATAAGGATATTTTCGGTCCGCTTTTCCTCAAAGCCCAGCAGCTGGCGCCGGGGCAACCCCTCTTAATTCTCGGCGACTTTAATGCGCATCACTGCGCTTGGGGCTACCACTATGATTCTGCTAAAGGTCGACGCCTTTGGAGTGACTGGCATACGCACCAGCTGACCCTTATCACGGACGTGTCCTACCCCACTAGACACGGTACGGGCCTACAGCGTGATACAACGCCGGACTTTGCTTTACGACCTCCGGAGTTAAAACGACTTGGTGTCACACTCACGAAAACTTTGGGAGTGGTCACTTCGTACTCGAAATCGTAATACACGAGCCCACCAGGCAATGTACGCGGCCGGCTCAGGTGATTGACTGGGACTCCTTCCGGACGCACAGGAAACAGCAGGACAAACCTCCCGCTATTACTGATATCAAAGCGTGGACAACCGAAATTGTCAAACAAGTGACCGACGCCACTCAAACCGTCGAGTTAGAGGACAGTATCCCACACTGCGACCGCTACTCGCCCATCTTTGGGAGCGCAAGAAGTCGCTCAACGCTCTACTTTACAATGGAGGCCACGCACTGTGATCGATTGATATGTACACAAGAAACTTTGCGATTAATATTACAGCCGTGCACTGGCACCAACATGGAAACGTGCTTTCTTCATTGAGAATGCACAGCCTTCACAAACCTCTCGTAGTGTTTTCACAAAAGTTGTTTTGTGCTCACACTTTTCTACTGAAGCGAACAATCTTTAATGGCATTAGGGTAATGGCACGACAACGTGTTTATGAACAGCTGTTTAGGTAGGACTGAAGAGTAGTGCAGCCTAATGCGTCCTTAGATGGATTTATTGGAAGGGTAGTCATTGAGATTGGCTGCATTGACTAAAATTGACTCTGCACTGGGGAAGGGGAGAAGGACGAGGATCATGATGGGTGGCAATGTATATATATATATATATATATATATATATATATATATATATATATATATATATATATATATATATATATATATATATATATATATATATATATATATATATTGGCACGCAGCTTGGTTTACAAGCACGAATGAAGTCCAGAAGCGTAAAAAAAACGGCCAAGAGCCCGCACTGCCGTGACAACCTTCCCCTTGTTCTGCCAAGAGCCCAGCAGCAGTTCCTTCGACAGAGGACTCTTATCCAAACGGTTCAAAGAAGCGGCCAGCACATTTCACGCGCATACATTGAGCACACCTATATTACATGGTCCACAATCTCTGGGGTGCCTCAAGTTCAACCTTCCGGGGAGTCCACCTGTCCATTTAAATACAGGTACCTGCATGTGAAAGCCACGTGTAACCGAAGTTTGTGTAGCAAGCATCCATGGTGGCGCAGAATTTCACGCGGAGCATAGAATGGTAATTATCAATCGAGTCTTCTTAGACGAATGTTTTGGGCATCTTGCTGGGCCCAGTAAGCTGCCGTAGCATTCTTCATGCAGTTCGTAAGAAGACACGTTGTATCCGCTCTTGAAAAAGGCACAGCTGTTTGGAGGCCGTTGCTGAGGTTTGCTTCAACATCAGTGTGTTCATTTCCATGGAACCCGCCGTGGGCAGGGATCAATTGAAACATTATCCTGTGGCCTTGCAGACGTGCAGATGTAGGGCGCTCCATAATGTTTAGTGCCAGAGACTGGTAGGCGGTGTGGCGTAAAATATTTTCCAAAATTTGCAATGCAGTCTTTGAGTCCAAGAATATACACCATTTTTGATTCCCGATTTTATTCCCGAAGGCTACAAGTTCAGCTGCGGTTGACGTAACAGTATGTCTCAAAAGAAAATTAGTCATTTTCTAAGACCAACAAAGCAGCGAAGGCCTGTGCTCACACAGATCTGTCACGATATGAGTGAATATAGTCATGATATTCTGACCGGATGTGCGCCAGAGAAAGTTGTTCGAGCCCACAACGAGGCACCATAGATTTCTTAAGTGTTCTCTTTAATCGCTTACTATACTTTGGCTACACCTGCCTCTATTTCACATTGTCGCATCTTCTAATGCCTCTCCGATTGTTACTCCTTACCCGCGGTTGCTGGTGAAACACACTAACACGCGTGTGATGTGCAATATAAGCGGCAATGCTAACGATTTCCATATTGTCCAGCCTAAATTATTCCTTATCTCTCAACTACGCTTGTCATTCTAAAACCGTGCCTCACTCAGGGATGTTAAATTCGACATAACAATACTTCAGAAAAACTAAGATGAATTTTGGGTTGCGGCTAGTTGGTTCCTAATTTTCTTAAAGTAACTCATAACCGTAAACACTAAACGATCCACGGAGAAGAGAAAGCAGTCATCGGTTACCTTTGAGAAGTAGTCCAGATTTTTTTTTCTGGCCGCATGCTAAGTTCTTTTTTAATGAAAGTGCATCTGCGAACACTAGAGGTTTTTGAGAAAATATAATCTTTTGTAAGTATGTCCCCGCTATACGACTTAAGGCTTCGCGTGCCTTGCTGACTCACCTATGAAGGTGAACTTAGTGCTACAATTACCGACCATTTGTTAAGAAATACTTGTCTCAGTAGCTCATTTGTTAACGAGATAAACAAATCGTGTCATTGTAATAAAAGACACAAGTATTAGTCTTTAATGACACAATAAACATAAAGATATAAAATATACATAAACGGTACAAGGGGAGTGCAAATACCCTAAATGTTATCACAACATTTTAATTCCCTAATGTCGGGAAAAAGCAATGTTTTTCAACAGTGTACTGTACGACAACAGTCGAATTCAGCACGCGCTTATCAATGAAGTCGTACATATTGTAAACGGTAGAAATCAAGATTTGGATTTGGTCGACCACTCACTCATTAAAACCTCATAAAATCTTCATGCACTTTCTAAATGCCGAAATTTCTTGGCACATCCATCGAATGCTCAGAAATAATCCTCCGACATATAACGCGGAGCGAGAAGCGCCAGAGCCGAAAGCCTGCGCAGTAGGATGGACACCCGGACGATTTCTGCGCGGTTGCAGCCGGGGCAATCCAATGGCGGATGACCATCGCTATAGCAAATCAAGAGCGCACAATAATCCACTGCACGACAGCGCGCACCACCAACCCCATTCACGCAGAGAAGGAAGCTATTGCGCTAGCTCCAGCTACCAAACCATTTATGGAAGCTCCGCTTCAGAGGGACTACTTTTGATATGCACTTTTCGGCTGCTTATGGATTGCCGGGCCACCTAGAAACGCTCATTATTAGCTTTCTGTTATTGCCGGCATTGCCTCCTGGAAACCACTTCTTTGAAAACGATAGGTTCCACTGCTTCCCTCCGTAGGTTCTCCGCCGTGTGCGCGTGTTTGACCTTGGATCGAGGCGAACCCACGTGGCAGCTAAGGCGTCACTCAACCGCCTCGCGTCTCCGCTAAAACCGAGGTAACCACACGCTCGTCTCTGCCTAGTCACGTGACAACCATGACTGCGGTCGATCGGAGCTTTCGCTGGTGTCATGGCTTTCGCTTTTTCTAGATAGCCGCCACTGCCCTTATCCTCTGCGAACGGATCGCATCACCTCTCCGCAATTGTACGACAGCCGTCATCATGAATGATCCAGGCGAGACGACTCGTGAACTGTCGGCGTCTCAGCTGTAGCGAATGCGATCATCCCGTAAGTGCAGCTCGCCAAGAGGCTGCCGAGCAGAGACAAAGAAAGCAAAACGTGACGCTGCTTTCGCTTTGGTAGCGTAGGTTTTGCAGGGTGAAACATTTGCCTGGTATTTTCTTTCTTCTATTTAACCTTATTTAGCTCTCCACGGGAGCTAAAAAATTTTTGTTGCTGCAAATTTTCAACTTATTTTATTTTTGAGGTAGTTGTGCATTTATAAACAATCTGAAACTTTGCAACTTAGGCACAGGTTCTTTTAATGGCCACGGGCGCCACCATATTCTTAAACATCCGAATTTTGACCAATCAAAACGTCTTTACTTTTGTACATGGACCCTATGGAAACTATCGCAACTGCTAATAGAGGTCTGCCTTGAACAACCTCGTGGTAGGTGTCTGCAGGTTCAGTTTTGTATATTCGCTCTTTTAGATAATAATCCAACTTTTCTTCTTTCTACTGCACATTTTCTATTCAGGACGCGACTTTCAGACTGAAAGACGCTCCTTCAAAGCGGAAAAGTAAGCGCTCATGAAAATGCATTTCAGCGCTACTCAAGGTTCCGGTCGCAACCAGTTTATCCGAGATTTTTCAGTTGGAGTTGTTCAACCTAGTTTTTTTTTTTTCCCCCACTCTGCTTCCAGCTCTTGGCGTGGTCTCGTTACCATGACGAGAATAACTGGGGGTGTAGCTCAGATGGTAGAGCGCTCGCTTAGCATGCGAGAGGTACTGGGATCGATACCCAGCACCTCCACGGACTTTTTTGTTTTTCATCTTCGATCACTTGTCTGGAAACAAGGTGTTCCTGTTTTTCCAAGACTTGCAGACTTGCGACATCACTGCATACTGGTGTGTTATAGTTCCGCTAAGAAGAGAAAAAGCGTCGTGTATTTTATTTCCTTCGGTTTTTTATATATGAAATGTCAAAACGTACCACACGCAAAACAATGCGCCGTCCAGTCTTCCTTTGTACTAATCAAATGACTTGTGAGGCTACTTGATTAAGGTCAGTCATCCAGCTCAATGGTTTAGTTCGTAGAATAAAGCATTTCGTTCGACGCTGAATTGTTAATTCTAGGTAGACTGTTATTGCAAGCACTGCTATCTGTGGTCGTACAGGAAAGGAATAGAAAAGCCAACTGCAACACAGCTTATATCTTCTGCTGATGCCATAAGTCTTCTAACTCACTGTGTAGTAAGCAGTATTTAGCTTAATTACTAAGGGCATGTTCTGGATCTTAACTCTCATTTCGGAAGACAGAAAAATGCCTCACAAACTGGCGCGCATGTGAATGCTAGATGCGGTACTTGCCTTTTTACTTTTGCCATTACTTGTACCATTACCACGTGTGTACTATAATAATTGCGGTTGCGATTACAGATACAACTTTCGTAATGCTCGTTTTCAATACTGTATAGCTCTGCTAAGGTGTTCTAACCTCTTAACATGCCTTATCGAAAAACTTCAACATTTGACGCTGATATTTTGCCGCAAGGTGAAGTAGTCACGAAGTAACGATTAGCCTTTTATTCGTCAGGTGCGTGCTGCATCTGACTAAACCGGCCGTATAATCTGCATTCCAGCAGCGTATCTTCAACCCGAGACTGCCGCTGTTTTATCTTATAAAAAGCAAATATTTACTCTATAATATGGTTGTTGTTGTTTTTTCAAATAGCCTAACACCCCTATCAAAGTTTCATCACGGTTGAGACCCGATGCCGTTAGTCTTAGACGATTCTGCTTCCGGCCACGCCAGTGAACGGACGCAGGATGCAGGGCTCCTCAGGAGCGGCTTCAGCGGCCATGTCAGGCCGCGGTATGGATTGCTGAACAGGACAATACTTACCAGGTTGTTTTGCCTGCACTGGCAACAGATCGGTTTGTTTTGAATACCGTTTTTTTGCACGCCGATATCAGGGCCCGCCCGTACCGGGTGGAAGATTTCCGGGATGCGTTAGCGCAGCACTCGCTAATACCCGATGTTATCGCAATGGGGGCGTATCGGATGAGCCACGTCTGGGCCGTCACTCTCAATTATACTGAAGAAGTGGCCAAGATTGTGAGTGTAGGTGAGCTTTGTGTGAAAAACAGTCGCTGCTTGGTATTGACCCGGCGAACCAGGACGTGCGACTCAAACTTCACTGGCTACTATACAACGTGCCAGACGAAGATGTTCGTGCTGCATTTGCGCCGTACGGAAAGGTATCCGAAGTTACACGGGAGCGCTGGCGAGTTAAAGGTATGTTAGAAAAGGGCTCAACTACTAGACTCGTCCCGCTGAAGCTGAAAGCTGGCATGAAGCTCGACGACCTGCCGCATCAGCTGAATGTTAGCGTTGAGCTGGCGCTCGTTATTGTGCCAGGCAGACCCCCGTTGTGCCTACGCTGCCGCAGTACGGGTCACATCCGCAAAGAGTGCCGGGTTCCTCGCTGCGGAACCTGTCGACGGTTCGGGCATGAAGACAACCAGTGTGCATGAACGCTAGCATTGCCGGACCTGGGACCAGCGAAGACTCGTCGGAGTTAATAATGGACGAGGTGGATGCGGAGGAGGCTCCTGACATTAGAGGTCAGTCAACAAAACAGGACGCGCCTTCCATGACTGTTTTAACAAAGCATAAGGTGACGGTGCCCAGTCAAGAGAATGAAACTCGGCAAGCCTTGCAAGATCCGTCACAGGACCATGATGGCGCGTCAAAGGAAGCATCAGAAGATGTAATCAATTTTTCTGACGCTGAGGAGCATCTCAGTACTTAGCCTCCCTGTATTGATGCCATGGAGGTTGGGCCGGAGACAGCAGCCTTTATTGCCGCGAAACGTCCATACGAGTAAAGCGTCTAGGGAGCTGCCAGGCGGTGTTTGAGGTGAGCCGCCGCCGAAAACTTCGGGCATCCGAAGAGCAACGTTAAGACCGAAGCCGAACTTCTCGGCCGACACGCGGCAGGCGGGGAAACCGCCTCCGTAGTTTTTGTGGTGCCCTGAACGATTTGTGGGTCGGCTGCCTACCGACCAGCGTCAGGAACATTCTGCAACCCAGCGGGGCGTGTGTGAAAAAAAAACGACAGACGGTGCTTGGACTTAGTTTGAATGCAGCCCGACGTTCTGCTGGGAGGGCAATACATGCACACATATGCCGCTGTTCTTCAGAAGCGGAGTCCACGCAATCCTGAAGGTAGGCGCCTTGCGGGTACGGGCGTCCCTTTCTAACACATACCTCTCAAGCTTAATTCGGCGTTACACGTAGCTACTTTGAATGTCAAAGGGCTGGGATCGAGAAGGCGACAATGCCAGCTCAGTCGCCTCCTTGTGGATAATGATATAGGTATAGCAGCTGTGCAAGAGTCAAAGATTGAGAGCCAAGAAAGCGCTGACTGTATGGTGGCTTCTTTTCAAACAAACTTTTATGTGTGTGTATGCCATTCTGTTGGGGTATCGGGTGGATGCATTTTATTTATACGTAACACGCTGGGAGTAAGCGTAGAGTCCGTTTTTGCCTGTCCAAGTGGTCGGCTTTTGGTTACTGATTTTACCTACTGTAGTTTATGCTGGCGTGTTGTGTGTGTTTATGCTCCCAATTCAAAATGCGAACGTGAATCGTATTTTGAGTCTATTGAATTGTGGTTGAAGACTGACAAAATCTTGCTTGTACTTGGTGACTATAACTGTGTGTGCTCAGCTGTGGACCGAGCGGCGAAGTGCAAGCCACGAACAGACAGAAGCTCCGAGCTGTTGAATGCACTTGTGCATTAATACGGCCTTGAGGATGTTGGTAGTGTGTTCTCCACTGGAAAGCAGCCAGTGTTCACGCACTTTCAGCGAGATAGCCATGCTAGATTGGACGGGGTGTATGCCTCGGTTGATCTTGTTTCCCTATGTACTGCATATGAGGTCAAATCTGTGTCTTTCAGCGATCATTGTCTCGTGAGTGCAGTATTTGGTCGCAAAGGAAAGAAGTCGCGCTTTAACTGGCACCTATGGAAACTGAATGCCAAGCTTCTCGCCGATGTGTTCATACGGAAGTTAAGACCGAGTTTGAAAATCGGCTGGCTATGCGACCAGTAAGTTTTGCAGCGGAATGGGACAGCTTCAAAGAGTGGGTCAAATTGAAAGCCATAGAAAAGAGCAGTAAGATGCGGCATAAAGAGAAAGAAAAAGAAAAAAACTGAATGAACAACTTGAGTTTTTTTTTAGCATGGAAAGTACTGTGCCAGGGCATTTCGCCACTAAAATACGACAGAATAAAAGTGAGGTGGAAACAATCGATAGCGAAAGATACACATCGGCTTTCATACGTGCAAGGGCTGAAAAACTTTGGGCTGGAGAAGTGCCGACAAAACGAGCGCTAGCAGACGAGAAACGATACACCTGCCAGAAAGAAATAAGGTGTATAAGGTATGCCGGCCATATCACTGAAGATGCTAAAGATATTCAGCGTGCGGTAGCAGAGCACTTTGAAGAACTGCTTAGCGCTAAGCTTGAGGCTGTAGGCGGCTTTCAAACAGATTTTCTAAGACTGATGCCTGCACTGGATGACGGAAGTAAAGCGCGCCTAGAAACACCGATAACGTTGCAGGAGATAGAATCTGCAATAGATGACCTGACACCTGGGAAAGCCCCTGGGCCGGATGGTCTAAGCGCTGCCTTCTTTAAACCTTTTCAGCAGTATGCGGCTCAGTTTATGCTCGATGTAATCACTGAAGCTTATGAACGTTATACTGTTCCATTGTCTTTCTCTACACCGCACACTGTGCTAATACCCAAGAGAGATGATCCGGAGAAACGACTGTTGGTGGGGTCATATCGACCGATTAGCCTCACCAATGTTGACTACAAGGTGTACATGAAGGTTTTAGCAAAAAGACTGCAAAGCGTAATAAAAAAATTGGTTGGGCCTCATCAAACGTGCGGCATCAAGGGTCGATCGATTGCCACGAATATACATGTCGCTAGAACCGTATTAGAAGGTGTTGATGCACTCGGCGGTCAGATAGCCATGATGCAACTAGATTTGACGAAAGCCTTTGACCGTGTTTCTCACGAAATTCTTTTTTCCATTTTGGAGCTTTCTAACCTTGGGGAAGTCATAGTGGAGGGTGTTAAAATGGCTTATACAAACTGCGCGACCCGTATTATAGTGAATGATGAACTGACTGACAGCATCGCATTACGGTTATCGGTAAGGCAGGGCTGCCCGCTCTCACCCCTGCTTTTTGCATTGTATTTAGAGCCACTTTGCTTGGCTATCATTGATAGCGATCGCATTTTAGGATTCAAGCTGCAATCAGCACACGTGAAATTGCTAGCATACGCTGATGACATTGCAGTCTTTTGTGCAACCAGAAAGAGCATCTCTGAAGTCACGGGTGTCGTTCAAACATTTTGTGATCAAACCGGATGTAAAATCAATTGGGAGAAAAGCTCTGGGTTTTGGCACGGTGATTGGGACGTGGCACCTGATTTCTTCTGTAAGCTGCGATGGTCTGCTCTCCCAGCACGATATCTAGGCGTGCCTTTAGAATGTTATCAAGATCCCAACGTGCACTGGATGGAAGAAACATCCAGAGCGAAAGAAAAAGCGGATGCGTGGCAAGGAAGGCAACTCTCAATGTTTTCGCGCGCTTCTATTTGCAATGTTTTTCTTATTTCGAGGCTGTGGTACCTCATAAATGTGTTGTGTATCTCACGAACCTCAATTCGAAAAATGCACCGCGTTTTTGCTGTTTTTATTTGGAAATCCACATGGGAAAAAACAGCCCGAACGAATTTGTTTATTTCTGTTAAAAAGGGCGGGCTCGGCCTTGCACATCTGTTCTTGCGTCAGGTGGTTTCGCGATTTATATTCCTCCGTGATCAAAAAGATACCTTTCTAAGAACTGTGATGCAAATGCGATTGCAGAGGCTGCTCCTTGAATGGATTGTGTCATGTGAAAACATGCCTGGTACTGTGACTGGCTACCTGCGCGAGGTTGTTTTTTCGTGCAAGTTGCTGGAACTGCGGTTTTCTTTTGATTACCTTTTCAATGTTCCCAGAAAAAAACTGTATAAAGATCTCATTGACGTGATGCTGCCGGTGCCTTTTTACCGGGCATTACACTGTGGAGGCCCAGGGCAGGACGTTTTGAAAAGAGTTAAGATGATGCCCGTGAGGCCATCTGCTAAAACGTTCCTTTTCAAACTTCACTCTAATACGCTCCCTGTTAAAACCTGGCTGAATGAAAAAGGTATCTTCGTCCCATGGACAACATATTGCCTGTTGTGCAAAAAAACTGGAGACAATTGAACACGTTTTCTCACAGTGTCGGGATGCTGTCTTTCTATGGGACGTCCTCCAAAGGACAATTAAAAAGGAACTTCCCTTAACTGCGTACGGAATCAGATTCCTACCAGTGCAGAACGATGATACACCTTATGATTTAATTATGCTTCTTGGCCTCCATAGTTTGTGGAAAACACGAATGCAGGTGCGACATGCAGATATAGAGACACGATCTGCGCTTGAAAACTTTATTGAAAGTGCGGTGTATATACGCGAAACTTTCAGGATGCAGCAGGATCCACCACAATGGCAATGTCTTTTTGATGAGTTGGTGCACCTGAAAAGATTTTAGCCGCGTACGCGTTAGCTCAAGTGTAGTTGACGTGTTTTATTATGTGTATTTTGTTTTGTGTTTCACGGCAATGAAGAAAAAAAAAGCCGTTATTCTTAGACAGGTTAGGAGGACAGACGAGGCATATGCAGCATTCTACAACCAAGCTGCGTTCACATTACATTTCCACTCTTTCACAACTATCGGTGGTTAATCTCATTAGCCGCTGCTTACAAGCAATGTTCACTTTTTTTTGAAAGAACAAGTGGGAGCCACTGTTTCGATCAGCCTTTTCCTTCATCCGTTCGAAGCCGTTCGTATGCTAAGAATCTATTTTATTGCAAAGTTCAATGCGCGCTCTTACTAAGAAATGCAACAGCCTCGTATATTGAAAGCGCAGGCAAGGCCAGTCATGAGCAGCAGACGGACTTTCCAATCACTAAAAGAAGCTACACTGATAATAACCTGACTTTCGAATGGACGATGACGCCATGTTAGGATTGACCTAGTTTTCAGCGGCGCCCAACAGAAACGAGCAGCATTCCTTAACGCAGGCATTCAGAGCACATCGCCAGAGGCCACTCGGCGGGAAGTGAGCGTCCCGTCGATAGCTCAGTTGGTAGAGCGGTGGACTGTAGAGGTTCCCCGACTGCGGACATCCATAGGTCGCTGGTTCGAATCCGGCTCGATGGAGCTCAATTTTTTTCGACTAAAATGTTTCAAGACGTTTAATCTTTATGTTACTTCAGCAGCCCTCTAAGTGACAAATGTTTTTTTTCTTTATTGCATGAATTGGTACAAATACATCAGTAAAAGCAAACGAGTTAAAAACAGGACTGTTGCACCTGGCGTAAAAACATTCTTTTTTAAATTGCATACAGGAACTCTCCCAGTCAAAACATGGATAGAAGAAAAGGGCCTTTTTGTACCTTGGGGCTGAACTGTCTACTATGTAGGAAACCTGAAACAGTTGAGCACGTGTTCCTGGATTGTTGGGATGCGGTGTTTTACTGGGATGTATTACAAAGGACACTTAAAAAAGACCTGCCATTGACGCCACGTGGAATTCGGTACTTGACAACTGTTAATGATGATTTTCAGTATGACCTCATCATGCTATTGGGCCTTCACAGTATTTGGAGGAGTAGGACGGCTTATAGACACTGTGATGTCGATGCATGATCTGTATGTGATTATTTTATTGAACAAGTGTATAAACTAAAAGAAATTTTGAAGCAGCAAGACAATGCGGAGGAGGTCTTCAGTCTGATGGGCGAACTTGTGGTAATGAAAGTCCATTAGACACGGTTGTCTAAGTGACAAATGTATATAGCCGTTCGCGGCAAAAATCACTGTATTATGCTGATTTGCCGCAATTGTGTATATTGTGGATATTGTGTATATTCTATTATCTCTGACACGCAGGGAGAGTAGCTTGACCGAAGATAAGGCGAACGATTATTGCCAGAAGCAAGTTCATTTTTGGTGTTTCAGGTAAATCTACATTTCGCCAGTTGAAGTGGTAGCGACGATATTAGAAAACATTTAGCCCTTTTCCAAAGATTAATTTGAAGTATTCGGTAATTAAAGCAGTTGAATTAATTTCGTCGACTTCGAACTCAACACAGACCATTAGAGAACCTTTGTGTTCCCTGACAGCTCTGACAGTTCTGACTCCTTCTCTTTTACTATTTAAAAACATCTCGCAAGAAGATCTAATGCATTGTGCAATTTTGCACAGGCCAAATAAATAATAAGTACTGGAAAACGTATCAACAACCTTAGATATGCGGATAATACCACTTTAATGGCAGAAAGTGAAGCGGAACTCAAGAGACTTCTGATGCGCCTACAAGAAGATAGTGAGAAGTTTGGGCTTAAACTGAACATTAAAAAAACAAAGATCATGGCGTCTTGCCCTATCAAGTCCTGGAGCATCAAGGGACAAGAAGTGGAAGCTGTGACAGATTTTCTCTTCTTGGATTCCAAGATTACCCCGGAAGGAGACTGCAGCGATTAAATTAGGAGACGCCTGCTTCTGGGAAAGAGAGCCATGGTTAGCCTTGACTGCCTAGTAAAGAGCAGAGACATTAGTCTGCCAACCAAGATCCGTATAACTCATGCTATGGTCTTTCCAGCTGTGATGTATGGATGTGAGAGTTGGACTGTGAAGAAGGCTGACCGCCTAAGAATTGACGCGGTTGAATTCTGGTGCTGGCGGAGACTCTTGAGAGTTCCTTGGACTGCCAGAAGATCAAATCAGTCGATATTGTCGACCATAAACCCTGACTGCTCATTGGAGGGTCAAATTCTAAAGTTAAAGCTCAGCTACTTTGGTCATCTGATGAGAAGAGAGGAGTCGCTGGAGAAAGATTTGATGTGGGGAATGGTTGAGGGTCACCGGAGAAGGAGTAGGCAGCGAACGCGATGGTTAAATGGCATCCTCGAGGCGCTGCAGATGAAGTTATGTGATGTTAGGAAGATAGTGAGAGACCGGAAAGCGTGGCGTGACATGATCTATAGGGTCACGAAAGTCGGACACGACTGAACGACTGAATTGAACTGAACTGAACTAGAACATTACAAATCCTCCCTCGCCCATCTCAGTGTTCCCGCTCCTCCCTTGCGGCGAGAATATTTCGCATTTTTTAGATTTGTGTTCACATGTCTTCGCTCTTTACGATACCCAGTTTGTCATTTTAGTTCGAAAATTCTGAAAAAATCGAAACATATCCTGCAGCTTACTATATATTGTTATGCAATAAAAAAGGAAAAGCAACCTTCTGCACTCATTAAATAAGTGTTCTGAGGTTCTATTTATTGAAATGAACATTAGAATTTTACTTCAAAATTTTTCCGTACTTCATAAGCGGTGTTCTTAGTTTATGTTAAGTATAAATAGTGAATGCACAGTTGCCCTATGCTAAAAGGTGTTTCGGGACAAACGTTGATTGCGGACGCGGACAGTGTCGCTGGGAGAATGTCGGTACGTGACAATGTCGTACTGGTACACCTGCATCCACTCAGCAGAACGGTTCTCAGCAGAGCAATGCTGCACAACCATGGCATTGACTCACATATAAAAGATGAATGGAGGAAAGCGCTACGGCATCCCCCTGCAACACATTCTAGCTATAGGTGCACTGCTCTCCATATCACCTCCATATACTGCCAACGACAACGTTGTTCAGGTGGAGCTTAAGCACAGAGAAATGCGGATGGAGTTAGTCGAGCAGGAACAGGTTATAATTGGAATAAAATAATAAAGGAGTGAAGTCTCTTACCCTATTGGACGACACAAAAAAATGTGAAGAAGGCTACACGGATGGCGTGTTCGTCATCCGTGTAGTCCGTAGCAGTCATTCGTTCTCTTTTTTTTTTACGGCCAGTCCGACAAAGCTGCGCAAAAACGAGCGGCAAGGGGAAAAAGCAAAAACAATAAGGCAGCGGCGAGATTCGAACTCACGATCTCCTGTTTACTAAACAGGCGCTATAACCAACTTTGCCACGGCGCTTTTCTCTTTTATCTTTATTGCCTAATTTATTATCAGATTTTACCCATATAGAACATCACACACACACGCGCACACACACACACACACACACACACACACACACACACACACACACACACACACACACACACGCACACACACACACACACACAGAATATTACGCGACAAATACGCAACATGGGTTAAAACCAGGCGGTTTGGGCTGCGTGATCGTCTCTGCTGCTAAACGTACATAATTACAAAATATACAGTACATATTGCCGCATTTTTAATCAATCTTGTGGCGCTGTAATGCGGCCGGACTGCTTTACCGGAAGTATTAGCTGGCCTTAGCCATGCTAGTCACCCCGGCGTTCATCGTCTTCCTTTCTCGAGCTCCCGGCTGCCTTGCCGACGTGCGTTCACTGATTAAGCCTACCTTCTGGGTGAACTTACTTTGACTGCCCTGGCTGTTTGACGGTGACAATATGTATTTACAAGTTCCCCAGGCCATTTGGCGGCCCTGAAAAATGGAGTCATTTCATTTGTGTTAGTTTCCTAAACGCCAGCACTGTTTCAGCACCAGAGTTTGCATCTTTGAAAACATCGTGGATTTTTACAATTTTCTCAACAAAGTGTTCATACAGTGATCTCGCTCCTGTGCCACATTGTGAATATTCCATAGCACTGAGCCATACACAGCGCAGTCCCAACAAAAATATATGGCATAGTATGGTACTACATGGTCGTGAACACACGCGAACCTTGTACCTTGTAATGTAAGAGGGAGCTTCTTCTTAAGGTACGCTGTAATACGTCCCAAGCAATCTATTAAAATCTACAAAAGCAGTAGCAACATTTCCAATTTTCCCTAGATGCCTTCATACAGTCTTCAGATAAAGTCTAAAAAAGTGTAAAGGAACACAGACTTTATACAGCTCTAATTCATTTTCATGCAACATTTCGCAAGAGGAAAGAGCCATGAAAGGCACCGAATGGAGAATCTTTACGGCAAGCTCTTTTACAATGGAAGCCACGCCCTTAGATAGATTGATATAGACAGCAAGAAATGGTGCGTATAATATTAACGTTATGCGCCTTTAGCAACATGGAAACGTACATGCTTCAATGAGAATGCACAACGTGCACAAACCGATTGTAATGTTTTTACTAAAGTTGCTTTGTGGTCAGACTTTTCTACGGAAAGGAACAAACTTCAATGGTCTTAAGGCAATGGCATGACAAAGTGTTTATAAACGATATAGTGCAGCGTAATGCGTCCTTAATCGCCTACTAAAGTTAGGCTGCATCTGCCTTTATTTGACAATGTGGAATCTTCGATTGCCTGCACAATTGCAATTGCATTGGGCTCCCAACTAGCGGTTGCTGCGTTACTAATCAGGTGAAACAAATAAACACGCGTGTATTGTGCGATATTGCAGCAGCCTACATTATTCCTGATCTCGCCACTACGCCGTCACTCAAAAGCCGTGCCTCACTCCGGTATGTTAAACTGGACCATAGCAATACTCTAACAAAATTAAGATGAAATTTCGGTTGGGGCATGTTGGTTTGTGAGTTTCTGAAGATAACTCATGTGCGCGAACACTAGACGATCCACGGAGCAGAAAAAGCACTAATCGGTTACCTTAGGAAACGCAGTCCAGATTTTTGTGTTGATATTTACCGCATGCTAAGTTCTTTTTAATGAGAGTGCATCTGTTAACGTTATAGGGAATTTTAATATTATGTTTTCAGCGAAAATCAAATCTCTTGTATGTTCCCCGCTATACGAGTTAAGGCTGCACGTGCCTTGTTGACGCAACAATGTAGCTGATCTTAGTGCTACAATTACCGACCGTTTGGTAACAAATAATTGTCTCCGTACCATATGTGTTAAAGAGACAAACAAAACGTGTAATTGTATAAAGGACACTACTATTAGCCTTAAATAAGAAAGTGCACTTAAAGATACAAAATATACATAAACGGTACATAGAGAATGCAAATAGCCCAAATCTTATCAACATTTTGTTGCTCTATACTCAGAAAGAATAAATGTTTCTGAGCATTCGAATGTGGTTTACGACAACAGGCGAATTCAGCATGCGCTTATTTGAGAAGTCCTAGGTATTGTAAAAGGCACACATCTAGATTTGAATCAGCTCGTCCGCCAAGTCATTAAAAGCCTCATGAAGTCTTCGTGCACTTTCTAAATCCCCAATTAATTTGCACCACATGTACTAGATATACGTACTTTCCGCTGATCTATTTGAAAATACAAATATTCAGTTCATACGACCTGATTACTCAATAAGATGATATGGATCCATTAATGCCACTTTCGCTATCTTAAATATATACGACCTAGCAATACAATATTGCTTCCTTGATTTAAAAAGTCACTTACAGCACGTCATGATTTACCAACTACATCTCTTCATTACTAAAAATGGACCAACAAGTATATGGGCAAAAAGCACTACAATCTATGGGAAATAACCTGTGGCATACGGCGGATTATGATGCTCAATTTTTATCCGTTTCACGAAATTCAGAAAACAATTAAGCTTTCTCTGCTCAATTTACCCTGATTTCTGTTTTTATTTTATTCTGACTTGTTCTAAGCGCAGAGTGTGAAGGATGTGCTTTCTTATCATCTGCACCTGTCCCCAGCGTCTAGTTTTCTAACGCGTTTTTTATTAAACACTAGCATTATATTTTCGTGTAAAATATTTTTAGTTTACAATTGTAAAAAAAAACAGAACTCTTGGATCAAACCAGTGGGGATAAATAGAATGTATAAACATTTTATTAATTCGTGAAAATTGTAGGAGCCTGGTGGTCCGCCCAGTCTAGCAGGCCAGAGGCCTGCGCCGCAGCATCGCCCCTGCGACCCAGTCCTCGTTGCTGGTTGGAGTCCTCGCTGCGCTAAATGGCTTCCTACTGCTCCAAATTGGATTTGCGAGGTTTCTCAACAGCAGGAAAGAATTGGCATACTCGCCACATGTGAAAGGCCGTAGCTATTTCTCCACAGTTTGGGGACTGTGTCGAGTGAGGGGTAGGATTGGTAGCATTTAAGTGGTGTGACGAGAGTGTCTATTTGTAGACGACGGAGGATATGTTCTTCCGCTTTGTTTAGCGTTTTGCGAGGTGTGGGGTATATCTGTCTAGCCTGGCTGCAGGCTTGTAATCGGTCGGCAAAGGCGATTATGGACTGTGGGATATGTTCCCCTGCTTCGCCGTCTGAGCAGGAATCCCGGTGTAAGATAGCTCGGGGGTGCCACCATTTCCCCTCATTAGTTGCGTGCGTTCGCGGAACCGGAACCACATGATTGAGGTTTGAGGAGGGGAATGTTTTGCTGAGTGTAAGAGGATATACGAATTAGTTTTTCGTCACGACCGTCAAAAAGCTCAAAAAGAAAAGGACGCAATTCGCCAGGTGTAAGCTTTCATTGTATCGGGAATAATTTACGGGACTGCATGCTTCAGCCTCACACAGTCAAAAATTGCAAAGCTAAAATCAGTAATACGGATAATGTACACAGTGACACTCGGCGTCCCAAAGTCATTTTATTAGTATATGGTCTCATGTCGCTTAGCATTCACAACGCGCTCCAAGAAATATGGGAGGCCATCACTCGAATAGTCCAGGTCCTTCTAAGATAGTATTTACATGGTCTACCAAAGGACGAAATTTTCCATATCGATCCGTAATGGCGCCTATGTCCATCGAATAGACAGAAATACGCATGCGACACATAACGCGGCGCGAAGATGCTCCAGACCCTAACAAATCACGAGAGAAGAATAATCGCGCTACCTTCAAAATGAAAGAATAATCAGTTGCATGGCAGTGCGCACCTCACGTACAGGAAGCAGCCATTACGCTAAAGCCAGCTACCAAGCCAGTTGATAGTAGTAGTAGTATAAAACATTTCGAGATTCGGCTTCAACGAGTGACCACTTTCAATATGCACTTTTCGAGTGCCTGTGATTGGCGCGCCATCTAGAAACGGCCTATAATAGCTTTCTGCTCCTGCTGTTATTGCCTCCTGGAAATCACTCTTTAAAAGAGAAAGGTCCTACTACTCCCCTCCGTATTTCCTTTTTACAGTGGTTGTGCATTTATCAACAATCTGAAACTTTTACACTTTGGCACAGTTTCTTTTAATGGCCGCAGGTGGCGCCATCTTCGTAAGCACCAGAATTAGAGAACTCAAAACTTCCGTATTTTTATACATTAGCCCCGTGGGAACTTTAGCAACTGGTAACATAAAAGAGCTCTGCCTTAAACAACCTTGTGGTGGGTGCCTTTAGGTTCCTTTTTGTATATTTGCTTTTTTTGGTTCATGATCTAACCTTCCTCCTTTCTACCGGGCCTTTTCTCTACGGATCACGACTTTCACTCTCATCGTCATAAGTTCAAAACGAAAAAGTAAACACTCATAAAATTTCGTACGAGCGCTACTTAAGATACCGGTCACAACGAGTTTATCCAAGCTTCTTCAGTCGGAGTCATTTGACCTACATTTTTTTCCCAGTATGCATTCCGCTCTTGGCATGGTCTCGTTACCATGCCGATAGTGTCTGGGGGTGTAGCTGAGATGGTAGAGCGCTCGTTTAGCATGCGAGAGGTACTGGGATCGATACCCAGCACCTCCACGGATATTTTTGTTTTTCATCGTCGGCTTCATGTATTTTATTTCATACGGTGTTTCATATACGAAGCGTCAATACATACCACTACCCGACCCAATCTACTTCCCGCTATTGACGTGGTCTCGTTACCATGCCAAGAGTGTCTGGGGGTGTAGCTCAGATGGTAGAGCGCTCGCTTAGCATGCGAGAGGTACTGGGATCGATACCCAGCACCTCCACAAATCATTTTTTCATCTTCGAACATATGTCTTGCAAAACGGTGTTGCCTTCAATCCAAGACTAGCGCATTCAGTGCATAGCGGAGTGTTCTACTTCCATGAACACGAGAAAAGGCGTCGTGTATTTTATTTTAAACGGTGTTTTATATTTGAAGTGTCATTACATACCGCCACCCAATGCAGTACAAAGGGTTAATTCTTCACTGTGCAGTCCTCCTTTCTACTAATTACGCGACTTGTTAGGTTGCTTGATCATGACCAACCATCTAGCTCCATGCTTTAGTTCGTAGAGCAAAGCATCTCGTTTGACACTGAATTGTCTATTCTAGGTAGGCTGTTAATGTAAGCATGCTATCAGTGGTTGTACGGGAAAGGGATAAAAAGGCCAACTGCAGTGGCCATTCTCCCCACTAAAGCAAAGTGACCTTACGAGCTCTGAAAACGCTATTCAAGTAAACTACAAGACTTGATACCAGCATATGACACAGCTGATATTTCCCGCTGATGTCATGCGCCTTCGAACTGGCTGCATATTAAGAAATGTTTAGCTGAGTCACCAAGGGCATATTCAGGATATATTGCCTCCCAAACTGGCGCGACTACGAGCGCTGTGTGCGATACTTGCCCTTTACTTTTGCCATTACTTGTACCATTACCATGTGTGTACTGTCATAATTGCGGCTACGTTTGCAGAACGAGCCGCCTAATGAACTATGACCGGCTTCAAAACATTCACCACGATTGAAGAAGTAGAGTGCGGGGACCCAGCTATGTAAAATATGCACAAAATATGGGGTCAAAGGAAACCGGCGTCGTACCCTTCAAAACAATTTCAAAGCATTAACTGGCCATTTCTCGCGTTCGCTTGGGATCTCCTGTCAAATACAGTATTTTCCCCATCTCCTAATAAACTCTCCAACAGATGTTAGTCAGTGCGAACACATTTTGTGATGGAGCTTGAAATCTTATCAAGAAATAAGTAATACTTGGACAAATCTGATGAACGTCGGGGTTCACTGTAAACTTATATTTTAGAATTTAGAAAAAGCCAGATATATGGTGCAAATCTACGCCTATGTGGTAGACACCTCCGTTTGCTCCTGTGCAACGGTCACTTTTTGGCTGTGGCGATTTGTCGGCAGATCTCCTTTCCGTCGCGGCTTGTAAGCTTTTCGCTGTCCTTGAATTGCTTTTCTAAGCGGCTCCTCGTTGTGAGCAACAGCCGTCTTGTCTCCGTCTGTGCCGGTCTGCGCATGCGTGAGATTCATCGGGCAGAACACAGGGAAGCGCTGGTGTTGTCCATTCGCGTTGAATCGATGTTGTCCATTAATATCGACTTCTAGTCCAGCGGAGAGTTCCTGTTTCCCTTCGACGACTTCTCTGCAACTTCTCGACATTCTCAACTGGCGGCTCTACTGTACACTTCGGACTTCCAGCCACCTCGTCATCTCATCTTACAAGCTCCGAAAACCTCTTCGGTTGCGCGTACCCTTGCGCCCGTTGCGCGCCTCCGGAACCGTTGGCAGCAATCTAAGCGTCCTTCCATATCCATCAGCAGATATGACGGCTCCTGTCTTGCCCTGTATTCCGTGCCGCCGCGTAGGTACGCACGCTGTCGGCGTCAGCATGCACGAACCATCTGCATCGCAAACATTTTTATATCTTCATTCCCTGGAGACGTGGCCCTCGCCGCGGCAGCGACAAATCACTGCATGTTACCCCAAGCACAACAATGAGGCTACATCTCCCGGGACGCGCATTTGTGAAGGACGTCGTCTACTCCCATGCCTGTGCTCAGCTTTAATTGCATGCTATTTCCGTCGACCCTTTCTTGTGGACAACCTGAAGTAGCAAGCGCTCTCGAGTTACCTCGATAATTTTACCTAAAGCTTGGAAGGCCATATTTGATATCTTTGCCTGCCGCGCCATGCAGCATCAAATGCAGTCTTATTCTAACCTGCTTGTCTTCTAGATCAACAATGATGCATCGACGAGCTTCTACTTGGAGTTTATTGAAAGCGAGAAGGCTACCGCTCTAATGGGGATCAAGGGCCAAGACGCGGTTGATGGGTATGCCCCCAATGCCGTCACTTCTGGAAAAGTACCAGTCTTGGCCAGGGCGTCACGAAAATATTAGATCCTAAACAGTCGCACTCGCACGTTACCATGAATAAAAACTGCGTTGCAAACGCGTCCACTTAGCAGCACGGTACAATGTTCTGGTATTCATCACTCATGACCACCTTTCATCATCTGTCACATCTAGCAAGTTTCCGCGGCCGGCAAGGGCTGCTGTCGCCGTTTCGTTGGAGCCCATGATTCTCGGCCCGTTCACACCGGCGGCCGGAAGTAGAAAAATCATCTGATATACACCTCCTTTTTATTTCTTTACTGCCTGCTTTATTATGAAAGCAGTACAACCAACAAAGAACATAGGGACCTGCTACTGCTACTGTTCACGAGTAATACAAAGTCATTTTGCCTCGTTTTCCAGGTAACGAGTTTCCCGGGTAGCAGGAATATCAAGGCATCACAATGTGAAGGCAGCATTGCAGAATCTTGGATGCTCCCAAAGGCGCCTGAAGAGAAATGCAATCACCATTCAATTTCTATATCCTATCCGGGTGCTCGCTTCCCTTTTTGATGTAAGTGCCTCGCTCGTCCTGTCCTTTTTCGATCAGAGTAACGTAGCCGCTACACCTTCATACACGGCCGGCCATTCCTCACTCAGCCCCCTCCATACTTCTATGTAACCTACGAAGACGGAAAGAAAGAGCACTTAACAAGGGCGGGATGGTAAGTGGAATACCGTCACGCATGAGACGACTGGGTACAGTCCATTCTTCCTGCTGTATGCCAGACCGCCACGCTACTAACTGGATGCTATCCTGCCTTTCTCAAGTCGTGAAGATCCCTGCCTGGCTGAGACCCTTTGTCTCGCCGGAGAAGCTTGGAGAATCGCCCGATTATGGTCTGGTGCTTCAGAAGAACGTTCTAAAGTACGATACGATGCCAGTCACCGAAGGGTCACGTACTCTACAGGCGATTTAGTCTGGCTGTGGCGTCCAATTCGACGCCGTGGCCTACATCAAAAGCTCTTGACCCACTATGACGGCCAATATGTGATTGTTAAACACATCAGTGATTTAACGATTTAACTTATGCAATAGCCCGCCTGACAGCATCGGGTCGTCGGTCTGCCAAAACCGAACTATGTCATGTTGCTCGCTTGAAGCAGTGTCAGCCTCGCACAACTCACGAACACGCCGAGAGGGCTTAGGCTGAGTAGGGGGGAAATTTCAGGCTACTGACGACGTTGAAGGATTTTGTTGGAGTGGCAGAAGAGGAGGAAAAAGTGTTGGTGTCTGGGGGGCAAACTCTATGCTGGGGGCTAAGTAGGCTTCACCTTGTCCCGCTGCCACAGCACTGTAAATAAACATCCCCTTTCTTATTTCACCGTAATATATGTGTATATATATATATATATATATATATATATATATATAAAACGAGCTCTATAGAACCTACGCTTGAAATGCATCAGATTTAATATCTACTAACTTACTGCAAAAGTCCTCAGTATTTACACATTGTTGCCGGTTTGTGAAACAACTGTAAAAAACAATGTACGGTACGGCTCTTTGACCTCAAAGTTGTCTATTTTATATTGTCATCATCATCATTGACCGGACTATACCTACTGGCGGGTGACGGCCTCTCCCATTTTCCTCCATTTTATCCGGTCCTGTCTATTTACGTTGTAGAGGCTGATAACTGTTTCAAACGACTTCTTGAAGTTCATAAACGTGTTAGTACAGAATTGTTTCCATCAATTTCCGAGCAAACGATGACATTAAAGTCATCTCTGACCTGCACGAAAATCGTATTCAACGCAGCTTAATAAACTCCATTTTTGACAGAATGCTACCATGTGAGCGTGAACAGCTGCTTCAAAAATGGAGACTATTCAAGAAAGGGTTGCTACAGGTCTGCAGTTATCGCAACTACTACGTGGTTCATTCTTAAGAAGTGGTCTTAATAAACTAGTTTTCAGTTTATCATGAATCAGGCCTTTCTTGAGGGTTTCAGTATAAAGGATCACTTCTTTTAGTTTATCAAAATTTACTGTAATATCCCCAATTCTGATGCCATTGTAAGCAGGTGACATTGTGATGTATATTCTTTCCTAGGTGCTCCATAGTTAGCTTTCTGAGATGGAAGGCAAATAATAAGAAATAATGTTGGATGTATTATACGTTATGTGACTAAAACAAGGGGCAACAGGCGGAAGTATCTTGCTAACAATTTCAATGAAGTGCTCATTAACATCCTCAGACATCTGAAAGCTGTCAACGTTCCCGGAAGCTTGTGATATTGACTTATGAAGTGAGCGCCTAAGTGGCCTTCCTAAAAATCAAAGCGAGAAGCTGGATATTTCTGTGAATAGCAGCTCTCCTTAGCTATTCTTATATTTGCGAATATTGTATTTCTAATTTGTCTAAAATCTTGTTTCAACATTGGATGATTTGGCTTTTGCAGTAGTTTCTGAAGTTTCATCTTACCATCATTCAAGAATTTATTGTTAATCCAAGGGCTACAGCAATTTTTAGGCCTAAGCGTAATTTTTCTTTCTGACTTCCTCTACATATTTGAAAATCGCTCTACCAATAATTTTCAGCCCTCTAAATGACGCGCCCGCGTAAGCGAGTCTGAATAAAAAGAATAATAATAATTGGTTCACAGGAAGGGAAAGGCGCAGTATCTGTCACACTTGAATCTGTGGACACCTTAACCGCGCCGTAAGGGAAGGGAGGAAGGTGGGAGTTAAAGTGGAAAGAGAGAAAGAGGAGCCGTAGTGGAGGGCTACGGAGTAATTTCGACCACCTGAGAATCTTTAATGTGCGCTGACATCGCACAGCACACGGACGCCTCATCGTTTCGCCTCCATCGAAACGCAGCCGCCGAGGTCGGGGTCGAACCCGGGTATTCCGGACAGTAGTCGGGTGTCTTACCACTTACCACCCCGGCGGGGCAAGAATAAACAGACCTGATTTGTTTATCTACTTATACAGCAAAGTGGGCTAGGCGACAGCAGCACCGGCACAATGCTTACCCGTTCTCTGCTCATCACGCATTTCAACGACTATACCTGGCTGCCTTCATCATTATGAATTCTACGGCGCATGCCCCGGAGTTACGGTGCGCTTGGCCTCGCAGTCTTTTTCACCCCCGGCCCTTTTCTCGCAGATTGACCATGTTGTTCAATTTGTGACGTAAGCATGAAGTGAGCAACACGGCGGTGTCACGACACGTAAACACACAATCAGGTTACGCATTCTTACGAAAAAGACCCAAAAACGACAGAAAAAAGCGCCGCCGTCCGGGCCAAGAGTAAAAAACAACGATATTCCAGAAACCGAGCCGTTTCGGTGCATTCCGCGATGCAGAATCCTCCACACAGCTGCACTGAGAGCGAGTTAACGTTGTTCACTCGCTCACAGTTTGCATCTTTCAGTCTGCGCCACGTACTACATCTTTCAAGACATCGTGTAATTTTACAATAATTTCAACAAAGTATTCATACACGGATCTTGCTCCAGTGTCACAATGCCGATATTTCATAGCACTGACCCATACAGAGTGCAGTCCCAACAAGAACATGGCATCGTATGTTACTGCATGGTTGTGAACGGGCAAGAACCTTAACCTTGCGATGTGATTAGAAGGTTTTTTCCTAATGGTACACAGTAACATTTCCCAATCAATATATGAAAATGTACAAACTTTGAGATTCAGAACTAAGCAACGGCGCCGACAGAAGCAGTGGCAACATCCCCAATTTGCCCTAGATTCCTCTTATACAGTCTTCAGAAACAGTCTAAAAAGCCTAATGGAACTCAGAATTTATAAACTTCTAATTCATTTCCATAAAACATTTCGCAAGGGAAAAGAGTCGCGAAATGTACCGGATGGACACCTTTTTCGACATGCTCCTTTACAACGGAGGCAACGCACTTAGATTGATTGATATGGACAGCAAGAAACATCGCGATTAATATTAACGTCATGCACTGGTAGCACCACGGAAACGTTAATGCTTCAATGAGGATGCACAGCATTCACAAACCGCTCGTAGTGTTTTCACTAAAGCTGTGTTGCCATGACTTTCTTATTGAACAGTACAATCGTTACATTATTGGCATTAAGGTAATGGCCCGACCACCTGTTTATGAAAAGATGTTTTGGTTGGACTCAAATATAGTGCAGCCTAATGCGTCGCTTACTAAACGTCGGCCTCACCTGCCTCTATTCCGCAATGTCGCATCTTTCACTGCCTCTCCAATCCAACTGCGCTGTTGCTCCAGATCCCGCGGTTGCTCCGTTACTAAACAGGTGAGACGCATAAGCACGCGTGTGATGTGCGATGTCAGCACCAAGGTTATCGACCTCCATGTTGACGCAGCCTAAGTTATTCCTGATCATCTCCATTAAGCGGTCCCTCAAAAATCGTGCCTCACTCCAGAACACTAAACTTAACATAACAATACTCCAGAATTAATTAATAATTGGTTCACAGGAGGGGAAAGACGCAATATCTGTCACATTTGCTCTGTGGACCCCTTAACCGCGCCGTAAGGGAAGGGAGGAAGGTGGGAGGGAAAGTGGAAAGAGAGAAAGGGGAGCCGTAGTGGAGGGCTACGGAGTAGTTTTGACCACCTGGGGATCTTTAACGTGCGCTGACATCGCACAGCACACGGACGCCTCTTCGTTTCGCCTCCATCGAAACGCAGCCGCCGAGGTCGGGTTCGAACCCGGGAACTCCAGAAAAGCTAAGATAAAATTTTGTTTCAGGCTAGTTGGCTTGTGATTTTCCTACGGTAACTCATGAAAGAAAAACACTAGATGGTCTACGGAGAAGACAAAGCACTCATCAGTTTCCTTAGGAAAAGTAGTCCAGATTTTTGTGTTTATTTTGACCGCATGCTATGTTCTTTTTCAATACCAGAAAATTTGTGAACTTATTAGACGATCTTGATAATAAGTTTCCAGAAGTATCTCTCTGGTCAACTGGACAGAGATGGAGAGGCGCGGTTTCTGCAGCGCTGGCACACCTGTTTCTTCGTCGTTCAGGACGGCAGGTTTGTTATGCGAGCTTTGCCATACGAACCCCCCCTTCTATTGTTTTCCCCTCTCTGGGGAATCATGTTTTTCATTATGTATATGTGTCATAGAGTGTTTTGTATACTGCTTTGGTCTGTTTATATGTATGTACAATTTTATATGTATGTATGTTTTTGTATGTATGTACGTACCCAATAAATTCTCTATACTTCCAGCGAAATTCAAATCTGTTTAAGTATGTTTCCCGCTATACGACTTAAGGCTGCGCGTGTCTTGTTGGCTCACCTACGAGACTGAACTTAGTGCTACAATTACCCAACATTTGTTAAAAACTACTTGTCTCCATACCACTTTAGTAAAGAGACAAACAAAGCATGTCATTGTATTTAAGGATGCCATTATTGGCCTTAAATAACAAAGTAATCATAAAGATACAAAATATACGCAAACGGTACGTGGTGAATGCAAATACCCTAAATCTTACAACATTTTCATGCTCTATACTCTGAATAATAAATGTATCCCAGCATTCGAATGTAATTTACGACAACAGGAGAATTCAATAAAAACCTCATACAACAATATTGCACTTTCTAAATGACGAAATTTCCTTGCACTGCGTCTACTAGATTTACGTACTTTCTGCTGATCTATTTGGGGATACACGTTATTCAGTGCTTACTACCCAATTATTGAATAAGATGATATGAATCAATTATTGCTACATTCGCTATCTTCAATATATACGACCTAATAGTATAATATTGCTCGCTTCATTCATAAAATCATTTACAGCACGTGATGACATGCCCCGCCGGGGTGGTGCAGTGGTAAGACGCCCGACTACTGTGCCGGAGTTCCCGGGTTCGAACCCGACCACGGCGGCTGCGTTTCGATGGAGGCGAAACGAAGTGGTGTCCGTGTGCTGTGCGATGTCAGCGCACGTTAAAGATCCCCAGGTGGTCGAAATTACTCCGTAGCCCTCCACTACGGCTCCCCTTTCTTTCTATCCATTTTCACTCCCACCTTCATCCCTTCCCTTACGGCGCGGTTCAGGTGTCCACAGAGCAAGTGTGACAGATACTGCGCCTTTCCCTTCCTATGAACCAACCAACCAACCAACGTGATGACATACCAACTGCATCTCTCCGTCACTAAACATGGGCCAACAAGCTATGGTGAACTAGAATATTGTCCTAGTGGCGCGAACGGAGAGGCGCAGGCGTGCTCCTTGGCGTAGAAACCACGAGATGGCCCCGCTGCAACTTCTTCTAGCGGCTGCATTGCTGCCGCTTCAGACACATGTACGTGTTTCTCTGTATCATTGCCCCATTGTGGTACATTTATGCTTCTTTAAGTAAATATTCCTGCATGCCGCTGGCTTTAACTAGCTTCAGTGTAATTATCTAATAATTTTTTGTGTGCCTTGGCTTTCTGAGTAGTGAAAAATTTTGTCGTTTTGTGTTGCCTGCTACCATGAAGGGGCGGTGTGAAATGCTTGATATGTTGGGGTATGTCAGTTATTTACATGCACCTCTGAGGCTAAATTTGCTTACCTGTGGACACTATTCTAGTTGACTATAGGCAGGAGTGTAGGCATGCACCGCACCAGGTGCCAGAGACGGTTTTCCACGAGGAAGTCGCACTTCGGATATAGAGGGTAGAACATTACGGAGCGTTTGTCACGTGCACTTAGTCCCGCAATATGCATTCGCTCTCCAAGTGGCGCTTACAAATGCTGAAGATTCTGTCAGTGGTTTGTCCTCCTATGAAGACTGCGCTCCCACTTTTCCTGAGGTCATCGTCTCTAGGAGCGGTGAACAAAGACGCCTTAGGAGCGTCCGCAAAGCCAGACGCAAAGCAATAAAAGTCCGTCTTCCTCTTCGCCATCGTACCACTCAGTACGGACTACGTAGCACTACAGACAGACCGACAGCACACAAGAGACGATTTGTTAACGTGAAAGCATTACTTCGCTATGATCACAGATTTCTGTCCGCAGGCCGCGCACGCAGGCCGCTACACCGTAACGCAAAGTGACCGTCCGGAGCACGTGGTCCGAAAGCCGTTCCGACTACCTCAATCAGCACGGAGCCAGCGGTGCGGGGCTAGGATGGATGGATGGAATATTTATTACAAGTTCCTGCAGCGCCCGAAGGCATTATTGCAGGGGGGGGAGATGACAAGTAATCTTGCCGGGAACGCCAGTGATAAAATACATAAAAATGAATAAAATAACATTACACAAGTGATAATGCAGAATGAAAAACATGCATCTAAAGGGGGCAACTGCGCGACGACCAAAGTGATGAAAACACTCAAAAACAAAGTAATGAAGAAAACACACGCAAGAGAACTGGGCGCCACGTCACACATCCTATAAAAAAGCCCGAAAAAAATTTTCAGTGCAACACTCAGTGATGCCAGCTGGCAGCCGGTTCCACTCATTGATCGTCAGTGGAAAAAATTAGGTTTTATACACATCTGTCCGGCATTTTATTTCGCGGATCTTCCAGTGATGATCAAGTCGTCTAGACAAAAAGTGAGGTTGAAGCAGGTACCGGTCTTTGTCAATGCTGAACTTTCAAAAATAAATGCGATACATGATCTGAAGTCTGAAATGTTTTCTGCGGTGAGCTAAAGATTCCCAACCAAAATGATGTTTAATAGACGTGACACTAGATGAAAAATTATAATTGTTGACACAAATCTGGCAGCATTATTTTGGACTCGTTCGAGCATGTCTGATAAGTAAATAAACTGGGGATACCATACAGGGCATGCATATTCAAGAATTGGCCTTATGTAAGTGAAATACAGGAGCTGCTTGACATTTGACTGCGCTTGGCTGAAATTACGTTTTAAAAAATTAAAAAATCTGCAGGCTTTCGATGTAATATGCTCAAGTTGTCTCGTCCACGTAAGGTTAGAGGTGAAATATACGCCGAGATACTTATATTCAGAAACATTTTGCAGGGGAACATTATTTATCGAGTAGCAGGTCGGTAAAGGGGAACGCTTACGAGCGAACGAGGCAATGGAATATAGGAGCGTCCCCTTTGAAACGGGGTGGTAGCAGTAACTATCATGCTCATTTTTCTCCCTATATCTTAATTATTGTTTTAAATTGGTTAGCTATACCATCATTCTGTTTAATAAATTTTTGTTTCTACATTACTAACATTATGTCACTTCTCTGCTTTTAAGCCACCAATCTTCCAGTCGTTTTTTGCTAGCTTCCACCGCCGGTTTATTCACCCTGCCACTGGTATCTCTAAACCCCAGAGCTTCAGGAACAGTGATTGCGCCTGCACCAACTTCCGGATGGATACCATTACATTCGAGTATAATATGGTCAATTGTTTCACTGGAGTTTCCACATACAGCACATGCGTCATCTCAATTGTTAAATTTCTTTTTGTAGCTGCGTGTTGTAGGACACCCTGATCTAGCTTCAAAACGTAGGGCGCTGCCTCTTGAGTTATCAAAGAAATCTTCCTTCCTGATCTGCATTTTCTACTTTCGGTATAATTCCACACTCTGTTTCTTTTCCATCGAATTTATCCAATTTTTACCTTCTGTGTTTGTCACCTGTTGCTTAATGCTCTTTATTCCTCCGCCCTTGTAAGTAGCATACCTACTAGTTAGTTTCCTAGTTCTTTTCATCCATTGTGAGTCAACGCTTTTTAAGTGCAGGTATTTAAATACTTTAGCTGCCCATCTGTTACTGTCCAATTTCCTCAGGCGTTCCTCATATAACATTTTAATCTGAGCTTCCCGCACTTCGAAAGATGCCCAGCCCATATCTCCCTGTACCGCCTCATTGGTAGTTTTGCCGTGGGCACCTAGTGCTAATCGTCCTATAGCTCTCTGATATATTTCTAATGCCGATTGTACCCCTGATTTTAGGCACAAAACCGCATTTCCGAAAGTAAGTCCGGGCGTCATAATTTCTTTCCAAATGCCCCTCAAAACTTCATACCTGTTGTATCCCCACAATGCCCTATGCTTCATTATCCCGGTATTTAAGTGATTGCTCATGCTTTCCAATGTATCCCAATCCTTCGTTTACTCATAGCCCCAGATATTTATATTCTGCTACTCTGGGTATTTCATGGCCTTGTATTTTAAGACCCTGATTAGTTGAGCCGTTGAAAATCATCAGACCCGACTTAAATGCACTAAAACTGAAGCCTAGGGCGTCCCCTTCGTCTCCGCAATACATAACTAGAGTTTTTAATTCTGGTAAAAGGCGCGGCAGTGCCCCTTGCGGGAGGCGAGCCGAGTTGCGTCAGCCGTTCCGCTGGCGCGCGCCTCCGTTCGCGCCACTAGATTAGTATTCTAGTTCACTATACAACAAGTATACCGGCAAAGAGCACTACAATCCATGGGAAATAACCTGTGTAATATTGCGGATTATAATGTTAAATTTTTAACCGTCTGACGCAATTACCCTCATCTCTATTTTTTATTTTTTTTTTCGATTTGTTCTACGCGTAGTGTATGAAGGATGTGCTTACTTAACGTCTGCACCACTCGTCGGCGTCTAGTTCTCTAACCTACTTTTTTTTATTAAGCAGTTGCATTATATTTTCGTAGAAAACATTGTTTTAGTTTACAATGGTAGGAAAACCAGCACTTTTGGATCAAACCAGTGGGGATGAGTAGATTGTATGAGTATTTTATCATTTCTTGAAACTTCTATAATCCTGGTGGTCCGCGCAGTCTAGAAGCCCAGAGTCTTGAGCCGCAGACGGACCCTGCGACTCAGTCCTCGTTGCTGGTCGGAGTTCCCGCTGAACAGAATGGACTCCACTGCTCCAGATTGGGATTTTGAAGTTTGTCAATAGTGGGATAGAATTGGCGTGCTCGCAGCATGTGAAAGGCAGTAGCTAATTCTCCGCAGTTTGGGCACTCTGTAGAGTGAGGGGCACCATTGTTAGAATTTAAGAGGTGTGACATAAGTGTCTGTCGGTAGACAGCGGAAGGTGTGTTCTTCCGCTTTGTTTAGAGTTTCGTGAGGTGTGGGGTATATCTGTTGAGCCTGTATGTAGGCTTGTACTTGTGCGGCAAAGGCGATTATGTGCTGTGTGGTATGCTCTCTTGCATCATCATCGAAGGGGGTCCAGGTATAAGAGAGCTTGGGCGTCCCGAAGGGCGGCAGCATTTCCTCCCATTGGTTCCTTATGTCTCGGGAGCCATATTATTGTGTTTCGAGTAGGGGAATATTTTTCCGAGTGTGAGACATGATTGACGAATTAGTCTGTCGTCACGACCGTCAAAAATCTCACAACGAATACGCAGCTGATTACCAGAATGTTCAGCCGCGTCTCTAACAAGCAGCACATTATAAAAGAAAAGCACCCAGTTCGCCAGGTGCAAGCTTTCATAGTGTTGGGAATAATTTACCTGACTGCTTACCTCAACCTCATTCAGTCAGAAATTGCAAAGCTAGGATTGCTAATAGGATAGCCAACACAATGGCTCTGGGCTTCTTGAAGTCAGCATCAGCATATGGTCTCATGTCGCTCGACATCCACAGTAAGCTCCAAGAAATATGGGAGGCGCGGAGACTGTCTCAGTTCAAGCACTTTGCCATCACTCCAATAGGCTAGACCGTTCTGAGAAGATAGTCTTTAGACGGTCGACCAAAAGACGGAACTTCATTTATCGATCCGTAAGGACATCTATGTCCATCGAGTAGCCAGAAATACGCATCCGACATATAACGCGGAGCGATGATACTCCAGGCCCGGAAGCCTGCATAAAAAAAGGGACAAACCCGGACACGCTCAACGTGGATGCAGTAGGTCCAATCCAAGGGCAGATGACCATACCCCATAAAGAATTACGAGTACAGATTAATCAATTGCACTACAGTGCGCAACTCACGCAGAGGAGCAACCATTGCGCTAACGACAGCTACCAAGCTAGCTGGTAGTAACAGTAGTATAAAACTTTTGGAAGTTCGGCTTCAACGAGTGACTACTTTCAACATGCACTTTTCGGGTGCCTATGGCCAATATTAGTTTTCTGCTACTGCTGTGATTGCCTCCTGAAAACCACTCTTTCAAAAGGGAAAGGTCCTAGCCCTTTGTTGCATGATAAAAGATGACGTGTGGAAATTGCGATTTTTTGGCGTTTTCTGTCTTTGTACAACCAGAAAACACCAAGAAAAAAATATTGCCCCTCTGAAAGTGTTCATTCCATAAGGCATAGAATGTCCACTACAGTGGACATCATGCACCCGAGCTTCGAGGGCGGAAATTAAGAGTAGTGTTTTTTTTTATTAAGCAGTCAATGTTTGCTGCTGCACACATGGACGCTTGAATGCAATAGACTAGATGCAGTGTTACTCAGCCTTATAATACAGAGGTAGTACGTTTGCCGCCAGCACACATGTACACCTTGCACCTTCCGCAAGGATACGTAGTCTTGCTCTTCCTGTCACTCATCTTACATAGACAACATCCACATCGTTGCAAAGAGTGCTTGATTTTACAGATGTCCCTAATTTCACTGCGGCAGAAGCTGCTTGTAGGTCCACAGAAAAATCAGCTTCATCACCTGTGGTAATTGGATCGTCTTTTATCAGATCTGTTTTCATCTACAGCTTGAAATAACAATATCGGATAGTGCACTCTGCTGTGTGGTAAAAGAGCCAAGCGTTAATAAGCACCACGTCTAAAAAAGAACGTCACAATTCGTCGACTTCGCTATCAGATAACAATTTTCTCTTTGCAGCCCGCGTAGTAGTGCATAACATCAAATAAAAAAACTCAGAAAACAAGCCTGTGATGCTATTGTGATAGAGGCCGAAGTATGCTTACATGTCCCCGTATTCCGAGTTTGCGTCATTATCTGCGTCGCTATCTCCCCGACTTCGAGTCATCTTATCGGTAGAAACGCCATATCAGGATGTTGACACTACTTCCGCTTCCGTAGTACCAACATCCGGTTCTGGAATTTCAACCCATCGGATAACACGAGGTCACTAAGATAACGATACGTTCGATAACGACGCAAACTCGGAATACGGGCCATGTTCTGAGTGGGCGGTTTATCCCGCCATGCATGGTGTCCACTGTAGTGGACATTTTACAAAAATTGTTATGACAAATTATGTCCGCTTTACTGAGCCACAGTATTTATAGCACTCGTCTCTTATTGCCTCTTGCATCGCTTTTATATAATTATATGCTTCAAATTACAAGCAAAGATGAGTTATAAGACATTTATTGGAGATTAGCATCACTTATCCGTTCGAGGAATATGCACATATAACTAAGTTATCAAAAATCGGCGGTATCGCGGCGCCATCTAGAGCAGTAGAAACACAGCTCTTTTAATCCACTGTTGGTACCAGTATGCACATGGGTATCTGTAATGGGCTGAACTTTCTCCAGAAATCGAAGGAATTTCTCCACTGTAGTGGACAGCATACAACTAAGTGCTAGCTACTACTCCCCTCCATATTTTCTTTTTATAGTGGTTGTGCATTTATCAACAATCTGAAACTTTTCAACTTTGGTACAGTTTCTTTTAATGGCTGCGGGCGCCGCCATATTCGTTAGCACCAGAATTTTGAGCAATTACAACTTCCGTATTTTTATACATGAGCCCAAGGAAACTTCCGCAAATGCTAATAGTAAAGACCTCTGCCTTAAACAACCACTGGTACCTGCAGGTTCATTTTTCTATATTTCCTTTCTTAGTTAATAATCTAACCCTGCTCTTTTCTGCCGGGCCTTTTCCCTACAGGACACGACTTTTAGTCTCATTGTCATCATTTCCAAACGAAAAAATAAACACTCATAGAATTACGTTTGATCGCTAGTGAAGGTTCCCCGCGCAACCAGTTTATCCGAGATTCTTCAGTTGGTGTCATTCGACCTAAATCTTATAGCCAATCTACTTCCCGCTATTGGCGGGGTCTGGTTACTATGCCGAGAGTGTCTGGGGGTGTAGTTCACAGGCTTTGGTTAATAAAGAAAAAAAAAAGGGGGTGTAGTTCACATGGTAGAGCGCTCGCTTAGCATGCGAGAGGTACTGGGATCGATACCCAGCACCTCCACAGACATTTTTGTTTTTCATCGTCGGCTTCATGTATTTTGTTTGATACGGTGTTTCATATACGAAGTGTCCATACATACCACTACCCGACCCAATCTACTTCCTGCTATTGACGTGGTCTCGTTACCATGCTGAGTGTGTCTGGGGGTGTAGCTCAGATGGTAGAGCGCTCGCTTAGCATGCGAGAGGTACTAGGACCGATACCCAGCACCTCCACAAATCTTTTTTCATCTCCGAACATATGTCTTGCAAAAAGGTGTTCCTGTCATTCCAAGACTTACGAATTCACTGTATACCGGTGTGTTCTACTTTCATTAAGAAGAGAAAAAGCGCTGTGTATTTTACTTCATAATGGGATTTATTTATAAAGTGTCAGTATAAACAGCCATCCGACGCAGCACAAAGCGTTCTTTCTCCGCCGTCCAATCCTTCTTTGTACTAATCAAGTGGCTTGTGAAGTTGCTTGATCATGACCAACAATCCAGCTCTATGCTTTAGTTCGTAGAGCAAATGATTTCTTTTGGCGCTGAATTGTTAATTCTAGGCCGACTCTTAATGCAAGCATGCTATCAGTGGTTGTACAGGAAAGGAATAGAAATGACAACTGCAGCGGCCATTCTCCCCAATAAAGCAAAATGACCTTACGGCATCTGTAAACAAAATACAAGACTTGATACCAGCACATAACACAGCTGATAAGTACCGTTAATACCATGCGCCATCGAACTCGCTGTATATTAAGAAATGTTTAGCTGAGTCAGCAAAGACATGTTCAGGATCTTGACTCTCATTTTGGAAAACACAAAAATTGCTTCCCAAACTTTTATTTTATCTTTGCCATTACTTTTACCATTACCATGTGTGTACTATCATAATTGCGGCTACTTTTGCAGAACGAGCCACATAAAGAACTATGATAGGCTTCACAACATTCGCCACGACTGCAGGAGCAGAGTAGGGGGACCCAGCAATAGAAATATGCACAAAATGTGATACAACGAAAATCGGCATGGAAGCTTTTAAAACAAATTCAGTCTTGAAGCAACTTAACTAGCCATTTCTCGAGCTCGCTTGGGATCTCCTCTGAAATAAAGGATTCTTCCCATCTTTGTATAAACTCTCTAACAGATTGGAGTCAGTGCTTACACTTTGTGTGATGAAGCGTGAGAGCTTATCAACACAAACAATACTTCGACAAATCTGATAAACGTTGGGGTTAACAGAAAATATATATTTTAAAATTTGGAAGAGACCGGAAAATGGTGATTACCTCTTACGCCTAGCAAGGCGTTAGACTCCACCGTTTGCGCTTGCACAACGGTCACCTTTTGGCGGTGGCGGTTTGTCGGCAATTTTTTTGTTGCTACATTTAGCCGAGACTTCTAAGAATTTCGCTGTCCTTGAATTGCTTTTACAAGCGGCTCCTCGTTGTGAGCAACAGCCGTCTTGTCTCCGTCTCTCCCGCTCTGTGCATGCGTGAGTTACATCCGGCAGGACGCCGGCAATCTCTGGTGTTGTTGATTCCCATTGCGTCGACGCTGTCCATTGATAACGACGGCTCGTCCAACGAATGGTTCCGGTTTCTCATCGACGACTTCTCTTGAGCTTGTCGACATTTCCAACTGGCGCCTCTACTGTGCACTTCGGACTTCCAGCCACCTCGTCATCGCTCTGCGCCTCCGGAACCGTTGGCAGCTGCCTCAGCCTCTTCCATCCCCATCTGCAGATATGAAGACTCCTACCTTGGCCTGTACTCCATGCCGCTGCGTAGCTACGCACGCCGCCGGCGTCACCGTGCCCGAACCATCTGCATCGCGAACACTGCTGAACCTTATTTTCCTGCGGACGTGGCCCGCGCAGCGGCAGTGAAATATTGCTACCTGTTCACCCAAGCACCACAATGAGGCTAACTCTCCCGAGACGCGCATTGATGAAGGCGGTCGTCTACTTCCATACCTGTAGTCAGCTTTAATTGCCTGGCTATTTCCGTCGACCTTTTCTTGTGAACAACCTGGACTCGCCAGCGCTCTCGAATTACCTCGACGCCTTTACCTGAAGCTGCGAAGGCCATATTGATATATTCGTCTGCCACGCTATGCGGCATCAAATGCAGCCTTATTATAACTTGCTGGTCATCTGGATCAGCAATGGTCCATCGACGACTTCTACTTGCAGTTTCTTGAAAGCGAGAAGGCTTCTGCTCTACTGGGGATCAAGGGCCAAGACGCGGTTGATGTGTATGCCTCCAATGCCATCACGTCAGGGAAAGTACCAGTCTCGGCCTGTTGTCTCGAAAATATTCGACCCCAAACAGTCGCACTCGCACGTTACCATGAAGAAAAACCGCGTTGCAAACGCGGCCGGTTACAGCCATGGCTAAATATTCTCGCATTTATCTTTCATCACCATCTTTCATCATCTTTCATATCTAGCCTGTTTCCGCGGCCGGTTCTTTGGAGCCCATAATTATCGGTCCGTTCACACCGGTGGCCGGAAGATGAAAAATCATCTTATCTACACATGCTTTTTATTTATTTGAAACCTGCTTTATCATCAAAGCAGTACGACCACCGAAGAACACGGGGACCTGCCACTGCCACTGTTCACGAGTAATACCAAGTCATTTTGCCTCGTTTTCCAGGTAACGAGTTTTCCGGGTAAGAGAGAGAGAGAGAGAGAACAACTTTTATTTAAAATGCCTGCAGAATCGGTTAGGCTCCCTCCAAGCAGAGAGGACAAGCTTTTACCGCGACGCGGCCACTACGTCAGTCTCGTGCGTTATGCTCCTTGAGGTCTTGTTACGTCCCTCGCTACTTCCGCGGGTTCGAGAGGGCCGCCGCCCACTTCTTGGGGGTGCTGCCCCCCCCCCTCTCCTCGGTTTCGCTCGGCCGCTGCCTCTCTAGAGCTGCCGAGACCTGCTGGACGGCCTTGAGTTGTGTCTCTTGATCACAGCTCCTCGTTGCAGCCTCTAGCTGCGGCGGGATCGTCGTCTTCTCGCTGGCTTCGCGCGGATTTACGCTACAGTCCCAAAGGATGTGAGCCGCGGTGGCTCTCTCCTTCGCGCACAGTCTACACATGTCGCTCGCGTGCACACTCGGACACATGTGCTTAGCTAGCACCGGGGTGAACAGGGACCCCGTCTGTAACTGTCTGTATAACACTAGAATAACTAGAATAACTAGGGTAACTAGAATATAAAGGCATAACAACGGGCGGGCAGCATTGCACAATCTTGGAAGCACCCAAGGACGCCTGACGAGACTTGTAATCGCATCTTTATATCTAAAACATATCCGTGTCGTCGCTTCGCTTTTTGATGTAAGCGTCTCGCTTATACAGTCCATTTCTGATCAGAGTGACCTAGCCACTGCACGATCATACACTGCCCCCCGTTCCTCACTCAATCCCCTCCCCACTTCTATGTAACTTACGAAGACGGAAAGAAAGAGCACTTACCAAGGGTTGCAGATAGCCTGAATTCACAAGCCGGACCAACGTTTCCGCACTTGTCTTCGTCTGAGCCAGACGACAAGTCCAGTTGTCTTAACCTTGGGTCGGCTTGCGAACTGAGCTTCCATCTAAACCCTCGTTCAGCGCTCTTTCATACTGTGTAGCCATCTTCTATCTCTTGTTCTACCCTGCATCCTTGCAAGCATAAAGACCTTTTCCGTGTACTGGTGTATTCAAAGACATAATTTAATTCTGAACACTTCGTGCTAAAATAATATTAGTTGCTGAAAATTCGTATCAGAAATAATCACCGACAGTAGTTCCAGCTTAGCAAAACGTTCCTGGCAAAAAAAATTAAGAGAGGGAGTTTTCTGGGTCTGGTGCAATCCCGAGGGCCTATAGGCTCTGTGACCTTGTCGCCACGCAGCATTCTATGCGCCCCTGGCATCCTCATATACTGAGTGTTTTTCCAGTGCTTGTATTTCGAAAGATAGGCTGGCAAAAACTTTTGTAATGCATCTTTTAAATACTCTACAGCTCTGCTAATGAACGCATCTAATAATGCCTTATCGTAAAACATAAACACTTTACGTTTATATTTTACAATGCTTACAAGTAACAATAAGCTTTTATTCCTGAGGCGCGTGCGGCATCTTACCAAAGCGGTCGTATATATTCTGCATTCCGGAGTGTTCTCGGAAACCCTATTCCTAGACTGCCGCTCTTATATCTTCTAGCCAGTATACCTTTACTCTATTACATGGTTTCCTAAACCTACCCTAGCACACTTATCGAAGTCTCATCATGTATGAGACCGAATAAAGTCATTTTTAGACGCGTTACCAGGACTGACGAGGCATATGCAGCATTCTACAACGAAGCTGTGTTCACATTACGTTTACATTGATTCAAGACTGTCGGAGATTGATTCCATTAGCCTCTACTTACAAGCAATGTGGACCTCTCAAGAGAAAGAAGAGCACACGGAGGGATCCACTTTTTAGATCAGCCTCATTCTTCAAGCGTTGAATGTCGTTCGTATGTGAAGAGCCTGTTCTAGCGCAAAGTTCGAAACAAGCTCTTACCGAATGATAGAAAATCCTTGCATATTAAAATTGTACACAAGGCCGGCCATGAGCAGCAGACTAACTTTCCCATCCCGGAAAGAAGCTACTTCCCAGAAATAATCGGACTTCCGACTGGACGATGACGCTATACTGGAGTTGAACTAGTTTTCAGTGGCACCCAAAAGAAGCGCACAGCATTCCTTAACGTAGGCATTCAAAGCACATTGCCAGTGACCACTCGGCGGGAAGCGAGCGTCCCGTCGATAGCTCAGTTGGTAGACCGGTGGACTGTAGAGGTTCTCTGACTGCAGACACCCATAGGTCGCTGGTTGAGAATCCGGTTCGACGGAGGATATTCTTTTGTCGAGTGAGCTGGCATATCTTTTGAGGTTTGTTATCCTGACATTGCAGGTGCAAAACGGAAAACATATTAGGTCTTTTTAAAAAGTGCTCACGAAGACGTTGCGTAAGCTTTACAACCATTCTTTTGCGCCACGAAAATGCTATCCCGGTGCGCCATTTTCTCAAACATTTCCGAACAAACCTACTTGCTCAAAAAATAATAAATGTGTCAACCTTTTCCTCAGTACGCTGCTTCAGCAGCACCCGAGGTGGAAATTTAGAGAGATGTTCGTAGCAAAAAAAAGGAAAAAAAAAACACATTTTTTTCATGTTGCGTTGCCGCAAATCCATAGATATGGATGTTGTGTATTTTCTGTCGCTGATGCAGTGAGCTTAGCTTTACCCAGGTTAAGGCGGACGACTATTGCCAGAAGCAGGTTCATTTCTGATGTTTAACTCAAAAGCTACTCGTTCACCAGTTGCAGTGACAGCGACGAAAGCTAAGCGAAAACATTTACCTTTATTCAAACATAAACATGAGGTATAGGGTAATTGAGGTGTTGGAATAATTTCCTCGACCTCGAAGTCAATGCAGACAGTTAGGAAGCCTTTGTGTTTGGGGACATGTGGGAGAATTTTAACCAAAAATGAAAATATGCTACACAGTCTTGACCCCTTGTCATATTTTACAAAAACATCTCGCAAGATCTATTATGAAGACCGAATGTACTGTACAGTTTCGCACTGGCCAAATAAATACTGAGTATTTTAAACATTTCAAATCTACCCTCGTTCATCTCAGTGTCCCGCTCCTCACTTAAGCCGAGAATATGTCGCATTTATTGGATTTGGGTTCATTTGTCTTTGCTCTTTTCGCTGGTCAGTTTAAGGCAATTTAGCTCAAAAGTTTTAAACACGATCTAAACATATCCTGTAGCTAAATCTATATTCTAGTGCAAGAAAAAAGAAACAGCAATTTTTTCACTCATTAAGTAAGCTTTTTGTATAGGAGATGAATCTTGGAGTTGTATTTAAAGGATTTCCCAGGCTCCGTACAGCTGCGTTTGTATTTTGTAAAACGTATAATCAGTGAACACACAGTGCACAACTCTAAAAAGTTTCGTTTTGGGACAAACGTTGACTGCTTACTCGAAAAGTGTCGCTCGACGAATGACGGTACGTAAGAACTTTGTACGAGTACACCTGCATCCACTCAGGGGAACGCTTCTCAGCCGAGCAAAACTGTCCAACCATGGCACTGGCTCACATGTGAAATATGAATGGAGGAACTCTCTACGGCTGCTCTTGATGTCACCTCCACATACGGCCAACGACAGCGTTGTTCGGGTGGAGCTTAAGCTGTTCATGCTTTATATGATAAACCTGGAACGGAGGATACAAGACAGAAACCTAGGTTTTAGCCTGTCATAAAGATTAGGTGGAAAGGCGGTAGAGCAGCGGCTTCCCGGTTTGATGTATGTAGTGTCGTGACGCTGGGACTAAGTCGACACGGCCTTCACTTGGTAGCGTGCAGAGACTCCTGGCCCATGAAGGATTGAATCTTCGAAGTTGGTAAAAATATATACAAGCAGGTTTAATGGCACTTTGAGAAAACTTATTTACATGAAAAAAAAGGGTATATCAGCAAAATGGCAAGCGTTAAGAATTCATAGCGAGAAGCGTCTGGATGAGCTTTTTTTGGGCTCAGAGCCCCATCTTGTACTCTGCAACGTCCTTAAAACCCCCTATGTCCAGCCCCTCTCTGAAGATGCTGACCAACCAGTTCCAGGGCACGCCCCTCAGATATCGGCATCCTATCGAACACATCACTGCACTGATGGTCTGATGCACTGACTGGTCCGGTATTGTTTCATTGGGCGTGGTCACTTGTTGGCGGGTAGAGCTTGGGAACGGCGAGGAGCTACATTTCTATTCTTCTGCAAAGATCCGATATAATAGTTGCGGCAAGTGGATTTCCTTCTCAGAAACCCAAGTGTACGTGCGCGCCAGGAATACTGCTCCCAGCATTGTCACTTTCCGGCGATTGCAAATATTTCCTGCATTCCCGGGAAAACCTCTAACGGCCGTATTCGTCATGCTCCTTTCTTCTGTAAGTCAGCGGACGTGTCATTCCGATCGTCTCCTTTGGACAATATCCATTCTTCACTTGACAATAGCGCTTCTCGACGGGAAGTGTGAACAGTTGAACAAAAGCACTCCCGGCTATTTCCCACAGGGCGACATTTCTTTGTATTTTTCTTGAAGTTCCCTTGACAGGGCCAATTTGGCAGTTGCAGGGTCTCGACAAAGCAAAGCAGGCTCACACAAAAAGATTCATGGAAACAGGCTCACTTAGAGCCCTTGCACCAACAGCACATATCAATACCATGCCCCCAGGCGAACAATAGGGCGCGCAAGCGCGGACCAGGCACGGTCACAACAGCCTCCTCCCCCGCCAGAAGAGTCACGGAGAGCAGCAGTCGCAGCTGCTACATGAAGAGACGACTTATTGGCCTGCACATGAATGCTTGAAGCTGGCTGTCGCTTGTCGAGTTGTCTTGATTGCCGTAGGCCAAATTGCTTGAGCTGTCTCTGACTCAACCACATGTCTAAGCAAGCACTAGGCTCCCGTCTGAAGAGACCAGGTCAAAAGAAAACTGCTATTGTTGTCCGAGCAAAAGCCACACTCAAGACGCTCAGGACCGACGTATGCCTAGAAAACCAAACGTGCTGCTTTACATAGTCACATATATACAAGCGCACGAAAAAAAATGAACCTCAGTATCAATTTGGATACATGGTGAGGAGCACCTGGGACCGCTTAGAAACAGCTACTAAGCGCGTCCGCATTCCCATTTAACTCCCCCTTTTTGTATCTTATTTCAAAATTGTACTGCTGTAAAATCAAGCTCCACCTAAGAAGGCGACTGTTCTTCGATATTGCAATTTGCAGCCACGCCAGGGGACAATGGTCCGTCTCTATGGTGAATTTGGCCCCTCCAAGATAGCACTGCAATTTTTGAATGGCCCATACAATGCAAGCGCACTCTTTCTCTGGCGCGCAATAAGCCCTCTCTCTAGAACTCAGTTTTCTGCTCAGGTAGAGCACGGGGTGCTCATTACCGTCGTCATCTCTCTGGCAGAGAACAGCACCTAGCCCTCGATCACTTGCATCACACTGGACCGTGAATTCTCGGTCATAGTCTGGAGCTCGCAATACCGGAGGCTAATCAGCACAGCCTTCAGGTTTACGAAGGAGGCTTCCTTTTGTTCGTCCCAGACTACATTTGTCGGTTCTGTCTTGCAAAGAGCGTCGGTCAGAGGGCTAGCCAAAGCTAAATAGTTAGGGATGTAGTGATTGTAGCATCCCGTCAGCTCCAGGAATGCCGTCTTCGTGCTCGGCCGCGGGCAGTCTGCTACCGCAGAAATCTTAATCTCGCTGGGTTTCCTGAAACCTTGACCTACATTGTGACCCAAGTAGTCCACGGTCGCCCTTTCCAGGCAACATTTCTCGGCCTTTACGGTTAGCCCAGCTTGACGCAAAAGGCTCAGTACAGCTCTTAGATGTACCATATGGTCCGCCCATGAGTCGGAATAAACCGCAATGTCATCTAAATAAGGCACCGCGAATGCTTCACACCCCTTTAAAACCCTATCCATGAGTCGGGAAAATCAAAATGGAGCATTTCTGAGCCCGAAACTCATCATTGTTGGCTGGTAGCTGCCCGTCGGAGTGACGAAAGCCGCGTATCTGCTGGCGCTTTCAGTGAGCGGTACTTGCCAGTATCCTCGAGTAAGGTCCAGCGTAGTCACATATGCCGCTCTACTGACCTGTTCTACTCTTTCCTCGATATTCGGAATAGGATACACTTGATCCCTGGTGAGAGAATTTAGCTTTCGGTAGTCTACCACAGGCCTAGGGTCTTTACCTGGAGCTTCTACTAAGATCATAGGCGAAGCATAATCGCTTTCCGAGTGTTTTATTGCTCCCAATTCCAGCATGCGAGTTACTTCCCTATCCAGAATTTCTCTTTGCCTTGGAGAAAAGCGGTAGCACTTTGATCGCACTGGCACGTCTGAAGTCAGCTCAATATCGTGCTCAGTCAAATCAGTCCTGCCTGGCCTGTCCACGAAGCAGGCCTCAAACTCTGTTATTATCTCGCCCAGATCGGACAGCTGGGATTTCTTTAGTCCTCCTCTCTGCTCCGTCCTTTTGAGAAGCTCCTGAGCGTTGCTTCCTTTTCCGCTGAGGCAAATCAAGTTGTCCCCCATCTCCTTGGGAAGGTTTAACGTTAGATTTACCACGGCTTCCCTCTGCACATAAGGCTTCATAAGATTGCAATGATACATGCGCACTTCTTTACGCCTACCGGGAATTTTCACTGCATAGTTAGTGTTAGAAATATTTGCAACGACTTCAGCAGGTCCTTCCCACTGTACTTCGAGCTTATTCTGCCTTGAACCTCTCAGCAACATCACCTGGTCCCCGATACGAAACGTCCTTTGACGGGCTGACTTATCATAGTACACTTTGGAACGAGCCTGGGCTGACTTAATGCTGGCCTCAACGAGTTCTTTAGTGTTATATAAGCGATTCAAGAGGTTCAGAATGAATTCTACTACTGTTGGGTCATCTCCGCGTCCCTCCCAGGCTTCGCGCACCATTCGCAAAGGTGAGCGCAGTGACCTTCCGTGCACCAACTCGGCTGGGCTAAATCCAGTGGATTCGTGCGGCACTGACCGCAAAGCGACAAGTGCCGCAGGCAGGCAGGTATCTCATTTGCGCTTGTTTTCATAGCACAGTCCACTCAGGACGCGTTTGAGGACAGAATGCCATCTTTCTACGCTGTTGCTCTGCGGATGGTGGATCGAGCTGTGCATCGCTCGAGAAATGAGGTGGTGAGGACACTTGTGAAAACGCTACCCTGATCACTTTAGTCCTCGGAAGGGAATCCAACTCGTGCAAACACTGACAGCAGCGAATCCACTACACTCTCGGACGTCACCTCGCGCAGCGGAACAGCCTCTGGAAACTTTGTGGCTGGGCATAACATAGTGAGGATATAACGGTACCCTGACTCTGCCACAGGAAGTGGCCTAACTACATCTATTACTAATCGGTGAAACGGCTCGGTAATGATTGGTACTAACGCAATCGGAGCTTTCCACTTATCTTGCGCCTTTCCAACCCGCTGGCACGTGTCGCATGACCGTACAAAATTTTCCGTGTCCTTAAAACATCCAGGCCAATAGCATTCTTGCAACAGCCTCTGCTTTGTTTTCTCTATTCCAAGGTGACATGGCCACGAGCTGCCATGGGAAAGTCGCAGTAAGTCTTCGCGGTACATTTGGGGAACGACTAATTGGTCCCGCTCTACTCCGCGCTTATCCTTGAATAAGCGATACAGCACTCCCTTTCTCATCTCGAAAGAAATATTCTTTGCTGTCTTAGTGGCGCGGTGGCGCTCCCTTATATCCTGTACCTTGGGATCATTGGCTTGCTCCATAGCTAAGTCCTCTCGGGTTCCACTTAGAAGTCTCGTGAAATTACTAGACACTGGCGGCAAGAGGTTACTTTCAAGAACGTCCTCATTCCGCGTCTCATCAAGCTCACTTTCAAGTTGACTTATCTGAGATGCCTCGCTCTCAAAGTTTTCTGACCCGCTATCTTCCGCATCGACCACTGTTTTAACTGCCATTTCCTCCGCTGTGGAATTTTCTGGAATGAGCAGTGTAGCTAGTTCTCGCGCCTTTGAACGTGTTAAGGCTTGCACAACTCTGTCTCCGAAAAGGATGCCCCTCTTTCGCAGCAGCATGTCCGATTTGTTGGAAAACAAATACGGATAGCACTTAGGAAGCTTTCCTGAAACGGCAGCCTCGGTTGTTAACTCGCCGAAAGGGCCCTCGATGACCACGTTCGCGAACGGCAAGCACACACTCTGTTCCTCCACTACCTGGCGGATCCATGCACACTGTCCTGTATAGTCGGAAGGCGACACATACGCCGGATGGACAACATCCATCGTTGCGGCCGAATCGCGCAGTACCTTCCAAGGCTTCGCGTTGACTACTAGGTCATGCATGTAAGGTTCCAAATACTTAATGTTTTCATCGCAGTCACTGACATACGAGAAAGCAATCTTTTCTTTTCGGCAGTTGACGGCAATGTGACCCTGCTCATTACACCTAAAGCATGTGAGCGGCTTCCTAGCCTCAAGCTTGTTCTTTGTGTTCTGCGCGTTGGTCACTTCCCCACTTTTCTCACTGCCGTCCTTTCTAGGGAGTTTGCCTGAAGAAGCCTTCCTTTCTTCGTTTGCAACTCTAGCAAAGTGCCTTTCCTGAGAGTTATTTACACTCAACTTGGGATTGCGGGGCCTATCCACTGCTGTGTTGCTGAATTGTCGGCGCGAAGCGTACTCCTCAATGAGTTCTGCAGCTTCAGTTGCCGACTTAATGTCGCCTCGGTCCTGTAACCAATTTCTTTCTTTTTCTGGGAGGCAGTTATGAAACTGCTCCAAAAGAATTCGCTCGACTACAGCGTTCCTATCACTGTAGGAATCAGTGCTCTTTAGCCACTCGCCCAAATTGACTCCTAAATTGTACAGGTATTCAGGGTAACTCTCGTCCCTGGACTTAGTAGCGTTCCGAAAACGTTGTCTGAACGCCTCAGCGCTAAGCCTATACTTTCTCTGAAGGCAAGCCTTGACCTTCTCGTAGTTGTCAGCGTCCTCCTTGCTTAGCCGCGCGACAACCTCCGCTGCCTCGCAGGGCAGAACCGTCAATAATCTCTGAGACCAAGTGTCTCGCTGGAAGAACAGTTTTTCGCAGGTTCGCTCAAAGTTAGCCAGATACAGACCGATATCCCCTGATATCACATATGGCTGCATGTACTTTGACATCTTCAAATCTGCCTCCTTGTTGAGAAGAGGTACCGCTAGCTGGGGACAATTGGCCGACCTCTTGCTCAACTCTACTTCTAATATACGGAGCACAATTTCTTGCTCCAGCCTTTTTGCTTCTCTCTCAATTTCACGCTCACGCCTCTTTTCCTCTTTTTCCCGTTCTTTCTGCTGCCTGAGCTGCTCCTCCTTTTTTTTTTGTCCGATGAGGTTCCATGCTTCACTGAGCTCCTCATCATCGGTTCCCAAATTAGTGATTGCCTTTAAAATCAAGGGTTTAGTGCCAAACCACTTGTATCAATTCCCAATTCCTCACACAGTAGCAACAATTCCGGTTTCTGCAGCTTTTGTAGGTCCATGATAGCTCCGAGTGTCGGCTATTTCCAAAACAACTGTGCAAACTACCAAACCTAAAGGCTTTTCATCACTCTTTACCAGTTCCAAAATCTAACCCTGTTCTAGAACCTGGTCCGCATCAGAAGAAAAGCCAAGCACTCACCCACACATGCGATCGATGTTCCGAGCTGCTCTTTTGTTGGCCGATTGTTGCTCCAGCTTGTTGGCCGATTGTTGCTCCTGCTTGTTGCTTGAGATGCCACCTCCGATCACCAGATGTTGTGGCTTGTGGCTTCAGATGCCACCTCCGATCACCAGATGTTGTGGCTTGTAGATTCTGATCCACCTTCAATCACCAGATGTTGTGGCTTGTAGATTCAAATCCCACCGCTGCCACCAGTTGTCGTGAGGCTGGGACTAAGTCGACCCGGCCTTCACTTGGTAGCGTGCAGAGACTCCGGGTTCATGAAGGATTGAATCTTCGGTGTTGGTAAAATATATACAAGCAGGTTTATTGGCACTTTGAGAAAACCTATTTACATGAAAAAAAGGGTATATCAGCAAAAAGGTAAGCGTTAAGAGTTCATAGCGAGAAGCGTCTGGATGAGCCATTTACCCAGGGCTCAGAGCCCCATTTCGTGCTCTGCAACGTCCTTAAAACCCCCTATGTCCAGCCCCTATCTGAAGATGCTGACCAACCAGTTCCAGGGCACGCCCCTCAGATATCGGCATCCAATCGAACACATCACTGCACTGATGGTCTGATGCACTGACTGGTCCGGTATTTTTTCGTCGGGCGTGGTCACTTGTTGGCGGGTAGAGCTTGGGAACGGCGAGGAGGTACATTTCTATTCTTCTGCAAAGATCTGATATGGTAGTTCCGGCAAGTGGATTTCCTTCTCAGAAACCCAAGTGTACGTGCGCGCCAGGAATACTGCTCCGAGCATTGTCCCTTTCCGGCAATTGCAAATATTTTCTGCATTCCCGGGAAATCCTCTAATGGCCGTATTCGTCATGCTCCTTTCTTCTGTAAGTCAGCGGACGTATCATTCCGGTCATCTCCTTTGGACAATATCCATTTCTCACTTGACAATAGCGCTTCTCGACAGGAAGGGTGAACAGTTGAACAAAAGTACTTCCGGCTATTTCCCACAGGGAGACATTTCTTTGTATTTTTCTTGAAGTTCCCTTGACAGGGCCAATTTGGCAGTTGCAGGGTTTCGACAAAGCAAAGCAGGCTCACAAAAAAAGATTCATGGAAACAGGCTCACTTAGAGCCCTTGCACCAACAGCACATATCAATACCATGCCCACAGGCGAACAATTGGGCGCGCAAGCGCGGACCAGGCACGGTCACAACAGCAGACGATATTGCGTTCCTAGCAGAGAGACAGGAAGAATTGCAAACTCTAGTTAAGTTTTGGGGATACGAAGGGGACGCTCTAGGCTTCAGTTGTAGCGCAATTAAGTCGGGTCTGATGATTTTCAACTGCTCAACTGAATAAGGTCTTAAAATACAAGGCCATGAAATACCCACAGTAGCAGAATATAAACATCTCGAGGTATGGGTAAACAAAGGATTGACATACATTGAAAAGCATGAGCAATCACTTAAGGCGAAAGGGCGAGGAAATGCCGGGATAATGAAGCATAGGGCATTTCGGTGATACACCAGGTGTGAGGTTTTAGGGGTATTAAAAAAGGAATTATGGTGCCCGGGCCTATTTTCGGAAATGCGGTTTTGTGGATAAAATCAGAGGTACAGTCGACATTAGAAATAAATCAGAGAGCCGTCGGACGATTAGTACTAAGTGCCCACGGCAAAACCACAAATCAGGCGGTACAGGGAGATATGGGCTGGGCATCATTTGAAGTACGGGAAGCTGAGAGTAAAATATTATATGAGGAACGCCTGAAGGAATTGCACAGTAACTGATGTGAGCTAAAGTATTTATATACCTAGACCTAAAAAGCGTTGACTCACAATGGAGGAAAAGAACTAGGAAACTAACCAGTAAGTATGCTGGTCACAAGGACGAAGAAATAAAGAGCGTTAAGCAACAGGTGAAAAACAAAAAAGGTAAAAATTGGACAAATTTGATGGAAAAGAAACAGTGTGGAATTATACCGAAAGTGGAAAAGGCAGATCAGGAAGGAAGCTTTCTTTGATAACTCAAGAGGCAGTGCCCTAATTTTTGAAGGTAGATCAGGGTACCTTAGAACACTCAGCTACAAAAAGAAGTTTAGATGACGCATGTGGTGTATGTAGTAACTCCACTGAAACAATTCACCATATTATACTCGAATGTATAGGTGTCCATCCGGAAGTCGATGAAGGCGCAGTCACTCTTCCTGAAGCTCCATTGTTTAGAGATACCAGTGGCCGGGTGAATGGACCTACGGTGGAAGCTAGCAAAAAACGATTGATAGGGCTTAAAAGCAGAGAAGTGACATAATGTTATTATTGTAGAAACAGAAATTCAACAAATAGAATGATGGTATAGTTAACCAGTCTAAAACAATAATTAGGATATAGCGGGGGAAATGAGCATGATAGCAACTGCTACCTCCCCGATTCAAAGGGGACGCTCCTGTATTCCATCCATCCATCCATCCATTAAGCTTAGAGACATACGGTTAGAGTTAGTAGAAAATGAACCAATTATATTTAGAATACAAAAATAAAGCAAAGAAATCCATCGCCATCTCAGGATGGCATCAAAGATGTGAAGAACTCTACACGGATGGCCTCTACGTCGTCCGTGCAGTCGGAAGCACAGCATTCATATGTACTCTTGTTTTGTTTCGGCCAGTCCGACACAGAAGCGAAATAACGAGCCGCCAGGGGCAAAGAAAGCAAAAATATAACCAGGCACCGGCGAGATTCGAACTCACGATCTCCTGTTTACTAGACAGGCGCTTTAACCAACTAAGCCACGGCGCCGACGGAAGGAGTGGGAACACTTCCCTCTCAAACTGCATTCAAAGTCATCTGAAAAGCAAAAAGCAAACGCAGACTTTGTGAACGATGTAACTTGTTCTGTGCAACATTTCGCAAGAGGAAGGAATCGGGAGAGATATCGTAGAGACTCCCCACGGCAAGCTCATTTGAAATGGAAGACATGCACCTAGATCGCCTGATGTTGACGGCAAGAAACGTTGCGATTAAAAATTAACAGCCAACACTGGCAGCAGTACAAAAACTTTCATGCTTAAGTCTGGACGCTCAGCATTCACAAACCGCTTGGGGTGTTTTCACAAAACCGTTATTGCCTGGAGACGTTTGTTCTGGTGCCTACAATCATCGCTTTGGCACCTCAAAAGCTAACTACTGGCAAATAATATTAATAATCATCAATATTTATTCTTATTGCACAGGAACAACCATATGGCCTTAATGATGCAGCACAAATAAACATAAAATATGCACACGCAAGTATTACATATGCAGAGAGAAGACAAAAGAAGGATCAAATAGCATATTACATGGAAAAAAAAGTCAGACATGTATAGAATGAAAATAAGCAGAAAGATGTCTTGAAAAACATAACGTAAAATGCATCCAAAAGGGGAAATAACAAAATACTATCAAATGTAGTACATAAATCACTGAAAGCGATAAAAAGCATAAGATATGAATACACACTTTAGTGCAAATGTCAATAAAAGCAGATTCAAAGCAATTTTCAGAACATAGAAAAATGTAACCAGGAGTAAAGGCACGCATGAAGTAAACACAAATGACTTGAAAGGGGAAGTAGTATGTCAAAAAAAAGAACCATTCAGAATATGACGTTACGATCTTCCAATAAAAAAAAAGGAAGCAAGCGAGTTTCCGAAACATCAACATGAGGGTAAAGAGAATTAAAGTCTCTGCATTCTGTCCAGAGAGAGTAGTAATAATAATAATAATAATAATAATAATAATAATAATAATAATAATAATAATAATAATAATAATAATAAGCAAAAATGCACAAATGCCCACTCAAGCGCACAGACTTGTGCACGAAGCCGGGAACTACAGCTTCATGCATACGTTCCGAGCTGTGCACAAAATTAACAAAATATTCAAAGTAGCATTTATACAAATACATGAATAGGAAAAAAACGTGAAAAACGCTAGCCGGTAACCCACAAAATGAAAAAAAAAACATAATTTACGAGAATTTCTATGGGGTTTCAAAACAACGCACGCCTTCTGTATAACAAACTGACACAAAATTTGTTACTAGTGAACAAATATTCCAGAATTAAGGAGCGCAAGGGAACCATAAACATTCAGCCATATTACACAAATGTCGGAATGTACTTACTAATTCTTCCGGAAGGAGACGAGCGACGTATTTATTTGAAGCTTATTGTAGCTGGAAGGTATACAAAAACTTTTTTTTTTCGTTAGAATAAACACGGAAAACAATTATTCTTTTCTGCATGGCGTAAAGGCAGCGTTTTGTATATTCTTGAGTTTGAAAGATACATAAAAGCAGTTCTTATACAAAATTTTAAATAAAAAACTTCTTCCCAAAGATAATATGTCGCAATTTATTCATGCTAAGTGATATGCTGCTACTGTGAAGCTTAATACCATAGTAGAGGCGAGAAGCTGTTCTCCGTAAGGCACTCTTTATACCATCTAATTTGTAAGCGGAGGTAGAAGTGGTGGAAGCGGAAGTGGAATTATGGTGGAGTGAGACCATATCGTAGTATCGACGTATCTAATCTTTTGTAAAACATTTTTGTTGTACGTGCATCATATGACGAGCTAAGGGAGTATATGAGTGCACATATCGTTATTAATTGTTTGGCCACCTCTCCTATGTGATTATGTCCTGATAACGTGCTGTCGAATGTCATGCCTAAGTTTTTTGTTCTCTAAACTAGCAGAGTGGCGAAACCTGAACAACTTCCATAGCAAGTATTATGCAAGGAAATTTGTTTTGAAGTCAGCATGCCTTTATATGGCATGTGGAGGAATATAAGTTTTTTTTTTCTTTTATAGATAGCTTATTACGTACAAATTAGGAAAGAAAGCGTTTTGTATTTGTTTGCATTATGCGCCCGAAAGCATTAAACGATGCTGCAGGCAGTACAAGGCAGTGCCGCCTTTATACAAGCATTGTTTGGATTGAAGTTGCATGGTGGCTGACTCATTATGTGGTTAATAAATGAAAGGGGTTTCACAGCCGGCCTTTGGAATGCGCCAGATTTAATATCTAATATCTTACCGTAACATTCACAATTTATTTACACATTTTTGTCTGTTCGTGAAATAATTGTAAAACAAAACGTTCTGTACGGCCCTCTGAAGCCAACTATACCTCTATTTTATCAAGTAGAACTTGATTATTAATTGCTTCAAACGCCTTCTCAAGGTTACTAAAAAGTGTTAGGACAATATTGTATATACCCAGTTCAAATCAAACGAGTTCATTAAATTGATTCTTAAATAAATAAATAAATAAATAAATAAATAAATAAATAAATAAATAAATAAATAAATAAATTGGAGCGTCTAATGAGCGGGCGCGCGGTTGACTAATAAATATTTGGGTATATTATACGACCCCCAGTTAGACTGGCGGCCTTAAATTAGAAGCGTTGTGTTAAATTGATTCTAAACGGTGAAGCCTCCTCTGACCTGAATTAAAGCCGTATAATACGCGGCTCAATAAGCCCCATTTTTATCAGACTGCCACCATATGACCATGAACGACTTTTTTTTTTTTTCAAGAATGAAGGCTATTGAATAAAGGATCGCTACTGCTCTGCTGTTATCGCAAGTATTACATTATTAATTCTTAAGAAGTAGTCTTACGAAACTAGTTTTGAGTTTTTCACAAATCACGCCTGTTTTGAGGGTTTCATCAATGATGTAAAGGAGTATTCATTTATCAAAATTTACAATGATACCCGCGACTCTGGTGATATCGTAACAAGGTGACCTTGGGATGCGTATCCTTTCCACAATATTCCAGAGTTCAATTTCCGAGATAAAGGGAAATTACCATAATTAGCTCAAGGCACATGGCAACTAGAGCTAATGACAAGGGAAGAAGAGAGACAGACGGACACCACGAACGCTAGACATCAACTTGGCATTATTCTGGACACATTCAATATATAGGCAAATCATTTATACAAACGTTCACACCCTTTATTGCGTGTGCAAAGGAACCTTCCGGTTCAAGAATATTAAAGATAAGTATGGCTTGCTTACGCACAGCTGCGTTCCATGTAAATGAGGAAGGCTTTCAGTATTTCAAGCTCCTTCTGGTCTGAATATGAAAACATGACCCGTGACTGATTATATATCCGAGTACAATTGTCCTCACAACAGTTAAAAGTGCCGCCAAATGTCCCGAGACTGATGGTGCCCGGTTGTGCGCAGTTTACGAGCGCAGGTACTCGCATTCACCGCATTTAACCCTGTCACACACCTTCCAGAAATAAAAGTATTCAAACTGTGGCCCAAAATATTCCGTGAGAAGGTTTTCATTATTCATCTGCTGCATGCGGTGTACTAAACTTACACAACCTGGCAACATATAATATCGCTTTCCTAATTTGTTAAATAATTGAAAACGCAGTATATTTACAAACTACCTCTTCATCACTGGCCACGCACCCCACAAAGCATCAGCTCCTCCTTCCAATTATACTCGCCAATTACGGCCAACAAATGCTACAGTTCATGGGATCCAGCTTGTGGAATAATCGGGATTATAATGTAATTTTTACTCCTATGTTTTGAGCCTTTCAGAAACAGTTAAAACTTTTCTGTCCCTAGTCGATATTTTAACTTGTGTTCTGGTTCGCTTGCAAGCTATAAACACATGTGTTTCCTTAATATATCCATCTTCCCTCAGTAAGACATTATGCTGTCGTAGAAAACGATATTTAAGTGCATACTTTGATTGGAACCCTTAATCATATAACTACAGTTTGGGTATTCATTCCTTTTGTTAATAAGCGGAACTTTCACTTTCTGCCGGAGCTTTTGCATTCAAGACTCGGCTTCCAGTCCAACTTCCCGCAATTACGAGCGAAATGGTAAACACGCTTTGAATTGCGTTTGAACGCTACTCAAGATTCCGGTCGCAACCAGTTTCTCCGAGCTGCTTCACTTGATGTCATTCGACCTATATCTTTTACCCAATCTACTTCCCGCTCTTGGCGTGGTTTTGTCACCGTGCCGAGAGTGTCTGGGGGTGTAGCTCACGGATTCTGCTTCCGGCCACGCCCGTGAACGGACGCAGGATGCAGGGCTCCTCAGGAGCAGCTTCAGCGGCCATGTGAGGCCGCGGTAACAGGACTGCTGAACAGGACAACACTTACCAGGTCGTTTTGCCTGCACTTCCAACAGGTCGGTTTGTTTTGAATACCGTTTTTTTGCACGCCGATATCAGGGCCCGCCCGTACCGGGTGGAAGATTTCCGGGATGCTTTAGCACAACACTCGCTAATCCCCGATGTTATCGCTATGGGGGCGTATCGGATGAGCCACGTCTGGGCCGTCACTCTCAAGGATACTGAAGCCGTCAACAAGATTGTCAGTGTAGGTGAGCTGTCTGTGAAAAACGGTCGCTGCTTGGTGATTGACCCGGTGAACCAGGACGTGAGACTCAAACTTCACTGGTTACTACACAACGTGCCAGACGAAGATGTTCGTGCTGCATTTGCGCCGTACAGAAAGGTGTCAGATGTTTCCCGGGAGCGTTGGCGTTTTAAAGGTATGCTAGAAAAGGGCTCTACAACTAGACTCGTCACGCTGAAGCTGAAAGCTGGCATGAAGCTAGACGACCTGCCGCATCAGTTGAATGTTAGCGGTGAGCTCGCGCTCGTCATTGTGCCAGGCAGACCCCCGTTGTGCCTACGCTGCTGGAGTACGGGTCACATCCGCAAAGAGTGCCGGGTTCCTCGCTGCGGAACCTGTCGACGGTTCGGGCATGAAGACAGCCAATGTGCACGAACCTACGCTAGCATTGCCGGACCTGGGACCAGCGAAGACTCGTCCGAGTTAATTATGGACGAGGCGGATGCGGAGAAGGCTGCTGACATTAGAGGTCAGTCAACGAAACAGCACGCGCCTTCCATGACGGTTTTAACAAAGGATAAGGTGACGGTCTCAAATGAAAAGAATAAAACTCGGCATGTCTTGAACGTTCCATCCCAGGACCATGAAAGCGCGTCAAAGGAAGCGTCAGAAGACGTAACCAAATTTTCCGACGCTGAGGATCATCTCAGTACTGAGCCTTCCTGTACTGATGCCATGGAGGTTGGGCCGGAAACAGCAGCCTTAATTGCCGCGAAACGTCCGCATGAGAAAAGCGTCGAGGAGACTCAGCTGCCAGGCGGTGTTTGTGGTGAGCCGCCGCCGAAAACTTCTGGCATCCGAAGAGCCACGTTAAGACCGAAGCCGAACTTCTCGGCCGACACGCGGCAGGCGGGGAAACCGCCTTTGTAGTTTTTGTGGTGTCCTGAACGATTTGTGGGTCGGCTGCCTACCGACCAGCGTCAGGAATCTTCTGCAACCAAGTGGTGCGTGTGTGAGAAAAAGTGAAACAATGTGCTTAGACTTCGTTTGAATGCATCCCGACATTCTGCTGGGAGGACATTACATGCATGCATACGCCGCTGTTCGTCAGAAGCGGAGGCCACGCAACAGTGAAGGTAGGCACCATGCGGGTACGGGCGTCTCTCTCTAATACATGACTCTCAAGCTTAATTCGCCGTTACATGTAGCTACTTTGAATGTCAGAGGACTGCGAGCGAGAAGGCGACAATGCCAGCTCAGTCGCCTCCTTTTGGATAATGATATAGATATAGCAGCTGTGCAAGAGTCAAAGATTGAGAGCCAAGAAAGCACTGACCATATGGTGGCTTCTTTTCAAACAAACTTTTATGTGTGTGTATGCCATACTGTTGGTGTATCGGGTGGATGCCTTTTATTTATACGTAACACGCTGGGAGTAAGCGTAGAGTCCATTTTTGCCTGTCCAAGCGGTCGGCTTTTGGTTACCGATTTTACCTACTCTAATTTATGATGGCGTGTTGTGTGTGTGTGTGTATGCTCCCAATTCAGGATGTGAGCGTGAATTGTGTTTTGAATCTATTGAGGTGTCGTTCAAGGTCGACAAAATCTTGCTTGTACTTGGTAACTACAACTGTGTGTGCGCAGCTGTGGACCGAGCGGCGAAGTGTAAACCTCGAAGAAACAGAAACTCCGAGCTGTTGAATGCACTTGTGCATGAGTATGGCCTTGAGGATGTTGGTAGTGTGTTCTCCACTGGAAACCAGCCAGAGTTCACGCACTTTCAGCGAGATAGCCATGCTAGATTGGACAGGGTGTATGCCTCTGTAGATCTTGTTTCCCTATGTACTGCATATGAGGTCAAACCTGTGTCTTTCAGCGATCATTGTCTCGTGAGTGCAGTGTTCGGTAGGAAAGGAAAGAAATCGCGCTTTCACTGGTACCTATGGAAACTGAATGCCAAACTTCTCGCCGATGAAGTGTCCCCTACGGAAGTTAAGACCGAGTTGAAAATCGTCTGGCTATGCGACCACTAAGTTTTGCAGCGGAATGGGACAGCTTCAAAGAGTGGGTCAAATTGAAATCCATAGAAAAGAGCAGTAAGGTGCGGCATTAAGAGAAAGAAAAAGAAAAAGAACTGAATGAACAACTTGAGTTTTTTTGAGCTTGGAAAGTACTGTGCCAGGGCATTTCGCCACTAAAATACGAGAGATTAAAAGTGAGCTGGAAACAATCGATAGCGAAAGATACACAGCGGCTGTCATACGTGCAAGGGCTGAAAAACTTTGGGCTGGAGAAGTGCCGACAAAACGAGCGCTAGCAGACGAGAAAAGATACGCCTGCCAGAAAGAAATAAGGAGTATAATGTATGCCGGCCATATCACTGAAGATGCTAAAGATATTCAGCGTGCGGTAGCAGAGCACTTTGATGAACTGCTTAGCGCTAAGCTTGAGACTGTAGGCGGCATTCAAACAGATGACGAAAGTAAAGCGCGCCTAGAAACACCGATAACGTTGCAGGAGATAGAATCTGCAATAGATGACCTGACACCTGGGAAAACCCCTGGGCCAGGTGGTCTAAGCGCTGCCTTCATTAAAACTTTTCAGCAGTATGCAGCTCAGTTTATGCTCGGTGTAATCACTGAAGCTTATGAACGTAATACTGTTCCATTGTCTTTCTCTACATCGAACATTGTGCTAATACCCAAGACAGATGATACGGAGAAACGACTGTTGGTGGGGTCATATCGACCGATTAGCCTCACCAATGTTGACTACAAGGTGTACATGGAGGTTTTAGCAAAAAGACTGCAAAGCGTAATAAAAAAATTGGTTGGGCCTCATCAAACGTGCGGCATCAAGGGTCGATCCATTGCCACGAATATACATGTCGCAAGAACCGTATTAGAATGTGTTGATGCACTCAGTGGTCAGATAGCCATGATTCAATTACATTTGACAAAAGCCTTTGACCGTGTTTCTCACGAAATTCTTTTTTCCATTTTGGAGCATTCTAACCTTGGTGAAGTCATAGTGGAGGGTGTTAAAATGGCTTATGCGAACTGCACGACCCGTATTATAGTGAATGGTGAACTGACTGACATCATCGCAGTACGGTCATCGGTAAGGCAGGGCTGCCCGCTCTCACCCCTGCTTTTTGCATTGTATTTAGAGCCACTTTGCTTGGCTATCATTGATAGCGATCGCATTTTAGGATTCAAGCAGCAATCAGCACACGTGAAAATGCTATCATACGCTGATGACATTGCAGTTGTTTGTGCAACCAGAAAGAGCATCTGTGAAGCCACGCGTGTCGTCCAAACATTTTGTGATCAAACCGGATATAAGATCAATTGAGAGAAAAGCTCTGAGTTTTGGCACGGTGATTGGGACGTGGCACCTGATTTCTTCTGTAAGCTGCGATGGTCTGCTCTCCCAACGCGATATCTAGACGTGCCTTTAGATTGTTATCGAGATCCCAACGTGCACTGGATGGAAGAAACATCCAGAGCGAAAGAAAAAGCGGATGGGTGGCAAGAAAAGCAACTCTCAATGTTTTCGCGCGCTTCTATTTGCAATGTTTTTCTTATTTCGAGGCTGTGGTACCTCATCAATGTGTTGTGTGTCTCACAAACCTCAATTCAGAAAATGCACCGCGTTTTTGCTGTTTTTATTTGGGCATCCACATGGGAAAAAACCACCCGGACGAATTTGTTTATTTCTGTTAAAAGGGGCGAGCTTGGCCTTGCCCATTTGTTCTTGCGTCAAGTGGTTTCGCGATTTACATTTCTGCGTGATCAAAAAGATACCTTTCTAAGAACTGTGATGCAAGTGCGATTGCAGAGGCTGCTCCCTGAATGGATTGTGTCATGTGAAAACATGAATGGTACTGTGACTGGCTACCTGCGCGAGGTTGTTTTTTTGTGCAAGTTGCTTGAAGTGCGGTTCTCTTTTGATTACGTTTTTAATGTTTCCAGAAAAAAAAAGCTATATAAAGATCTCATTGACGTGATGCTGCCGGTGCCTTTTTACCGGGCATTACACTGTGGAGGCCCAGAGCAGGACGTTTTGAAAAGAGTCAAGAAGATGCCTGTGAGGCCATCTGCTAAAACGTTCCTTTTCAAACTTCACTCTAATACGCTCCCTGTTAAAACCTGGCTGAATGATAAAGGCATCTTCGTCCCATGGACAACAAATTGCCTGTTGTGCAAAAACCGGAAACTGAGCACGTTTTCTTACAGTGTTGGGATGTGGTCTTTCTATGGGACGTCCTGCAAAGGACAATTAAAAAGTGTAAGAATGGGGGGTTTATTCAGCGGATCAACAGGACTTGATCAGCAGGACTGAGCAGATCAGCTTCGAACACAGCGGCAGCGAACACAGGCAGATCCAGCACGCGCAGCGATCACGATGCCACTGACTGGCATGTTCCTTGTGCACTTCTTCCTCTTCACAATTACCCGCGGGACGAAGAGGAGACATCCTGGCGACTTACGGTGTGAGCAAGACGGCAGGGTCGTAATAGGGTTTGAGGCGCTGGACGTGAACAATCTCGCGTCCGCGCCGGCGTAGATCATGGGACGGCGTAACAGGTTCCACCACATAATTAACCGGAGAGGTGCGCTCCAGAACACGGTATGGGCCATGATATTTAGCAAGAAATTTTGAAGACAGTCCAGGGGCATTGGAAGGTATCCATAGCCACACAAGAGCGCCAGACGAGAAGTGCGGTGTCGAGTGTTGGCTGTCATGGTTGGATTTATGGCGGTACTGGGTGTTGGCCGTGAATGCGCGGGCGATTTGTCGACAGTCTTCCGCATGCTGGACTGCTTGAGACGCAGGTGTATACTCTGATATGTCTGGCTGATACGGGAGTATGGTGTCGATTGTTGCAGAGGGGTGACGGCCGTAGAGGAGAAAAAAAGGAGAGAAGCCAGTAGTAGACTGCGTTGCGGTATTGTATGCGTACGTGACATACGGAAGGACGAGGTCCCAGTTTGAGTGGTTGGAGGAGATGTACATAGAGAGCATGTCGCCAAGGGTACGATTAAAACGCTCAGTGAGGCCATTAGTCTGGGGATGATAGGCGGAGGTGGTTCTATGAATTATGTTGCACTTGGTGAGCAAGGCTTTTACAACATCACTCAAGAAAACGCGTCCTCTGTCGCTGAGCAGCTCTCGAGGTGCGCCATGGCGAAGAACAAATCGCTGCAAAATGAAGGAAGCTACTTCTGACGCTGTGGCAGATGGAAGTGCGGCGGTTTCTGCATACCTCGTCAGATGATCAACGGCTACGATAGCCCAGCGGTTGCCGGCCGCAGTGTAGGGAAGCGGCCCGTACAAATCAATGCCGACGCGGTCGAAAGGACGTGGTGGGCTGGGTAACGGCAGCAACTCTCCAGCAGAACGTTGAGGAGATGGCTTGCGACGTTGACAGGTGAGGCATGAGCGAACGTACTTGAGTACAAAGGTGTACATACCCCGCCAGTAGTAACGCAGCCGGAGACGAGTGTATGTCTTGAAGACGCCCGCGTGACCGGATTGTGGGTCAGCGTGGAAATAGTCACAAATTTGCGAACGTAGCTGCCGGGGAATAACTAGCAACCACTTGCGGCCATCTGCACAGTAGTTGCGGCGGTAGAGGAGGTTATCACGAATGGCGAAGTGGGAAGCATGGCGGCGGAGAGCACGCGATGGAGAAGCAGCTGTAGGATTGGAGATAAAATCGAGGATAGAGTTTATCCAAGGATCTTGCCGCTGCGCTGACGGCATGTCATTGATGTGAAGCGATGGCGGGGAGTCGTCGGAAGGGGAAAGGCTCGCGACCTCAGCTGTAAGGGGGCAGCGGGAAAGTGCATCGGCATCGTGATGTTTGCGGCCAGAGCGGTAAACAACGCGGACATCATATTCCTGAAGGCGAAGAGCCCATCTTGCCAGTCTGCCGGACGGGTCTTTCAGTGAGGAAAGCCAGCAAAGCGCATGGTGGTCCGTCACTACGTCAAAAGGGCGACCATAGAGGTAAGGGCGGAATTTAGTAAGAGCCCAAATAATCGCTAAGCATTCTTTTTCAGTGACAGAGTAATTGGATTCAGCCTTCGTGAGTGTACGGCTAGCATAGGCGACCACGTATTCAGCATAACCTGCTTTGCGCTGAGCGAGCACAGCGCCGAGACCAATACCACTGGCGTCTGTGTGGACCTCAGTAGGCGCTGTGGGGTCGAAATGACGTAGGACAGGCGGTGCCGTGAGGATATGTCGTAAAGCATTGAAGGCATCGTCGCACGCTGGTGACCACGACGAAAGGTCGGAACTGCCGGACAGAAGTTCTGTCAAGGGAGCAGCAATGGAAGCAAAATTCTTAATAAAGCGGCGAAAGTAAGAGCACAGCCCGAGGAAGCTACGTAGATCTTTGATGGAAGTCGGTTTGGGAAAGGCTGTTACGGCACGAAGTTTGGCAGGGTCTGGAGATACACCTTCTTTGGAAACAACGTGGCCGAGAATGTTGAGCTGGCGGGCGGCAAAACGACATTTTTTCAAATTCAGCTGCAGTCCGGCATCAGATAGGCAGGTCAAAACGTGCTTCAGACGGTAGAGGTGTGTGTCAAAGTCACGAGAAAAGACGACAATGTCATCGAGGTAGCAGAGGCATGTCTTCCACTTTAGGCCACGCAAAATGGTGTCCATCATCCGCTCAAATGTTGCCGGAGCATTACAAAGGCCAAACGGCATAACTGTGAATTCGTACAAGCCGTCGGGAGTTACAAAGGCAGTTTTGGGGCGATCAGCCGCTTCCAAGGGGACTTGCCAGTACCCGGAACGTAAATCTAGGGAAGAAAAGAGTTCGGCGCCTTGCAAACAATCGAGAGCGTCGTCGATGCGCGGGAGAGGATAGACGTCCTTTCGCGTTATCTTATTAAGGCGGCGATAATCGACACAGAAGCGGATAGAGCCATCTTTCTTTTTTACAAGGACAACAGGTGAGGCCCAAGGGCTGCTTGAGGGCTGAATCACGCCATTCTGGATCATTAGGTCGACTTGCTCTTCTATAGCCTGGCGTTCGGTTGCAGACACACGATAGGGACGCTGTCGTAGTGGTGCGTGGGTGCCGGTGTCGATGCGATGAGTGACTGTAGAAGTTTGACCCAAAGAACTTTGATGAGAGTCGAAGGAGGAGCGAAAGTGATGTAGTAGGTTCAAAAGCTGAGTGCGCTGCTCTGGAGGAAGATCGGCATCGATGGAACGGAGAAACAAGTCTGTAGAGGGGGGAGCGGGCGCAATTGAAGGGGGGCTGAGGGCAGTCACGGCACAGTGCGGCGCGTCGTCAGGTTCCTCAGAGATCAGAAGAGATGCGATTGGCTGGATACTTCCGAGACATTCGCCATGGCGTAAAGCAGTAGGGGAGTTAAATGGGTTAGAGACCCATAACATGGAAAAGCCAGCGGAAATAGCGAGCACTGCGTAGGGCAATGGAAGGCACTTGCGGCGCAGGAAAGTATGGGCTGGTGTGAAGAGAACGGTGTCATCGCTAAGAGATGCACAAGCGACACGAACAAGCACTGAAGAGCAGGGAGGAAGGTCGATATCTTCGGCGACGAGGGCTTTAGCACCGGAATTTGACTGATCAGCGTCTGGTAAGGCATCGGGCATAGTCGAGAACCCCACTTCAGCTCGAGCACAATCGATAATAGCAGCATGACGCGACAGGAAATCCCAGCCTAAAATTACAGCGTGCGAGCAACTTGGCAGCACGACGAACTCAATCGTATAAAGGGAATTTTGAATAACTACTCGAGCGGTGCACGCTGCTAAAGGCTTGATATGCTGAGCGCTGGCCGTTCGCAACGAAAGTCCCGCAATTGGCGTCTTCACTTTCTTTAAAGTGCGACATAGTTTTGCGTCCATTACCGAAATCGCAGCACCAGTGTCAATTAGAGCCATGACAGCAACACCCTCGACGAAAACTTCAATTAGGTTTGTCGGCGACAGATGAGGACTTGGGAAGTTCGACTGGGTCGCAGTTCTCGCCTCAGGAACTGCGGCCTCTAGTTTTCCTCATGTGAAGCGTTCTGTCGACGTCGCATCGGAGAGATAGAGCGGCGTCGCGGCGACGGTGAACGGCGGTCGGACATGGCTGAGCGGTCTGGGGAGAACTGAGGGCCAGCTGGAGGCTCGGTAGGCGCGGAATACTGAGGCGTCGGAGACCAGTATGCAGAACCATGAGTAGGTGGTGCCGACACCGGGAGACGGTTGCGGCAGTAACGAGAAATGTGTCCAGCAAGCCCGCAAGTGTAACAGATTGGCCGGTTATCCGTCGTGCGCCAGGGATTACGTGGTCTTGGAGCCGGTCGCATAAACTGCGCAGGTTCTCGCGCAGGCGCAGGAGGCGGCTGAACGTAGGCTGGTGGCGGTGGAGCATATGCAGGTGGCTGTCGGGCCGCAACAGCCGCATAAGTTAACGGCGCTGTAACAGGCATGGGTTGAGGGGCTGGAGGAAGAGATTCAGCTACCTGTTCTTGAATAATGTGGCGCAAACTAGGAGCCAGGTTTGAGGAAGGTTCTTGATGGCAGGATATAAGGGAGAGCTGTCGAGCAACTTCTTCCCGAATGAAGCTCTTAATTTGTGGTAGGAGCGCAGAATGTTCACATGCATCTGTCAGGCCAGCAAGGGACTCGGAGTGCATGGTGTTCGCGCGAGTTATGGCCCTTTGTTTTCGCAGTTCATCATAACTTTGACACAGTGTGACCACTTGTGCGACGGTGCGGATATCTCGAGCCGACAGCATCTGAAAGGCATCGTCATCGATGCCTTGCAGAATGTGCTTGATCTTCTCGGCCTCTGACATGTGTGGGTTAATGCGCTTGCACAGGTCGACGACGTCCTCGATATAGCTCGTGAAATTTTCGCCAGCTTGCTGAGACCGCGTACGCAAGCGCTGTTCAGCGCGGAGTTTCCTCACAGCTGGTCGGCCGAAGACTTCAGAGAAGCTGGCTTTAAACGCGGACCATGATGGAATGTCCGCTTCATGGTTTCGAAACCATAGGTTTGCTACGCCGGTGAGATAGAAAATGACGTTGCTTAACTTTGTTTCCGCGTCCCATTTGTTGTAAACGCTCACTCGTTCATAGGATGTGAGCCAGTCCTCGACATCGTGGTCGTCAGTGCCGCTGAAGATGGCGGGGTCACGCTGGCGGAGGGAGCCGGGGCAGATGATGGCAGAGCCAACTTGTACGGCTTGGTGGTTGACGTCCTCAGGCATCGCAGGAGGTGGTAATGTACGGCTGCGGAGTTCCAGGGCGAGAGGATAGATCTTGACCGGCACCTCCACCAAATGTAAGAATGGGGGGTTTATTCAGCGGATCAACAGGACTTGATCAGCAGGACTGAGCAGATCAGCTTCGAACACAGCGGCAGCGAACACAGGCAGATCCAGCACGCGCAGCGATCACGATGCCACTGACTGGCATGTTCCTTGTGCACTTCTTCCTCTTCACAAAAGGAACTTCCCTTAACTCCGTACGGTATCAGATTCCTACCAGTGCAGAACGATGATGCACCGTATGATTTAATTATGCTCCTTGGCCTCCATAGTTCGTGGAAAACACGAATGCAGGTGCGTCATGCAGATATAGATACACGATCTGCGCGTGAAAACTTCATTGAAAGTGCGGTGTATATACGCGAAACGTTCAGGATGCAGCAGGATCCACCACAATGGCATTGTCTGTTTGATGAGTTGGTGCACTTGAAAAGATTTTAGCCACGTATGCGTTAGCTCCAGTGTAGTTGACGTGTTTTATCATGTGTATTTCATGTGTATCATCTGTATCATTATCATGCGTATCAGTATTTAATACCTAATTTATTGTTTTACGTTGTGGAAAGGAAGCGAGCGTCCAGCTCGATAGCTCATTTGGGGGATTCCACTTCCGGCCACCAAACGTGACGGACGGGCTAACATGTGCTCCGTTGGAGCGGTGTTAGCGGCTCGGCCGAGCCGCGGAAACAGGATTGCTGTTCATAATAACAAGGAATACGAAGTCATGCTGCCCCACCTACCTACAGGTCGTATCGTTTTGAACACTGTATTTCTGCACGGCGACGTTCGGGCTCGGCCGTATAGGGTCGAGGACTACAGGGATGCCCTTGCCCATTTTGATTTGCTCCCTGAGGTTGTAGCTCCGGGAGTATTCCAAATGAATCACGTGTGGGCGGTTGCGTTTAGGAGTTCAGAGGCCATGCAGAAAGTGCTCGCGGCTCGAGGCATTTCCGCCAAGGAACGTCGGTGCATCGTTATCGATCCCAACAAGCAGGAAGTCCGAGTCAAGGTGCACTGGGTTCTCCACAATGTGACTGACGAAGATGTGCGGGTGGCCTTCCTACCATATGGTGGAGTGACGGAAACGTCGAAAGAGAGGTGGCGTGTTCAGGGCGTCACCGAAAAAGGGTGCACAACTAGAATGTTGAGCCTAAAACTGAAAACAGGTGTCACAGCTGAAGACATTCTCCGCCAAATTCGTATCGCAGGTGAGCCAGCTCTTTTAGTAGTCGCAGGGAGGCCCCCACTTTGCCTGCGATGTCAAGGGAAAGGCCACATTCGTCGCGACTGTCTAGTGCCTAGGTGCTCGCTTTGTCGGCGATTTGGGCATGATGAGAGCCAGTGTGTTCCCACGTACGCCAGCATGACGGGCCCGGCAAGGAACAATAAGCTGGCGGAACATGTCATGGATGAGGTGGAGGCTGAGGAAGCGTCAAAGGAAGCAGGGGTTATACCATCTGCTGCTGCAAAAGACCTGCAACCTTCAAGCGGTGAACACACAGTGGCGACGACGGCCTCGCAGCATGAACTGCCTCAACTCGAACAGGAGCAGAAGAAAAATCAGGAGAAGACGCCTACTGTCGAAATGGAGGATACCTCAAGGAACGAACCAAGCACCCTACAAAATGTCAAAGATGCAACTATGGAAGACACCACTGTTTCGGCCACAAAACGCTCTCATCTTCAAGCGGTACAAGGCGACCAGCTAAGTGACGGTGCAGCAGTGGAGGAGCCGCCCACCAAAGCGACACCGACGCGGCGAGAGCCATTTAAACCAAGGCCAACTATTCCGCCTGATAGAGGAACAGCAGAAGCGACGCCGAAATAGCGCTGTTTCTGTGGTAACTTTGTCCTTTTGGGATGCCGGAGCAACGTGCGTGACACACTTGACTACGCATGGAGGACGACCCAGAAGAAGCGCATCGAGCCTCTGGTAAAGGCTGGCACAGCGTGTACACAAGTGACCCTGTTAATCCGCTGAGCGCGGAAACCGCTGCCGCGACATGGTGGCCTGAGGTGAGCACCGCACGATTTGTGTGTTCCTCCAGAGATAAGAAAATATTATTTCATATGCCATTGCGCATAGCGACGTTGAATATCAGGGGGCTGGCAGCGATCAAGCGTCAGCGTCAAGTCAGCAGAATTTTCTTAGAAAATGATTTGGACATTATCGCTTTGCAAGAAACCAAAATTGAGAGTGAGGAACATACAGATCGAATGGCTGCCAATTTTCGGTCGCGATACAGTGTGTGTATATGTCATGCTGTTGGAAGGTCGGGTGGTTGCGCCTTATTTTTGAGAAACAGTCTGGGCATTGTGGAGGAAAATGTCGTAGCATCCGAAGAAGGCCGGTTACTGGTTGTTGACTTTGTACTGTCTGGTAGTGCTTGGCGTGTTATATGTGTGTACGCACCTAACAATCAGACTGAGCGTGTTTATTTTTTTTAGAAGGTTGAAGTGTTCCTAAATTGCGCGAAAAGTGTTATTCTTATGGGTGACTTCAACTGTGCACGCTTAACAGAAGATCGAGTACCCAAGTCTCCGATTCGCGATCAGAGCGTTCGGTTGCTGAACTCATTAATTCAAGACTATAATATGGAAGATCTTGGCAGTGCACTGTCCCAAGGCTCACATCCCGGTTTTACGCATTTCCAACGCGGCAGGAATGCGAGACTAGACAGAGTGTACGCCAGCTTGCAACTTGTCACAGCATGTGAAAAGTACGACCTAAAGCACATCTCGTTCAGCGATCACAGTCTTGTGATGGTTACGTTTGGTAACAAGCCCAAAAAGTCACGGTTTAGTTGGGACCTCTGGAAGCTTAACGTAAAACTTCTAGAGGATGAAGAATTCATTGAGCGAATTAAAGAAGAGATAGCTAAAATGCCCTCGACTCGCTCATGGAGCTACGCAGCAAAGTGGGAAACATTTAAGAACGACGTCAAAGGGATTGCGATAGAACGAGGAACAATACTTCATCAAAGAGGTCGGAAAATGGAGAAAGAATTGAAGTGCAATTTGGATTTCATAATGTGTATAGAAACAGCAGCGCCTGGCATGTACATAAAGAAAATCCGAGAAATAAAGAACCAGCTAGAAGCTCTGGAGACAGACAAGTACAGAGCGGCAGTGATAAGAGCGCGGGCCGAAAGGTTGTGGGCAGGTGAAGCACCGAACAAACGTGCGTTGTGCGATGAAAGGCGGTATGCAACGCAGAAAGAAATCCGGCAGATTCGGTACCACAATGAGATTACCAGCGACAAGAAGGAAATTGAGCAGGCCTTTGTGGAATATTATACAGAACTGGTAGGGAATAAAAGAACGAGGTGCGAACTGCGTGATGAATTATTATCGCTAGTGCCCAGATTAGATGAGCACACTGTTGCTCGCCTAGAACAACCTATCAGCATTGGTGAAGTTGAAAGCGCAATTGACGAGCTAGTCCTTGGGAAGACGCCAGGGCCCGACGGCCTCGGGGACGCTTTTTATAAGACTTTTCGTGATGAAATTAGCCCAGCTTTACATGCGGTGATCACGGAAGCGTACAAAGAAAAACAAATGCCGTTGTCATTTCGTACTGGTCACGTAGATCTAATCCCCAGAACGGATGATCAAAGGAAACTGCAGTCGGTAGGGTCTTATCGCCCGATTACGCTGACCAATACCGACTACAAGATATTCATGAAGGTTCTGGCCAAGCGCCTGCAAAGTGTGATCATGCAACTCGTTGGACCGCACCAAACGTGCGGAGTAAAAGGGCGCAGTATATGCACAAATGTTCATGTTGTGCGTAGTATTCTGGAATGTCGTGACGACTTTGTTGGTCGAGTAGCAATGATCCAACTGGACCTGGCAAAGGCATTCGATCGGGTATCGCATGAAGTTCTGTACAGCGTGCTCGAACATGCAAATGTAGGGTGTGTTATTCTTGATGGTTTAAAAATGGTTTATGACAAAATGGTTTATGACCTTTCGAATCATTGTTAACAAAAGCTTAAGCGAAGCTGTCCCCGTGCGGTCTTCAGTAAGACAAGGTTGCCCACTCTCTCCTTTACTTTTCGCTCTATACCTGGAGCCATTTTGTCTTTAACTGATCAACTCCGAACTAATTAACGGTTTTCGTATTGAGTCGTCCCAAGTGAAAGTTCTTGCCTGTGCGGATGATACTGCGGTGTTTTGTAGCGACCGAAGAAGTGTTCAAGAAGCAATTTTTGTTACCAAAAAATTTTGTGAACAGACAGGCGCTGAGATTAACTGGGACAAAAGTGTCGGCTTCTGGCACGTAAATTAGGAAATTGCGCCGAGGTCTTTTGCGAACCTCCAGTGGACAACCGTTCCATCGAAGTACTTTGGAGTGCCACTGCAATATTATAAAAGGAGCGCCGATTACTGGAATGACGTGATGCCCGATGTGAGGGAGAAAGCAGGGGCATTTCAAGGTAGAGATTTATCCATGTTTGCGAGGGCATCCGTATGCAATATTTTTCTAATCTCCAAATTGTGATATGTTTTGCGGTTTCTTTCTATGTCACGCGTATATGTGCAAAAAATGCACAGAGTGTTTGCTGTATTCATTTGGGCGTCCAACTGGGAAAGGACAAAACGAACCAATTTATTTCGGTCAGTTCGAGATGGTGGTGTCGGTATCACACATTTGTTTGTTCGGCAACTCGTCTCCCGTTTTATGTTTTTCAGGGATCAAAGTGAGCCCTTCTTACGTTCAAGGATGCAAGTGCGCCTAGCAAATGCCCTTCCAGATTATATTGTGTCTACTGCAGGGTGGCCAATATGCGGGTTGAAGGGATATTTAAAGGAGATTGTTGACTCTGCCTATATACTGAAGGTTCGATTCTCGATAGAATATCCAAGTCTGGTGAACAAGAAAAAATTGTACAGTGACTTAATAGATGTCAAGATGCTAGTTCCCTTGTACCAAATAATAAACAATGGAGGCCGCGGGCAAGATGATTTACAAAGAGTTAAAAAGATGCCGAACCAAAGCAAGTACGAAGTCGTTCTTTTTCAAACTGCACACTAGTACACTTCCCGTTAAACCTGGCTAGCTGACAAAGGAATATTTGTACCCTGGACCACAAACTGTTTGTTATGTAAAACGCCTGAGAACATCGAGCATGTGTTCATTGAATGCTGGGGACCCGGTATTTTATTGGGATATTCTCCAACGTACCATAAAGAAGGATTTGCCCATAACACCTATAGGAATACGCTATCTACCAACAGACAATGATCACAGAGGTATTCCCTACGACATGATAATGCTGCTCGGCCTCCATAGTTTATGGAAGACACGAATGGCAGTCAGGAATGCAGATGTCAATGTGCTGTCGGTGAGAAAAAACTTTGTTGAAAGTCTGTGTTATGTACGCGAAGTTTATCGGCCGCAGGTTGAGCCACCTTCATGGCTGAATGTTTCGGATGAACTGATCCAGTTCAGGAAATTTTAATGTATCACTTCAGTCAAAGCAGGCTGAAGTGTTTTTTTATTACTGTGTATTTCCTTTGTTTCAATAAACAGGTAATAAAACAACAAATAGCTCATTTGGTAGAGCGATGGACTATAGAGGTTCCCCGACTGCGGACATCCATAGGTCGCTGGTTCGAATCCGGCTCGACGGAGAATGTTTTTATTTGAGTGAATGAACAAGCATATCTTTTAGTGTTTGCCATTCTGGATTTGCGGGTGCACGACGGAAAACAATATTACGCCGTTTTAAACATTCCTCACTCAGGAGTTGTGTAAGCTTTAAAACCATTCTTTTGCGCGACGAAAATGCTAGCCCCGTGCGCCATTTTCTCAAACATTTCCAAACAAACCTACTTGCTCAAAAACTAACGCCATAAGGTAGATAGTAGTTGCAAAATATCAGCAAAGCCATTCCTGAGCTCTTGCCATCAGGAAGCACATTTTTAAACTTGAGTATTTATGACCTAATTTAATGTTTTACGTTGTGGAAAGGAAACGACCGTTCCGTCGATAGCTCTGATTCAAATTGACCTGGCGAAGGCGTTTGATAAAGTTCGGCACAATTTCTTGTTCGCGGTCTTGGAGAATGCAAACATTGGTGACGTTTTGCTCAAAGGCATAAGGCTGTGCTATATGAACTCGTATACAAGACTAATTGTTAATCAGGAGCTAACGAAACCAATACCACTGGAATCATCTGTTCGTCAAGGATGTCCACTGTCTCCACTGTTGTTTGACTTATATCTGGAACGCCTCTGTCTCAGTATAAATAACAGTGCAGCCATCCGTGGTTTCTCTCTGGCTCAATGTGAAGTTAAGATTTTAGCTTACGCGGACGATATCGCCCTTTTTTGTTCTGACAAAAAGAGTGTACTTGAGGCTTTACACTTGACTGAACAGTTCTGCGATGTATCAGGCGCGGCCCTTAATTTAGATAAATCCAAAGGTTTTTGGTTGGGACACTGGGGCACTAGACCAAGCCAGTTTGGAGGCATATGCTGGGACTGTAGTCCTCTTCAGTACCTAAGGGTTCCGCTGCACCAAGTTCGTAACAGCGCAGCCTACTGGGATTCACAAATCGTACCTATGCGGCGACAAACGCAGGCTTGGATGGGTAGGGAACTCTCAGTGTTTGCTAGGGCACAGGTATGTAACATATTTTTGTTTGCAAAGCTTGCGTATGTCTTTCAAGTCCTGCATTGTGCGAGGAGCAAAGTACAAGTTATACACAGAATATTTGCAACATTTGTGTGGCGCTCTCAATGGGAGCCCATGCGGCGTGACAACTTGTTTCTTCCCTTAGAGTCTGGTGGAGTGGGCCTTGTTCATTTGTTTGTGCATCAACTTGTCTCCCGTTTTTTCTTTTTCAAATCGGCAAATCATCCGTTTCTTGTAACTGTGCTCATTAGGCGCCTTAGTCCACATTTGCCTTACTTATTCGCACCAACTGGGCAGGCTCGTGAGGGACGTTTATGGGGATTCCTTAAGGAGGTTGCTGACACTTTCAATTTTCTCACTGTGCGTTTCTCTGTAGATTACCTGTATAGCCTCTCGAGAAAGCAGATGACCCAGGCTCTCACTGAGTCTTTGTTCCCTACACCGTTGTATCGGCAGCCTTATCTGGGGTTTTTGGACACCACTGTTCTAAAGCGTGTTAGGCAAATGTGCATTCAGGCAGCTGCAAAAACGTTCTTTTTCAAATTACATCAGCGACGTTGCCTGTCAAGACATTTCTTCACAATAAGGAGATGTTTGTGCCCTGGTCGGTAAATTGTCGTCTCTGTAACGTGCCTGAAACAATTGATCATTGCTTTATTCTGTGCCGTGATGCTATGTTCTTTTGGGACATACTACAAAAAACTCTTAAAAAGGACATTGAAATTACGCCTTATACAATTAGATTTTTGCCTCCTGACAAAAACTCTGTCGTGCCTTACGAACTATTTGTGTTGATGGGACTGTTCAGCCTTTGGAAAAGCCGCATGATCGACAGGCATGCAGAGCCACCAAGATCGTCGAAATCCGTGTTTCGGGAGCAGTGTGCTTTGGTGAGAAGTGTATATGCTGCACGTGAAGAACCTCCAAACTGGATGCCGTATCTAGACGCATGTGTATGTCTCCCAGAGTTTTGATGTTCTGATGATTGTGCATTGTCGGGCTGGGGATATGACGGGCTCGTATTAAGCAGCCCGGTAACTTTAGACATGGACATGTTTAAGTAAGTGGAGTTGTTCCTTTTTACGGAAGTTTTTCCATGCAATAAAGAAAAAAAAAGTTTCGTCGATAGCTCAGTTGGTAGAGCGGTGGACTGTAGAGGTTCTCCGAACTGCGGACATCCATAGGTCGCTGGTTCGAATCCGGCTCGACGGAGAATTTATTTTATTTGAGTGAATGAACAAGCATATATTTTAGTGTTTGCCATTCTGGATTTGCGGGCGCACGACGGAAAACGATATTACGCCGTTTTACACATTCCTCACTCAGGAGTTGTGTAAGCTTTAAAACCATTATTTTGCGCCACGAAAATGCTAGCCCCGTGCGCCATTTTCTCAAACATTTCCAAACAAACCTACTTGCTCAAAAACTAACGCCATAAGGTAGATAGTAGTTGAAAAATATCAGCAAAGCCATTCCTGGGCTCTTGCAATCAGGAAGCACATTTTAACTTGAGTATTTATGACCTAATTTAATGTTTTACGTTGTGGAAAGGAAACGACCGTTCCGTCGGCTTCCGTGGGAGACGTACGTGTGATGGCAAGCTCTGAGCGTGCCTCGGTATCGGTCATGTCTGGCCGAGGATGCGGCGAACGTCGCCCACCACTGGGCTATCGCATGGTTCTACTTACGTTTCCTTCGGGAGAAGCAATGAAGACAACGGTTTTCCTTCACTGTGATATTGCCGGCCGGCCTTATCGCATACAGGATTTTCCTGAGCCGTTGGAAAAGGCCGGTGTACTACCCTACCTGGCTGGCATATGACCCTTCCAAATGTCTCATATCTGGATGCTGAAGATGAAGACTGAAGGAAGCTGAAAGAAGGAGCGCTGGAAGTGAAGAGACGCTACTGTGCGGTCATCGACCCGAACAAGCGTGAGTTGGTTTTCAAGGTGCACTGGGTGCCTTTCTACGTTTCGAGTGAAGCGGTGCAGAGGACGTTCAAAGACTTTGGAGATGTGAAAGAAGTCACTTATGAGCAGCGGAACAGCCTGGGGTTTGAAGAGGCCGAATCGACAACTCGCCTAGTAAAAATAGTGCTCAAAGAGGGGCTTTCGATCGAGGATTTGCCCCACATGTACAAGTTTTACGGAGGGCATGTGTTAGTGGTGGTGCCTGGACGGCCACCAGTATGCTTAAGGTGTAAGAAGACAGGCCACATTCGACGTGATTGCCGCACTCCGAGATGTAGTTCGTGTCATATCTTTGGGCACGACCAGGAGGGATGCGTCCGCACGTATGCCCGTGTGGCCACGGGTATTGTGCCCCCTCAAGACGACGGGAGCGAGTTGATCATGGACCAGGAGGAACTGGAGAAGGCTCGATCCCTGCCCCCTACAGGATCCGGAGAGGGACCTGATGTCCAACAGCCGGAACACACCACCGGCGGAGGGAAGACGCAAGTTAGCGAACCCGCTGCAGAAACGACTGGAAAGGGGGAGGAGGCTGTTATGTCGTCAGATCAGCCAACAGCGAAAGGCACTTCGGAAGGAAACGTTGCTGAGTCCCCGATGGATATGACAACCGCCTCCATGAAGAGACCACGAGACTACGAAAAGGTACCAGCTACAGAACGGGAACTGCGTCGACTAGAAAAGCAGTGGAGGGTGGAAGGCGCTAAGAAAGGCAAGTTAGCCTTATCGCAAACCGCGTTGCGTTCCTCGTTGCTCACTCGCGACGAGAGACTGAAGTGAGCCTTTAGTCATTGTTTGTTAGCTGGGTTTAAAGTATGGCTTATTGGAAAAAACCGCTAAAAGTGTGCACTCTAAACGACCGAGGGCTCGCCTCGAGACGGAAGCAAGTGCAGTTGAACCGTTTGTTGACCGAACTAGATTTAGACATCGTAGCCATACAAGAAACAAAGGTTGAGGATGAGCAGCAAACAGATAATATGGTGTTTGGTTTTCGGTCACGCTTCAATGTTTGCGTAAGCCATGCAGTCGGTTTGTCGGCAAGTTGCTGTCTTTTCCTGAGGAAAAGTGTAGGCATAGCAGTGGCGCAAGTAATAACTTGTGCAAGGGGGCGTTTCGTCGTGTGCGACATCAAGTACGAAGCCTGTGCGGTGAGGGTGGTGGTCCTGTATGCACCAACGACACAAAAAGAACGGCGCGACTTTTTTGAGCAGTTGGTGCCTTTCCTTGAATGCAGTCGTGCGCTTATATTTTTGGGAGATTTCAACTGTGTTGTAGACTCTAAGGATCGTTCAAATAGAAATGTTGGAAAAGACCAAATTGCCAAATTGCTGAAGTGTGTCATCAATGTGTGCAGCTTAGAGGACGTATTATTCCTGGTGAATGGTGAAAAACGTGTGCATTTCACACATTTTCAAGGTAGTAGTAACGCGCGACTTGACAGAATATATGCGTCGCCAGAGTTTTCGCCTACCTGTGAACAGTATGAAGCGAAGCAAGTGTCATTTAGCGACCATTGCTTAGTTACGGTCACGCTGGGCGGAGCGAAGCAGTGTAAATCAAAAATGAACTGGGACTTATGGAAAATAAACTCGAGGCTTACTGAAGACGAACTATTTTTAAGAAAGGTTAAGGAAAGCATTGATATTTTCTATGAAAGCGAAACAGGCTGTATTTAATCCTGGGAACGATTTAAACAGGAGGTTAAAATGAATGCAATTGAGCGCTCTTCCATTATTAAGTATGAGGAAAAGAAAGAAGAAAAGCAACTGCAAGAGGTCTTAAGATATTTAGGGCGTGAAGAAGAACGAATGCCGGGTATGTTCATGCATGATATAAAAGGCATCAAAGTTAGGCTAGAAGCTTTGGATGCCCAGAAGTACAGAGGCGCTGCGATAAGAGCGCGCACGGAAAAATGGCTCGGTGGCGAGACGCCAACAAAACGCGCCCTCGCTGATGAAAAGCGATATGCGCGCGCGAACGAGATAACGGTTATTGAATACAAGGGGCAGAGGCATGATGAGCAAGACGGAATTACGAGCGCCTTCGTGGAACATTACCGTGAGCTGTTTTCGAGCAAAGCACCAAGTGAAGAAAGGTTTAGAGATAACTTTTTGCCTCTGATGCCAATATTAGGCAAAGAAGTTACTGAAGAGTTAGAGAACGAAATAAGTGTGGAGGAAATAGAAAAGGCCATTGATGAATTGAATGTCGGAAAGTCCCCGGGTCCAGATGGTTTGAGTGTGGCCTTTTACAAAACCCTTAAATGTGAGTTAGCTATCATGCTCTATAGGCTTTTCAAGGAATGCTTTGATGTGAGTTATCTGCCACCGTCGTTTAGTAACGCGCATATGGTCTTGGTTCCCAAGACTGAGGAGCCAGCCATGCTTTTAAAAGTTACAAGCTACAGACCGATCACGGTAACAAATGTTGATTATAAAATTCTGATGAAGGTGTTAGCTAAGAGATTGCAATACATTATAAAAGATGTTGGCGGACCTCATCAAACATGTGGAATAAAGACCAGAAGCATATTTAATAATATTCATGTAGAGCGTAGTGTGTTCCAGTGCTGCGATGCTCTAAACAAGAGAGGGGCCATGATTCAAGTGGATTTTGAAAAATTATTTGATCGTGTGTCTCATGAAATATTGTACTGTTTGTTGGAACATATTGGTGTTGGTGCCTTGTATTCAAAGGAGTTGAAATGGCTTATGCATGTTGTTCTACACGCCTTATGATTAACAAAGTGTTATCTGAAAGAATTTATGTAAGAGCATCCGTGCGGCAGGGATGTCCACTGTCTCCTCTCCTCTTTGCTATATATTTGGAACCAATGTGTAGAATGATTATTGCTAACGAATCCATCCGTGGTTTTAAGCTGGGAGTATGTGAAGTGAAAATATTGGTATACGCTGATGATGTGGCGCTTTTTTGTGAAGGTCGCGAAAGCGTTTCGGAAGCTTTGAAAGTAACACAATGGTATTGCAGGCAGACTGGTAGTGCTGTTAATTTAAAGAAAAGTCTCGGAGTCTGGCACGGGGAATGGGAAGAGGAACCGGAAAATTTCTGTGGAGTAAGATGGGCTACAAAGCCCGGAGATTATTTGGGAGTCCCATTGGACAAATACGGGGAAAATACGAATTACTGGAATGAAAAAGCGGAAGAAATACGGGAAAGGGCAAAAGGATGGATGGGACGTAACCTCTCTATTTTCGCCCGTGCGACTGTATGCAATACCTTTTTGGTGGCAAGAATAATGTATTTACTTCAAGTATTGTATTGTGCTCGAAGCAATATACAAAGGTTCCATCGTGTATTTGCGGTCTTCATTTGGTCGTCCAACTGGGAACGAATTAGGAGAGATAATCTCTTTCGGCGAGTTAAAGACGGAGGGTTGTCTGTGAGGCATCTATATATGCGGCAGATTGTTTTAAGGTATTGTTTCCTACGTGACCAAAAAGATGCATTCCTGAGAACATTTATGCAAATCATGCTATCCAGTGCAATTCCAGAGTTTATAGTCGCTTCATGCTCTGCTCGGGGATACACTGTGTCACGCTTCCTGCGAGAAGTGGTGTGGTCGTTCAAGTTTTTGCGCGTGAGGTACTCTGTAGAGTATTTAGCGACGGTACCACCTAAGCGACTGTACAAGGATCTTATTTCACAATTGTTCCCAGCTCCATTGTACAGAACATTATACTGTGAAGGCCCAGGGAAAGATGTGCTCAAACGAGTTAAAAACATGTCTGTTGCACCGGGCGTAAAAACATTCTTTTTTAAATTGCATACAGGAACCCTCCCAGTCAAAACATGGATGGAAGAAAAGGGCCTTTCTGTACCTTGGGGCTCAAACTGTCTACTATGCAGGAAACCTGAAACAGTTGAGCATGTGTTCCTGGATTGTTGGGATGCGGTGTTTTATTGGGATGTCTTACAAAGGACACTTAAAAAAGCCCTGCCATTGACGCCACGTGGAATTCGGTACTTGACAACTATTAATGATGATTTTCAGTGTGTCCTCATCATGCTACTGGGCCTTCACAGTATTTAGAGGAGTAGGATGGCTTATAGACACTGTGATGTCGATGCACGATCTGTATGTGATTATTTTGTTGAACAAGTGTATAAACTAACAGAAATTTTGAAGCAGCAAGACGCTTCGGAGGAGGTCTTGAGTCTGATGGGCGAACTTGTGGTAATGAAAGTCCATTAGACACGGTTGTCAGCCAAGGGGCATCGCAACCACGATCTTTTACTAATGTATTTGTACCAATTCATGCAATAAGGAAAAAAAAGTCGATAGCTCAGTTGGTAGAGCGGTGGACTGTAGAGGTTCTCTTACTGCGGACATCCATAGGTCGCTGGTTGAATCCGGCTCGACGGAGGATATTCTTTTGTCGAGTGAACTGGCATATCTTTTGAGGTTTGTTATCCTGACATTGCAGGTGCAAAACGGAAAACATATTAGGTCTTTTTAAAAAGTGCTCACGAAGAAGTTGCGTAAGCTTTACAACCATTTTTTTGAGCCACGAAAATACTATCCCCGCGCGTCATTTTCTCAAGCATTTACAAACAAACCTACTTGCTCAAGAACTAACGCCATAAGGTAGATAGTAGTTGAAAAATATCAGCAAAGCCATTCCTGGGCTCTTGCCATCAGGAAACAGATTTTAAAACTTGAGTATTTATGACCTAATTTAATGTTTTACGTTGAGGAAAGGAAACGACCGTTCCGTCGATAGCTCAGTTGGTAGAGCGGTAGACTGTAGAGGTTCTCTTACTGCGGACATCCATAGGTCGCTGGTTCGAATCCGGCTCGACGGAGGATATTTTTTTGTCGAGTGAACTGGCATATCTTTTAAGGTTTGTTATCCTGATATTGCAGGTGCAAAACGGAAAACATATTAGGTCTTTTTAAAAAGTGCTCACGAAGAAGTTGCGTAAGCTTTACAACCATTTTTTTGAGCCACGAAAATACTATCCCCGCGCGTGATTTTCTCAAGCATTTACAAACAAACCTACTTGCTCAAGAACTAACGCCATAAGGTAGATAGTAGTTGAAAAATATCAGCAAAGCCATTCCTGGGCTCTTGCCATCAGGAAACAGATTTTAAAACTTGAGTATTTATGACCTAATTTAATGTTTTACGTTGAGGAAAGGAAACGACCGTTCCGTCGATAGCTCAGTTGGTAGAGCGGTAGACTGTAGAGGTTCTCTTACTGCGGACATCCATAGGTCGCTGGTTCGAATCCGGCTCGACGGAGGATGTTCTTTTGTCGAGTGAACTGGCATATCTTTTAAGGTTTGTTATCCTGATATTGCAGCTGCAAAACGGAAAACATATTAGGTCTTTTTAAAAAGTGCTCACGAAGAAGTTGTGTAAGCTTTACAACCATTCTTTTGCGCCACGAAAATGCTATCCCCGCACGTCATTTTCTCAAGCATTTACAAACAAACCTACTTGCTCAAAAAATAACGCCATAAGATAGATAGTAGTTGAAAAATATCAGCAAAGCCATTCCTGGGCTCTTGCCACCAGGAAACACATTTTTAAACTTGAGTATTTATGAGCTAATTTAATGTTTTACGTTGTGGAAAGGAAACGACCGTTCCGTCGATAGCTCAGTTGGTAGAGCGGTGGACTGTAGAGGTTCTCTTACTGCGGACATCCATAGGTCGCTGGTTCGAATCCGGCTCGACGGAGGATATTCTTTTGTCGAGTGAACTGGCATATCTTTTGAGGTTTGTTATCCTGACATTGCAGGTGCAAAGCGGAAAACATATTAGGTCTTTTTAAAAAGTGCTCACGAAGAAGTTGAGTAAGCTTTACAACCATTCTTTTGCGCCACGAAAATGCTATCCCCGTGCGTCATTTTCTCAAGCATTTACAAACAAACCTACTTGCTCAAAAACTAACACCATATTTAGATAATAGTTGAAAAATATCAGCAAAGCCATTCCTGGGCTCTTGCCATCAGGAAACACATTTTTAAACTTGAGTATTTATGACCTAATTTAATGTTTTACGTTGTGGAAAGGAAACGACCGTTCACCAAGAGCGAGGGCGGACATGACGGAGCACCAAATGGATGTCGCAGAGACGGAGGAGGCCGCAAAAGGGGTCGCAGAAGCTGAAAAGCTAACAGCAGCGGCAGGCATGTTTGTGCCCCCGGGGGGTGGGGACGAGATGCTCGGTGGACCAGACAGGGAAGTGGCACTGCCAAGCAACGGACCGTCGGAGGAAGAAAGGGTGAGCGATGCCGAGAGCTCAAAAATTGAACTTCCGGAGTCTGCGGGCAGACGGGGGACCCTCGAAGGGAGCAGCGGCCGAGCGACCAACGTCCAGGGCCCTGCGAAGCGTGCCCACGACGGGAGCGCCAGTCAGACGAACGAGGCAGAGGCAGCTAGCAACGACGAGCCGCCGATAAAAACGCCAATAGGGAGGAGGGTGACCTTCAAACCAAGACCGGATGTCTCGGAGCACAGGAGAGCTGCCGAAAAGCCGCCCTTGTCACAAGGTCTGCCAGTCCAACCTCATGGCTCTGGCCTCAACGAAAGTTTCTAGCGTCATGCTAGACGTGAAAGGTAAGCACCATGCTCTTGGCCTCTTTTCACTCTAAGAAAATGGCTTATGTACTGTCACTAAAGATTGCGACCCTTAACGTGAGAGGTCTAGCAGCGAAAAGGAAGCAGAGCCAGGTCCTGCGCCTTTTAAATGAAAATGACATTGATATACTTGGAGTTCAAGAGACAAAAGTCGAGGGTGAACAAGAGACCGAGAGCATGGTGCAACGTTTCACGTCGCGGTTTTACGCAGTTGTCAGCCATGCAGTCGGTACTTCTGCTGGATGCCTCCTGTTTGTGAAGAAGTTTCCGGGTCTTGTAGTGCAGTCGCATGCTTCTTTTCCGTCGGGTCGGGGTGTGGTCCTCGATTTTAGTTTTTGCTCGGCTGAGTGGCGTGCTGTTTGCATATATGCACCTACGGTAGTTGATGAGAGGGCTGCTTTGTTTGATTTTGTTGAAGAGTATTTAAACACGGATAAGCAACTTGTCTTTCTGGGAGATTTCAATTGTGTACTGAGCTCCGGTGACAAAACTAGCCATCGTACATTTAGGGATCGTAGCACAGAGGTACTTTCGGGCTTGATTGACGAGTTTGCACTGGTAGACGTTGCAGAGTGTCTCACGAGCGAGCGACGGGTTCAGTATACTCATTTTCAGGGTGGTAGCCACGCCCGCCTTGACAGGATTTATGTGTCCGCAGAACTGTCTCCAAAATGCCAGGATTATTATGTTTTGGCGGTAACGTACTCAGATCACTGCATGGTTCTGTGTACAATTGGAACAAGAAAGGGAGGTAGCGGTTTTAATTGGGAATTGTGGAAGTTAAATAATAAACTGCTGAACGACGAGCAATTCACCAGACTAGTAGAAGAAGAAATTGGTAAGATTTGTCAGGAGGAAAGCCTCGAACTGGGTCAAGAATGGTAACTGTGTAAGCAACAAATTAAAATCAAAGCTATAGAAAAGGCCAGCTGCATACGGTTTCAAGAAAAACAAAATGAAATGCATTTAAGATCTTTGCTAGATAAATTGTTAGCCCTGGAGTGTAACATGCCAGGGTTATACATGGACGACGTAAGAAAAATAAAACAAAGACTTCAACTGAATGACGAAGACCGTTATCGCGGAGCACTGGTGCGTGCGAGAGCGGCAAAATTGTCCATGGCTGAGACGCCGACAAAAAGATCGTTGGGAATAGAAAAAGCAAATGCAAGGCGAAATCACGTGGCAGGGGTAGATTGGGTAGGACGCACAGAAACCGATAACGAAGGAATCGCGAAAGCTTTCCGGGAGTATTATGAAGATCTATTTTCGTCCAGAGAGGTTTATTTGGACCGTTTTAAAGAATCCTTTCTTGACGCGATGCCAAAAATTGACGAGGAACAAAAAGAAAGACTGGAGCGGCCAGTAAGCGAAAAAGAAGTGCAGCAGGCAATACAAAATTTAAACCCAGGGAAATCACCCGGGCCTGATGGCCTGAGTGCGGCTTTTTATAAAGCGTTCAAGGAACAGCTATCTCCTTTGTTGTGTGCCTTATTTAATGAAGCGTATGAACTGAAGGCACTGCCTGCGTCTTTCGGATCGTCGCACACAGTACTTATTCCGAAAACTGACCAACCAGATAAGCTTAGGCAGTTGTCGTCTTAGAGGCCCATTGCTCTGACAAACGTTGATTACAAGATTTATATGAAGGTGCTTGCTGGCAGACTACAAACGGTTATATGCGAACTAGTGGGCCCTCACCAAACGTGCGGTATCAAAGGGCGATCTATCTTTCAGAACATTCACAAAGCGAGAAGTGTGCTCGAATGCTGCGATGCAACTCATGCGTGTGTTGCGTTACAGCAGTTGGACTTGGCTGGTCGCGGCAGCAAACTCACTGTGTCGTCGATGTCGACTGTGCGCTGTTGTGCATCCTTGCAAGTCGACGGCGAGGGACATTCCTTCCCCTCGCTCCTGCTGCGGCGACCATACATACCTGACAGTTTTTCATTTTGTGTGCGGAATGGGGGAAAGAAAAAGTGTTCCTGGGGGGTTGCTTTGAAGAAGGACGCCTCTGCGTTGTACTACCAAAATCTTTGCTGATTAATAGTTTTGGAACAAAAGAAGAAAAAAGACGCCATACTTATAAATATATGTCATCACATCACATTTTGTACAGGTGCCTGGAGCACGTGAAAGTGAATTAAAAGGGCCACATAATGGGCTGTTGCCGCGCAAGGCGGACTTATTGTTGTCCGATGGTGGAACGAATCACTGCCACATCGGCGCAACTATTTGGGCCGTGACCCCTTTTCCCCAAGCATTTCTCCCCAGAAGAGGCGAGCACCAGGCCGGGGGAAAGCTTGTACCCATTTAAAAACCGGTGGGTAACCGGCGGCATCAGGGATCGAACCCGGTACCTCCCGAAAGCGAGGCGGATGCTCTACCACAAGGCCACCGCTTCGGTATTCGGATTGTGTGGCACATACTATTCTGTTCAGTATATTAGACTATGTTAATGTCGGCTCTGTTATTCGAGAGGGAGTGGCTTTGGCGTACCGTAACTGCACTACGAGATTAAATGTCAATAAGTCACTGGGGGCCCCCATCAACGTACGACGTTCGGTGCGCCAAGGTTGCCCCCTCAGCCCTCTTTTGTTCGGCATTTATATTGAAACTTTGTGTTTAAGCATCCTACAAAACAAAGACATTGATGGTTTTCGACTGCAGGAGTCAGAAGTCAAATTGCTGGCTTACGCAGGCGACGTTGCGGTTTTTTGTGTAAATAAGGAGAGTATAAAGAGGACAGTGGATGTGGTAAAACATTTTAGCAAAGTCACAGGGAGTAAAGTTAACTGGGGTAAGTGCCTGGGATTTTGGCACGGAGAATGGCAGCTGACCCCCGACACTTTCGCTAATGTGTCGTGGATTACAACGCCTGCGAAGTACTTGGGTGTGCCCTTGAAATTTTACAAGGAAAACGAGAAATGGAAAAGCGCTCAATTATCAATATTTGCAAGAGCCGCAGTTTGCAACCTGTTTTTAATTAGTAAGTTATGGTATGTTATGCAAGTGTTGCATTGCTCCCGTGTAAATGTGCAAAAATTGCATCGAGTTTTTGCGGTGTTTGTTTGGGCCTCGAGTTGGGAGATGTGCAGTCGGACAAATTTGTTCCGGCAGGTGAAGCATGGGGGGCTTAGTCTGGGTCATTTGTTTGTGCGACAGATTCTCAACCGGTTTATGTTTTTTAGGGATGCCAGCGATCCAATCCTGCGCACAGTGTGTCAACAAAGACTTGGTCGAGCGTTGCCTGATTTCGTAGTTTATACTCAATGTATGCCGGGTTCTCTTTTTGGATTCTTTATGGAAATTGTTTTGAGCGTGAAATTCTTAAGCGAACGTTTTTCGAAAGAGTATTTAAGTGATGTTAACAGGAGAACATTATACAAGGATGTTTGTGAAGTGGTGTTCCCGGTGCCATTGTATCGAGCTTTATACTATGGAGGCACAGGAAGTAATGTATTAACACGCGTAAAGAAAATGCAAGTTGCTCCGGAAGCTAAAACGTTTTTCTTTATGCTACATACCGGTACTTTGAGAGTAAAATCGTTTATGGAGGAGAAGGGTATGTTCCTACCGTTGGGGGCCCAATGTCTCATCTGCAAACAGCCAGAGACAATAGATCACGTGTTTTTGCATTGCTGGGAGGGGGTATATTTGTGGGATGTTCTGCAAAGGACAATAAAAAAACAGTTGCCACTTGATTCCCATGGCATTGTTATTTGCCATTGGATAACCACGATGATATGCCGTTAGACCAGGTTATGTTAATGTGCCTCCACAGTATATGGCGCGCACGAATGGCTGATTATCACTGCGATCCAGATGCACGGCCAGCACGCATGTATTTCCGTGAAAGTGTGCAGCGATGGCTCGACGTGCTTAAATTGCAACCATGTGCTCCTGAGTGGCTGTCAAAGCTGGAACCTTTGACGGTGCTCAAGGAATTTTAACATGACAATGCCTGCCCCTCAGTGGGTGTTAGGCAACGCTAACTACCTTTGTGTACATATATGTTCCTGTTGTTTTGAGTTCCAGTGCGGTGTATTTGTGTCAAAGCCAGGCAATAAAAAAAAAAGGAAACGACCGTTCCGTCGATAGCTAAGTTGGTAGAGCGGTGGACTGTAGAGGTTCTCCAACTGCGGACATCCATAGGTCGCTGGTTTGAATCCGGCTCGACGGATGATATTCTTTTGTCGAGTGAACTGGCATATCTTTTGAGGTTTGTTATCCTGACATTGCAGATGGAAAGCGGAAAACATATTAGGTCTTTTTAGAAACTGCTCACGAAGAAGTTGCGTAAGCTTTACAACCATTCTTTTGCGCCACGAAAATGCTATCCCCGTGCGTCATTTTCTCAAACATTTACAAACAAACCTACTTGCTCAAAAACTAACGCCATAAGGTAGATAATAGTTGAAAATTATCAGCAAAGCCATTCCTGGGCTCTTGCCATCAGGAAACGCATTTTTAAACTTGAGTATTTATTACCTAATTTAATGTTTTACGTTGTGGAAAGGAAACGACCATTCCGTCGATAGCTAAGTCATTCCACTTCCGGCTTTCGAGCGAAGCGGACGCGGGATGGCTGGCTCGTCAGGAGCGGTATCAGCGGCCCAGGCCGGCCGCGGAAACAAGTTTTTTGACGTTTCGGCTGACGAGTATCAGGTGATTCTGCCAAGTTTGCCAACCGGGCGCATTGTGCTTAATACTGTTTTTCATGCATGGTGATGTGAAGGCTCGACCGTACCGAGTTGAAGACTTCAGGGACGCGTTGGTTCGTTTTGGATTGTTCCCAGAGGTGGTCGCCCTGGGGGCGTACCAAATGAACCACTTTTGGGTAGTGACGTTTAAAGACGCCGAGACCACACGTAAGCTGCTCGCTGTTAGTGATATGAAAGTGAAGGGCCATCGCTGTGTAATCGTCGACCCCAACCACCAGGGCGTCCGGTTAAAGATTCACTGGCTGTTGCATGGCGTACCTGACGAAGACGTGTGAGCCGCACTGTTGCCGTATGGGACGGTGTCTGACATCGCAAGGGAAAGGTTGCGCGCACAAGGCGTCACCGACAAAGGGTCAACTACGCGCACCGTGTCCCTAAAGCTGAAGACAGGGGTGAAAATTGACGACATCCCACACCAGCTGCGAGTTGCCGGTGAGCCAGCGCTCGTCGTCGTTCCGGGCAGGGCTCCCCTGTGCCTTCGCTGCAAGACGACGGGTCACATCCGGAAGGAGTGCCAGGTTCCGCGCTGCGCTCGTTGTCGTCGTTTTGGCCACGACGAACCGCAGTGTGTAAACACGTATGCAAACGTCGCAGGGCCCGTGAGGAACGACATGTCGGAACACCTCATGGACGAGGCGGATGCGGAAGAAGCAGCTAAGGAGACGGGCACCACCTCAGCAGAAACAACGGTCACTCCCCCCTTCCCAAACGCGGACGAGGTCAAGGAGCAGGGTGTCAAGAATTTTCAAGCGTGTTCCGTCGGCGTCGCGGCCGCTAAGGTGGCCAGCAGCAGCAACTCAACTGGGGACACGGAGGTCAGTCACAACACAGTATTCATTCGCGAGACAGACAGCATGGTCGAATCTGAGGCAGCGAACTCGGCAGCGGTAGCGAAGCGGACACGCGACGACACGGAGGACCGAACACCAGGGCCCGCTGGCACAAAACAATCTTAAGACTGTCTTAGCTAAGTCCAGACTTAACTGGAGTCTAAAGAATAGGCCACTAGCATGGACGCTCAAGACTGGAGTCAAGACTGGGCTTCAGTCCTGACTTGAATAAGTCGCTTGTATGATTACGACTGTAGTGCTGTCTTGGTTAAGACACAAGGACGCCAGGTGTCTAAGTAGAGAAATTAGGGAAATACAGGGATGCGCTGGCACTGTCCCTGCTGTAAGATGTACAGGGTCGTCCACTCTAAGTGCGAACACGGTTCCGCGTGGCCGCACTCCGCGGAGCGCCAGCGGATCCGGCGCGTTCGCGCATCGAAGCAAAGCCGCGCAGGCGCGCAGGGGCCCGGGGGAGGAGCTTCGTGTCGTCTGCTTTCCAGCAATGCAAGCGAGGTGCGCGCCAGCGCTGTAGCAGACGACACGAAGCTCCTCCCCCGGGCCCCTGTGCGCCTGCGCGGCTTTGCTTCGATGCGCGAACGCGCCGGATCCGCTGGCGCTTCGCGGAGCGCGGCCACGCGGAGCCGTGTTCGCACTTAAAGTGGACGACCCTGTACACATTCCGTCAATTTTGCGTTGTGTAAAATCCGTGCCATTGCTTTTTGCGGCTTAAGATTGTGTTACGAGGAAAAATGCCCCAAGTGGTTGCTGAGGCCGTTCTGGGAAGCCACTCTGGTGAACATGAACCCGAAGCGTTCGACGTTCGGAACACGAGCCGTCTTAAATAAGCTTGGTCTTTCTAAAGACACCATTTAAGTCTGGACTTAGCTCGGACTTTATCGTGCAAGCCGGCCCAGGTCACGAGAACGCAGACGTCGAAGGACCGCCGACAAAGACTTCCGCGCCGGTACGGCGGGCGTCCTTTCGGCCTAGGCCGAACTTGTTATCAGAGAAAAGAGGGGTGGCAGCACCGCTCCCACCTCAGACTTGACACCTGCCACCATGGCGGGGTGCTCGGCCACAGACATCACTAAAGGTATGACCATGCTCCCGGGTATTCGTTCATCAGCAATGATTCGTCTAGACAAAGCCATTAGATTCGCGACTATTAATGTTCGAGGGCTCGCAGCAAGGCGCAAGCAAAATCAACTGTTTCGTTTGGTTAGCGAGCTAGAGCTAGACGTCATCGCGATTCAGGAAACTGAAGTTGATGGTGAAGAAGAAACCGGGCGAATGGTTAGCTGTTTTACTTCAAGATACAATGCCGTTGTAAGTCATGCAGTTGGTGCAGCGCCTGGTTGTGTGCTGTTTTTGCGTCAGTGCCTTGGTGTCACAATTCAAGCTGTCACGACTTGTGCGTATGGCCGCTTCGTTGTTTGCGATCTCGTGCTGTATTCATACGAATGGCGCATCATTTGTGTTTATGCACCGAACAACGTCGGTGAAAAGCGCGATTTCTTTGAAGGTATTCGTCAGTATTGCAACTCTGAAAGGCTAACTGTGATAATGGGAGACTTCAATTGTGTACTCTCCGCATCAGATAAAACGAGTAGAAGGCCGCATAGTGATGCCAGCACCTGTGTTCTCGCAGAATTGGTAAATGAGTTTAACCTTGTTGATGTGGCTGGATGTTTGGAGGGTGGGCGAGCTGCTCAGTTCACTCATTTCCAGGCTTCTAGCCACGCTCGACTCGATGGGATGTACATATCTCTTTATCTGGTGCCTGTATGCCACGAATACCATGTTAAGCCAGTATCGTTCATCGATCACTGCTTGGTCACCGTCACTATCGCTGGGAACAAAACTAAAAGTCAGGATTTGACTGGCAAATGTGGAAGTTAAACTCAAAATTATTATCTGATGACAGTTTCCAATCTGACGTTGAAAGGCATATAGCAAATATGAATGACAAAGGCGTAACAAAGTTAGGGGCTAAATGGGAGGTTTTTAAACAGAATGTCAAAATGACCGCATTGGAAAGATCTAGCGCTATAGCCAGAGAAGAATGGGTCGAAGAAAGGTCCCTTCACGTGAATCTACAGCGTCTAATCGATGTGGAAAGCAATAACCCCGGTTTGTTCATAGACGACATACGAGCCCTTAAGGGCAAGCTTGAACTACTCGACGTTGACCGATATCGCGGTGCCCTTGTCAGAGCTAGAGCCGAACGGCTGATAAGGGGGGAAGGTCCGACAAAAAGGGCGTTAGGCACAGAAAAGTGGCACGCTCGAAGGAATCAGATAGATGAAATTGAATACCAAGGGACCATTACCAACGAAAAGAAGGAAATCCAGCAAGCTTTCTTCGAGCATTATCGTCAGCAGTTCGTACGGTGTGCAGTTGATATCGAGAGTTTCAAGAGAGTTTATTAACCTTTAATGCCACAACTTGACGAAAAGACGACACGTGTGCTAGAGACCCCCATCACGGAGGACGAACTGAAATGCGCTATAGGGAATCTGAACCCCGGCAAATCGCCTGGGCCTGATGGACTTAGCGCCGCATTTTATAAAGCTTTCCAGGATTTTCTCTCGCCGGTACTGGAAAAAGTGTATAATGAAGCATATGAGCTTAATGTGCTGCCGCCGTCCTTTGCATCTTCTCATACAGTGCTAATTCCCAAAACGGAGGACCGAGGTCAATTACGCAGTGTTACCTCTTACCGGCCGATTAGTTTAACCAATGTCGACTATAAAATTTCAATGAAAATACTAGCTAAAAGACTGCAAACAGTTATTAAAGATATTGTTTGAGACCACCAAACATGCGTTATTAAAGACAGGTCCATTTTTACGAACATTCACATCGCGAGGGCCATTCTTAAATGTTGCGATGCTGATCGACTTGGAGTAGCAATGCTCCAAATAGATCTCGAAAAGGCTTTTGATAGAGTGCCCCACGACTTACTTTTGTGTATATTAGACTATGTCAAGGTCGGATGCGTCATCAGAGAAGGAAAGGCTATGGCTTACAGTGCTTGTTCAGTTCAGGCGTTCAGTCGTGTCCGACTCTTCGTGACCCTATGGACCATGTCACGCCACGCTTTCCGGTCTCTCACTATCTTCTTAACATCACATAGCTTCATCTGCAATGCCTCGAGAATGCCATCTAACCATCGCGTTCGCTGCCTACCCCTTCTCCGGCGACCCTCAACCTTTCCCAACATCAAATCTTTCTCCAGCGACTCCTCTCTTCTCATCAGATGACCAAAGTAGCTGAGCTTTAACTTTAGAATTTGACCCTCCAATGAGCAGTCAGGGTTTATGGTCGACAATATCGACTGATTTGATCATCTGGCAGTCCAAGGAACTCTTAAGATTCTTCGCCAGCACCGCAATTCAAACGCGTCAATTCTTCGGCGGTCAGCTTTTTTCACAGTCCAACTCTCGCATCCATACATCACAACTGGAAAGACCATAGCACGGGTTATACGGATCTTGGTTGGCAGACTAATGTCTCTGCTCTTTACTAGGCGGTCAAGGCTAACCATTGCTCTCTTTCCCAGAAGCAGGCGTCTCCTAATTTCATGGCTGCAGTCTCCTTCCGAGGTAATCTTGGCGCCCAAGAACAGAAAATCTGTCACAGCTTCCACTTCTTGTCCATTGATGCTCCAGGACTTGATAGGGCAAGACGCCATGATCTTCGTCTTTTTAATGTTCAGTTTAAGCCCAAACTTCTCACTCTCTTCTTGTACGCGCATCAGAAGTCTCTTGAGTTCCACTTCACTTTCTGCCATTAAAGTGGTATCATCCGCATATCTAAGGTTGTTGATACGTTTTCCAGCAATCTTCACTCCAGCTGAAGACTCGTCCAGACCGGCCTTTCTCATGATGCACTCAGCATATAGGTTAAATAGGCAGGGCGACAGTATGCAGCCTTGCCTCACCCCTTTCTCAATCGGAAACCAATCAGTAAGACCATGCCCAGTTCTGACTGTGGCCTCTTGCCCTTCATAAAGGTTCCTGAGGAGACAGATGAGGTGAATTGGAACTCCCATCTCTTGGAGAGCTTGCCCCAATCTGCTGTGATCTACGCAGTCAAACGCTTTCGCATAATCAATAAAGCAGAAGTAGATGGGTTTCTGGAACTCTCTTGCTTTTCCATGATCCAGCGAAGGTTGGCAACTTGGTCTCTAGTTCCTCTGCCCTTGCGAAACCCAGCTTGCACGTCCGGAAGCTCCCGATCCACATGCTGCTGCAGCCTACCTTGCAGAATTTTTAACATCACCTTGCTAGCATGCGAAATAAGCGCGATCGTGCGGTAGTTGGAACAATCTTTGGCACTGCCTTTCTTTGGAATGGGGATGTAAACTGACCTCCTCCAATCCTGTGGCCACTGCAGGGTTGTCCAAATCTTTTGACATAATGTATGCAGTGTGTTAACAGCGTCGTGGTTGAGGTTTTGAAGCAACTCAGCTGGAATACCATCAATTCCGCTAGCTTTGTTCTTAGCAAGGCTGGCTAAGGCCCATTCAACTTCACTCTTCAGGATGCCCGGCTCGAGATCAGTAATCACAACCGGCCTATGTTGGGTTTGCACATCCGGGTCCTTTTTGTACACTTCTTCTGTGTATTCCTGCCACCTCTTCTTTATCTCTGAAGCTTCAGTGAGGTCCTTGCCTCGTTTGTCCTTTATCACGCCCAGCTTAGCACAGAAGCTTCCTTTGATATCTTTGATTGTCTTATACAGAGCTCTTGTGTTCCTTAATTGGCTGTTGTACAGTGCTTGTACAACTAGGCTAATTGTGAACAAATCTGTTGGTGACAGTATTGCTGTTCAACGCTCAGTTCGTCAAGGATGCCCCCTTTCACCTCTTCTCTTTTGTATCTATCTTGAACCTTTATGTTTAAGCATTATCAAGCATGAGAAAGTGCGGGGCTTCAAGCTGCATTTAGTAGAAGTGAAGCTTTTGGCTTATGCCAATGATGTCGCGATGTTTTGTGTAGACTACGAAAGCATCGTAGAAGTTGTGAAAACTGTAAAAGATTTTTGCGCTGTAAGCGGCAGTGCTGTTAACTGGGACAAGTGCCTGGGCTTCTGGCATGGTGACTGGCCAGCGACCCCAGGCATTTTCGCTAACATGAAATTTGTTACCAACCCTGTCAGCTACCTTGGTGCCCCTCTTGAATCGTATCGGGACAGTGACCCATACTGGAAAAACCAAGTCGGTAAATTGAAAGATAGAGTGGACAAATGGAACGGATGGCAGTGGTCGGTGTTTGCTAAGGCCACGATTTGTAATTTGTTTTAGTGACAAAAGTTTGGTATGTGCTTCAAGTGTTATATTGTTCAAGAGCAAATGTCCAAAAGATGCATCGTATCGTTGCCGTTTTTGTGTGGGGGTCTTCGTGGGAACGGACAAGTCGGACAAATCTCTTCCGCCGGGTGAAGGACGGAGGGCTTGGTTTGGCACATCTGTTTCTGCGCCAGTTAGTCAATCGTCTCATGTTCTTGGGGAATGTAAAAAATCCATTTCTTCGTACGGTCTGTCAGTTACGCCTGTGTCAAGCTCTCCCGGGAATTGTCGTTTCTTCTGACCGCATGTCAGGTGGTGTCCACGGGTATCTAAGGGAAATGGTCTTGGCGTACAGGTTCTTGATGGTGCGGTTTGCTTTAGACTATTTGTGGAGTGTAAACCGGAAAAAACTGTATAAAGACTTGTGCGATGTGGTGCTTCCAGAACCGTTGTACAGAGCTGTGTACTCGTCCACAGTGGGCAAAAATGTTCTTAAAAGAGTGAAGAGGATGATGGTGCCGGCAGGGGTGAAAACGTTCTTTTTTAAGTTGCGCACTGGAACATTAGAGGTAAAGAAATGGAAGGATCAGAAAGGGCTTTTTGTACCCTGGGGTGTCCACTGCATAATATGCAGGAAAGAGGAGACGATTGAACACGTGTTTCTCGAATGCTGGGATGCCGTATTTTTATGGGACGTGCTCCAGAGGATGCTTAAAAAAGAACTACCCATAAGCCCACATGGTATCCGATTCTTGCCAGTAGAAGCGAACAATGATACACCGTTGGATCTTTTGATGCTACTGGCTCTCCACAGCATATGGAAAAGCAGAATGGCTGTAGAGCACGGTGACGTCGATGCACGTTCAGCGAGACAGCTCTTTAGAGAGAGCATACGGGCATATGTGGACGAACAGAAAGCTTTAGGATTAGAGCCAGGCCAGAATGGTTAGTTAGTTTTGAAGGGTTGTCACATATGAGGGATATTTAATCCGACAACTTCAGCTAAGGAAGGCTGAACCTTTTAGTCAATGCTTGATCTTTTATTTTGTCATGTTATTGATGTCATATGTATCTTTTTTCTGTACGTCCACGGTCAGGAAATAAACAAAAAAAACCGTCGATAGCTCAGTTGGTAGAGCGGTGGACTGTAGAGGTTCTCTTACTGCGGACATCCATAGGTCGCTGGTTCGAATCCGGCTCGACGGAGGATATTCTTTTGTCGAGTGAACTGGCATATCTTTTAAGGTTTGTTGTCCTGACATTGCAGGTGCAAAACGGAAAACATATTAGGTCTTTTTAAAAAGTGCTCACGAAGAAGTTGCGTAAGCTTTACAACCATTCTTTTGCGCCACGAAAATGCTATCCCCGTGCGCCATTTTCTCAAACATTTCCGAACAAACCTACTTGCTCAAAAAATAATAAATGTGTCTACCTTTTTCTCAGTACGCTGCTTCAGCAGCACCCGTGGTGGAAATTTATAGAGATGTTCGTAGCAAAAAAGGAAAAAAAAAACATTTTTTTCATGCTGCGTTGCCGCAAATCCATAGATATGACGCGGGATCGAATCCGGCCTCGGCGGCCACTTTTCGATGGAGGCGAAAAGCAGAGTGCCCGTGTGCTGTGCGATGTCAGTGCACGTTGAAGAACCCCAGGTGGCCGAAATTTCCGGAGTCCTCCGCTACGGCGTCTCTCATAGCCTCAGTCGCTTTGGGACGTTAAACCCCACAAACAAATCCATAGAAATGGATGTTGTGTATTTTCTGTCTCTGATGCAGAGAGCTTAGCTTTACCCAAGTTAAGGCGGACGACTATTGCCAGAAGCAGGTTCATTTCTGATGTTTAACTCAAAAGCTACTCGTTCACCAGTTGCAGTGACAGTGACGAAAGCTAAGCGAAAACATTTACCTTTATTCAAACATAAACATGAGGTATAGGGTAATTGAGGTGTTGGATTAATTTCCTCGACCTCGAAGTCAATGCAGACAGTTAGGAAGCCTTTGTGTTTGGCGACATGTGGGAGAATTTTAACCAAAAATGAAAATATGCTAGACAGTCTTGACCCCTTGTCATATTTTACAAAAACATCTCGCAAGATCTATTATGAAGACCGAATGTACTGTACAGTTTTGCACTGGCCAAATAAATACTGAGTATTTTAAACATTTCAAATCTACCCTCGCCCTTCTCAGTGTCCCGCTCCTCACTTAAGCAGAGAATATGTCGCATTTATTGGATTTGGGTTCATTTTTCTTCGCTCTTTTCGCTGGTCAGTTTAATGCAATTTAGCTCAAAAGTATTCAATACGATCTAAACATATCCTGTAGCTTAATCTATATTCTAGTGCAAGAAAAAAGGAACAGCAATTTTTTCACTCATTAAGTAAGCTTTTTATATATATTAGGAGATGAACCTTGGAGTTGTATTTAAAGGATTTCCCGGGCTCCGTACAGCTGCATTTGTATTTTATAAAACGTATAATCAGTGAACACACAGTGCTCCACTCTAAAAGGTTTTGTTTTGGGACAAACGTTAACTGCTTACTCGGAAAGTGTCGCTCGACGAATGACGGTACGTAAGAACTTTGTACGAGTACACCTGCATCCACTCAGGGGAACGCTTCTCAGCAGAGAAAAACTGTCCAACCATGGCATTGACTCACATGGGAAATATGAATGGAGGAACGCTCTACGGTTTCCCCCTGCAATCGACTTTTGCTATCTGCACTGCTCTCGATGTCACCTCCAAGTACTGCCAACGACAACGTTGTTCAGGCGGAGCTTAAGCTGTTCGCGCTTTGAATGATAAACCTGGAACGGAGGATACAAGACAGTAACCTAGGTTTTAACCTGTCATATAGATTAGGTGGAAAGGCGGTAGAGCAGCGCCTCCCCGGTTTGATGTATGCAGACGATATTGCGCTCCTAGCAGAGACACAGGAAGAATTGCAAACTCTAGTTAAGTTTTGCCGATACGAAGGGGACGCTCTAGGCTTCAGTTTCAGCGCAGTTACGTCGGGTCTGATGATTTTCAACGGCTCAACTGATCAAGGTCTTAAAATACAAGGCCATGAAATACCCAGAGTAGCAGAATATAAACATCTCGAGGTATGGGTAAACGAAGGATTGACATACATTGAAAAGCATGAGCAATCACTTAAGGCGAAAGGGCTAGGAAATGCCGGGATAATGAAGCATAGGGCATTTTGGTGATACACCAGGTGTGAGGTTTTAGGGGTATTAAAAAAGGAATTATGGTGCCCGGGCGTATTTTCGGAAATGCGGTTTTGTGCCTAAAATCAGAGGTACAGTCGACATTAGAAATAAATCAGAGAGCCGTCGGGCGATTAGTACTAGGTGCTCACGCCAAAACCACAAATCAGGCGGTACAGGGAGATATGGGCTGGGCATCATTTGAAGTACGGGCAGCTCAGAGTAAAATATATGAGGAACGACTGAAGGAATTGGACAGTAACTGATGTGAGCTATAGTATTTATATACCTATACCTAAAAAGCGTTGACTCACAATGGAGGAAAAGAACTAGGAAATTAACCAGTAAGAATGCTGGTCACATGGACGAAGAAATAAAGAGCGTTAAGCAACAGGTGAAAAAGAAAGAAGGTAAAGATTTGATAAATTTGATGGAAAAGAAACAGTGTGGAATGATACCGAAAGTGGAAAATGCAGATAAGGAAGGAAGCTTTCTTTGATAACTTAAGAGGCAGTGCCCTAATTTTTGAAGCTAGATAAGGGTACCTTAGAACATTTAGCTACAAAAAGAAGTTTAGATGACGCATGTGCTGTATGTGGTAACTCCACTGAAACAATTGACCATATTATACTCGAATGTAATGGTGTCCATCCGGAAGTCGATGAAGGCGCAGTCACTCTTCCTGAAGCTCTATTGTTTAGAGATACCAGTGGCCGGTGAATTTGCCTGCGGTGGAAGCTAGCAAAAAACGATTTATAGATTGGTGGCTTAAAAGCAGAGAAGTGACAAAATGTTAGTATCGTAGAAAAATAAATTCAACAAATAGAATGATGGTATAGTTAACCAGTCTAAAACAATAATTAAGATATAGCGGGGGAAAATGAGCATGATAGCAACTGCTACCACCCCGATTCAAAGGGGACGCTCCTATATTTCATCCATCTATCCATTAAGCTTAGAGACATACGGTTGGAGTTAGTAGAAAATGAACCAATTATAATTAGAATACAAGAATAAAGAAAAGAAATCCATCGCCATATCGGACGGCCTCTACGTCGTCCGTGCAGTCGGAAGCACAGCATTCATATGTACTCTTGTTTTGTTTCGGCCAGTCCGACACAGAAGGGAAATAACGAGCCGCCAGGTGCAAAGAAAGCAAAAATGTAACCAGGCACCGGCGAGATTCGAACTCACGATCTCCTGTTTACTAGACAGGCGCTTTAACCAACTAAGCCACGGCGCCGACGGAAGGAGTGGGAACATTTCCAAGTTTCGCCAGCTCCCTCTCAGGCAGGGCTCAAATACACCTGAAAAGCAAAAACCACACTTTGCAAGCGAACTGGTTCTGTGCAACATTTCGCAAGAGAAAGGACTTAGGAAAGATACCGTAGAGACTCCCCACGGCAAGCTCATTTGAAATGGAAGCCATGCACTTAGATCGCCTGACATGGACGGCAAGAAATGTTGCGATTAAAAATTAACAGCCAACACTGGTAGCAGTACAAAACATTTCATGCTTTAGTCTGGATGCTCAGCATTCACAAACCGCTTGGGGTGTTTTCACAAAAGCGTTATTGCCTGGAGACGTTTGTTCTGGTGCCTACAATCATCGCTTTGGCACCTCAAAACTAACTACTGGCAAATAATAATAATAACCATCAATATTTATTCTTATTGCACAGGAACAACCATATGGCCTTATTGATGCAGCACAAATAAACATAAAATATGCACACGCAAGTATTACATATGCAGAGAGAAGACAAAAAGAAGTTTCAAATAGCATATTACATGGAAAAAAAGTGAGACATGTATATAATGAAAATAAGCAGAAAGATGTCTTGAAAAACATAACGTAAAATACATCCAAAAGAGGAAATAACAAAATACTATCAAATGCAATACATAAATCACTAAAAGCGATAAAAAGGATCAGATATGAATACACATTTTAGTGCAAATATCAATAAAAGCAGATTTGAAGCAATTTTCAGAACATAGAAAAATGTAACCAGGAGTAAAAGCATGCATGAAGTAAACACAAATGACTTGAAAGAGGAAGTAGTATGTGAAAAAAAAGAACCATTCAGAATATGACGTTACGATCTTCCAAAAAAAAAAAATGAAGAAAGCGAGTTTCCGAAGACATCAACATGAGGGTAAAGAGAATTAAAAAGTCTCTGCATTCTGTCCAGAGAGAGTGAGAATGCAGAAGCGGGGATATAATAATAATAATAATAATAATAATAATAATAATAATAATAATAATAATAATAATAATAATAATAATAATAATAATAATAATAATAATAATAATAATAATAATAATAGTAATAATAATAATAATAATAATAATAATAATAATAATAATAATAATAATAATAATAATAATAATAATAATTGGTAAAAATGCACAAGATAACAAGCCCACTCAAGCGCACAGACTTGTGAACGAAGCCGGGCAGTACAGCTTCATGCATAGGTTCCGAGCTGTGCACAAAATTAACAAAATGTTCAAAGTAGGATTGATACAAATACATGAATAGGAAAAAAACGTGAAAAACGCTAACCTACAAAATGAAAAAAAAAAAACAATTTACGAGACATTCTCTGGGGTTTCAAAACAACGTACGCCTTCTGTATAACAAACTCACAATATTTATTACTAGTTAACAAATATTCCAGAATTAAGGAGCGCAAGTGAACCATAAACATTCAGCCATATTGCACAAATTTCGGAATGTACTTACTAATTCTTCCGGAAAGAGACGAGCGACGTATTTATTTCAAGCTTATTGTAGCTGGAAGGTATATAAAAACTCTTTTTTTTTTTTCGTTAGAATAAACACGGAAAACAATTATTCTTTTCTGCATGGCGTAAAGGCAGCGTTTTGGATATTCTTGAGTTTGAAAGATACATAAAAGCAGTTCTTATACAAAATTTTAAATAAAAAACTTCTTCCCAAAGATAATATTCATGCTAAGTGATATGCTGCTACTGTGAAGCTTAATACCATAGGAGAGACGAGAAGCTGTTCTCCGTAAGGCACTCTTTATACCATCTAATTTGTAAGCGGAGGTGGAAGTGGTGGAAGCGGAAGTGGAATTATGGTAGAGTGAGACCATATCGTAGTATCGACGTATCTAATCTTTTGTGAAACATTTTTGTTGTACGTGCATCATATGACGAGCTAAGGGAGTATATGAGTGCACATATCGTTATTAATTGTTTGGCTACCTCTCCTATGTGATTATGTCATGATAACGTGCTGTCGAATGTCATGCCTCAGTTTTTTGTGCAGTCAACTAGCAGAGTGGGGACATTTGAACAACTTCCATAGCAAGTATTATGCAAGGAAATTTGTTTTGAAGTCAGCATGCCTTTATATGGCATGTGGAGGAATATAATGTTTTTTTCTTTTCCTTTTATAGATAGCTTATTACGGGCAAATTATGAAAGAAAGCGTTTTGTATTTGTTTGTATTCAGCGCCCGAAATCGTTATACGATGCCGCAGGCAGTACAAGGGCAATGCCGTCTATATACAAGCATTGTTTGGATAGAAGTGGCATAGTGGCTGACTCTATATTTGGTTATTAAATGAAAGGAGTTTCACAGCCGGCCTTTGGAATGCACCAGATTTAATATCTAATAACTTACCGTAACATCCACAATTTCTTTACACATTTTTGTCTGTGAAATAATCGTAAAACAAAACGTTCTGTACGGCACTCTGAAGCCAACTATAACTCTATTTTATCAAGTAGAACTTGATTATTAATTGCTTCAAACGCCTTCTCAAGGTTACTAAAAAGTGTTAGGACAATATTGTATATACCCAGTTCAAACCAAACGAGTTCATTAAAATGATTCTAAACGGTGAACACTACTCTGACCTGAATTAAAGCCGTATAATACGCGGCTCAATGAGCCCTATTTTTATCAGACTGCTACCATATGACCATGAACGACTTTTTTTTTTTCAAGAATGCAGGCTATTGAATAAAGGATCGCTACTGCTCTGCTCTTATCGTAAGTATTACATTATTAATTCTTAAGAAGTAGTCTTACTAAACTAGTTCTGAGCTTTCCACAAATCAGGCCTGTTTTCAGGGTTTCATTAATGATGTAAAGGAGTATTCATTTATCAAAATTTACAATAACATCCGCGACTCTGGTGCCATTATAACCAGGTGACCTTGTGATGCGTATCGTTTCCACGATATTCCAGAGTTCCCTTTCCGAGATAGAAGGCAAATTACCATAATTAGTTCAAGGCACATGGCAACTAGAGCTAATGACAAGGGAAGAAGAGAGACAGGCGGACACCACGAACGCTAGACATCAACTTGGCATTATTCCGGACACATTCAATATATAGGCAAATCATTTATACAGACGTTCACATTGCGTATGCAAATGAATCTTCCGGTTCAAGAATAGTAAAGATAAGTATGGCTTGCTTATGCACAACTGGGTTCCATGCAAATGAGAAAGTGTTCAGTATTTCCCGTTCCTTCTGGTCTGGACTTGAAAAATCACCCTTGTCTGATTCTATATATCAGAGCCCAGTTATCCTTACAACGTTTACATTGTGCCGCCAACTGTCCCGAGCCTGATAGTGCATGGTTGTGCGCAGTTTATGAGCGCAGGTACTCGCCTTCATCGCATTTAACCCCATCGCAGGCCTACCAGAAAAAAAGGCGTTCAGACTGTGGCCCAAAATATTCCGTGAGAAGGTTTCAATCAGGCATCTGCAGCATGCGGAGTGCTAAATGTACACAACCTGGCAACATATATTATCGCTTACCTAATTTGTTAAATCATTACCAACGCATTATATTTACAACTACCTCTTCATCACTTGCCACGCACCCCACACAGCCTCAGCTCCTCCTTCCAATTATACTAGCCAATTACGGCCAACAAATGCTACAGTTCATAGGATCCAGCTTGTAGAATAATCGGGATTATAATGTAATTTTTACTCCTATGTTTTGCGCCTTTCAGAAACAGCGAAAACTTTTCTGTCCCTAGTTGATATTTTGAACTTGTGTTGGTGGCAGGGTATAAACACATGTGTTTACTTAATATATCCATCTTTCCTCAGTAAGACATTATGATCTCGTTTTATTGCATACATTGGTTGGAACCCTAAAACCTATAACTATATTTTGTGTATTCACTCTTTTGGTTAATAAGATGAACTCTCACACTTTCTACCGGACCTTTGCCATTCAAGACTCGCCGTTAAGTCCAATTTCCCACAAATACAAGTGAAAGTCTAAACGCTCAAACAGTTACGCTTGAACGCTACTCAAGATTCTGGTCGCAACCAGGTTATCCGAGCTGCTTCAATTGGTGAAATGCGACCTAAACCTTTTACCTATCTACTTCCCGCTCTTGGCGTGGTCTCGTTATCATTCCGAGAGTGTCTGGGGGTGTAGCTCTGATGGTAGAGCGCTCGCTTGGCATGCGAGAGGCATTGGATAGATACCCAGCACCTCCACAGACATTTTTGTTTTTCATCACCGGCGTCATGTATTTTATTTCATACGGTGTTTCATATGCGAAGGGTCCATTCTTACTACCACCTTACGCAGCACAAAACGTTTATCCTCCGCCGTCCCGTCCTTCTTTGAACTAATGAAGTCATTTGTGAGTTGACTTGATAATGACCAACCATCCAGCTCTATGCTTTAGTTCGCAGAATAAAACATTTCTTTTGACGCTGCACTGCTAATTCTAGGAAGGCTGTTACGGTAAGCATGCTATCAGTGGTTGCACAGGAAATGGACAGAAATGACAACTGCAACGATCGTTCTCCCCATTATAGTAAAATGACCTCACGAGCTCCTAAAGCACTACGCAAGCAAAATATAGGCTTTGATTCCAGCATAAGACACGGCTGATATGTCCCCAGGATTTCTTTCGTTCTCGAACTCGCGGAGCCATCCTAAACATGTTCACAATATCCAGTCTCCATCTTGAAAGACACGAATATTGTCTCCCGAATGCTGGTGCAACTACGAGCACTATATACGATACTTGTCTTTTACATTTGTCATCACTTGTACTGATACTATGAGTATATCATCATAACTACGAATACTTTTACAGAATAAGCCGCATTCAACACACCGTTAGGACAATCACCGCCATCGAAGGAGAAGTGTGGGGAGACCCAGCTACGGAGAGAGAGAGAGAGAGAGCATAGAAGAATAGAAAGACAGGGAGGTTAACTATGCGATTCCCATTAGACTACCCTGCACGTGCAGAGGAGAACAAAGAGAGAAAAAAGGAAAAAAAGAGCGGCAAGGCAAGTTGTTCATCACATGCCCAGAGGTCTGTTGTAAAATTGGGCAGAGGGAGCACACTTAAAGTGTAGAACTCTACAGTCCTTTAATACCTTAAAAATCACCTTACCTGCTGTCCTTGCTGATGATGGTATCGTCCAAGGGCCCAGCATCTTAGCTTCTGAGAGGGCGAAAGCCCTAGCGGCGAAGCGTAGGAGCCAGGAAGGCACGCTTTCGCTCAAACTGAAGGCAATCACAAAATACGTTCGCTATCGTTTAATCACTGCCGCACTACTGAAATACACTACGGAAATTCCAAACTTAATGTTGGGCAGCAGATCCCGGTGCGGTGGCCTTGGGAAACATCTACAGAGCATTAACTAGCGATTTTGCCCTTTGTTGGGATATTCTATCACATACAGCATATTCCCATCTTGCATAAACTCTCAACTAGGGGGGAGTCAGTGCGGACACTTTTTGTGATTGAGGGCGATGGCTTATAGAGAAATAAGTTATACTTGGGCGAATCTGACGAACATTGGGGTCTATGGGAAACATAAATCGTATAGAATTCAGAAGGGGCTGCATGGCGGTAGACGCCTCCGTTCCCACCGGTAGAACGGGGGAACGAGCGTACCGCTTCGGCGTTGGCGGTTTGGCGTTAGATCTTTCTGTCGCACATTTGGCCGCGGCTTGTAAGATGGTCGCCGTTCAGGGGTGCTTTACAGTTGTTGTCTCGGTGTTCATAACAGCGGCCTTGTCTCCGTCATTACCGGGCTGTGGGTGCGTGCGTTTCATCGGGCAGGACGCACTGGATGCGCTGCCGTTGTCCGTTCACGTCACGGCGACGCTGTCCATTACTGTTGACGACTCGTCTACCGGTGGGCTTTCATTCTCCTTCGACGACTTCTCTGCCGTCCCATGTGAGGCTCTTACTGTAGGCTGGATCTCCTGGCTGCCAGCCTCTCGTCGTCTTTTCTTGCAGGATGCGCAGAACCCTTATTGCTGCCTGTCCTTCCGCCCCTTCCACTCCTCCGGCACCCTTGAAAGCTCCCCCAACTCTTTCACTGCAATCATATCTGCTGGCTCCGTCCTTAGCGTGAATCCTGTTGCCGCTACATAGGTACTCAGGCAGTCGGCGTCAGCATGCTCGAACTGTCTGCCTTGAGAACATCGCAGGACCTTGCATTTCCTGCGGATGTGGCCCGTGCCGCGGCAGTGAAAACATTGCATTGGTCTCCAGGGTGCAACAACGATCGAGGGATATCACGCGACGCGTTTCTGGTGAAGGAGATCGCCCAATTTCATGCCTGTATTCAGCTATAAGAGCACAACTCTTGTCGTCGAACTTTTCTCGAGGACACCCTGAACTCACCAGCGATCTCGAGTTACCTCGGTAACTTTACCTAAAGCTGCGAAGGCCGTCTTGATATCTTCGTCTTCCACGCCATGCAACATCCACTCCAGATGCTATTCCCCATGAATAATGATGTTTTGACGGGCTTCTACTTGTAGTTCCTATGAAACAAGAAGAGGCTTGATTGCCTCCTCGCTAATGAAGGCTACTTCCCAGACGTGATTCATTAGTACGCCCTCAGTGCCATCACGTCTTGAAGAGTACTAGTCTTGGCCGGGCTGTCTCAAAAACCTTCGAAACAAATGGTCGCACTCGCATGTTACCATGAAGAAAAACGATGTTGCAAATACGTCCGGTGATCAGCTGTAGCAAAATAATGGTGTATTCATCTTACACCGGCATTTTAATGATCTTTCACATCTATAGCCTGTTTCCGTGTCGGCAATGGCCGCTGTCGCTGCTCCTTTAGAGCCCACGATTCTACATCTGTTTCACATTGGTGGCCTGAAGTACAAAAAAATCATCTGAACTACACCTCCATTTTATTTCTTTACTGCCTGCATTATCATGAAAGCAGTATAACCGGCAAAGAACGCAAGGACGTGCCACTGCCACTGTTTACGAGTAATATCAAGTCATTTTGCCCAGTTTTCCATCTGAGCTACACCCGCGCCGGTTAGAGGTAATAGAAAAACATCGCATTGTGCGAGCAGAGTTGCACACCCATGGACGCACCCATGGACGCCCGAATAAGAAATGTAATCACTTTCCAATCTTTATAAGCTTTCTGGTGCTCGCTCTCGCTTTTTGACGTAAGTGCCTCACTTTGTACAGTGTGCGTTTCATATCAGAGTGACTAGACGGCACACTTTAGTACACGGCAGCCCTTTCCTCACAGAGCCCCCTCCCCACTCACATGTCGATTGTCAAAATAGAATGAAAGAGCACTTAATAAGGGTTGCGTACTGAGGTTGCCTCTAAATTCTATTGTTCAGAGCTCCTTAACACTGGGTAGAAATCTACTTTCTCTTATTCTATGCTAGATACTGACCAATATGGATACATTTTTCGCATAAATATATATTATTTGACATAATTTAGTCCTGGCCACTTCGTGCGGAAGTGATATTAGTTGCTGAAAATTCGTATCAGAATTAACGAGCGACAGTAGTTCCAGCATAGAAAAGCATTCCATGGGTAAAGGAAATTACGAGAGTGAATTTCCTGTGTTTGGCGCCATTCTGGGTCTTGAGCACACTCGCAGACCTATAGGAGCAGTCCCCTCGTCGTCATACAGCATTCCTCGAGGTCCTGGCTTTCTTCTAGAGGAGGAGGAGGCACTGCGGTAGCTCGAGGGAGCGGACGTGCTTCGCATGAGCTCCGCAAATTTCGACCAGCCAGGCCCGATCATCTCAACGGATCTCCAAAATTCTTGTTGGAGCTTGAAGAGGAACAGAAGCGGACCACTTGGACAGCAAATTCGAAGAGGTGGGCCCATTTTTGGGTTTTCTACCGGACTTTGCGTTTGCCAAGCGGCGGGGTGCGAGCTAAGCCTCGTTAGGCCTAGCGCGACAACGGGCGTTCGAGGACTCTCCGGCCTCGTCACGAGCGACGACGGCGATGGCGACGGCCCTCTACCTCGACAACCGACCCAACACTGAGAGGGCATCAGAAGCATCACCAAAAGATTTCATGGAAACCCAGGAGATAGAAGAAGATTGCCACGTCAGCACTCGGCCAGCGGCTGAGGCGGGAAACGCTGCGATTTTCGCGCCAAACGAGGTCGCCATGTTGGGCCCGTAGGGCTCGCAGAGCGAAATCGAGCAGGAAGATGACCAAAATTGGGAATTAGCCAGATCGAAACGCAAGAGGAAACCCCGCAAGGAACGAAAAAATCCCGGAGATCTCCCGCCACCCGCCCAAGCGGAATTAGGTGCGAAAACGCCGGGGGGCGCCTCGACGGCAGCTGGAACGCCAGCTTCGCTGTAGCAAGACAAGAAGGAAGCGGCGCGCCGGCCAGGCCCAAGATTGCCGCCGCTCCCGAAAGACGACTTCAAGGTGATCCTGAGACCGAGGGGCCTCGTGATACGATCGCTACAAACCCATCAAGCCGCCCGAGCCGTTGTCGCAGCGACCGGTGCAAAGTGCAAGAGCGAAGACATAATTATAAGACTACGAAACGGTTCGATTATCATCATAGTCAGCACAGACGATGAAGATACGGCCCAGAACGTAAGACGTATTACCCATCTTACGTTTGACAACAGAGCGTATGAAGTCAACGCCTACGTAGCAGCCCCCGAAGGCACTCAGAGAGGCATGATCCACGGTATAGAACCGGGGACATCATCTGCCGAACTCAAAGCCAACCTAAGGGTGCGGACGCAGGGAGTCAAGATCCACAGCGCCCGGATGCTTGGAAAGTCAAGTTCATCCGTCATCACGTCTGACGGACCCACCACACCAAGACAAGTACTATACTACGGAGGAGAGATGTGGTGCTACCCATACCGCCCGACGCGGCAGATTTGCTATATCTGCTGTCAGCAAGGACACAGATCGGACGTCTGCCCCAACCCGGGAAGCAAGGCCTGCAGACTCTGCGAAACGCAGAATCCAATGGAAGGACACTCATGCACAACCAAGTGCCTGGTCTGCGGAGGCGATCACGCAGCCGGCACGAGGGAGTGCAAGCACCGGCTCAAGACGGCCGAAGAGCTGCGAGGAGGACCCACACGAGGCGGGCCCACACAGCGACAAAGCCGGAGGCGGAACCGAAAGGGAAGACGTGGACCAAGGTGGTTCAGCTCGGAGCGGACCGGGAGCCAGGCCCGGGATGAGGCGAGCCCGTCCAGAAGCCGGTCGCGGAGCCAGAGCCGGGGCCAGAGTCGGACCAGAGACGAGTCCTACCCACCCCTGGTAAAGCAAAGCGGAGACCCGGGACAACAAAAGCAACAACAGAAGAAAGGTGGAGTGAAGGTGAGCTGGGGAGCAGGCCCTCCCAAATCACTTTTTTCGCACTCGGGAAAACAAAATCAAACAAACAATGAAAAGAAACTCGCTGAGGAGAATAGGGCACTTAAGAAGGAGCTCGAACTCTGCCGAGAGGAAACGCGGAAACTTAAAAAAAGAATAGATGACCTCATAAGGGAAATGCAGCTCCAGAGACAGTGTTCGCCCCCGCAAATAATGAACCCGGCCCCGCAAGCGCCGGAACAGCCCTTGGAGCAGCACACACAACAACCACAAATCTTAGAGAGCAAATTGGCAAATTTTATGAGTATGATGCAAAACCAACTGATGCAATTGCAGCAGAAAGTAGCACTACAAGATCAGAATTTCCGAACATACGTTAAAAGCCAAAAAACACAAAAAACCACAAACGACGCCAGGGACAGGCTTTTTAATGAAAGAAGATTCGGGGCAGAAAACCAAAGTGGAAAAAGCAGTGACGCAGCATGGCAGGACAGAACCAATTAGATACATGGCAGTGGAACTGCAGGGGAAACCGGCGCAAGCAGGGACTCCTCCAGCAGTTCATCAATACCAGACACACAGCTCCGGACATCATCATGCTACAGGAGACTAACACCACACCCACCCTGAAGGGATACACATGTCAGGAAAAGGACGCGTCGCTACCCTCATCAGCAATAAGCTGGTCACCATAGCACACAAAGAGATTGAGGGCACACAGATAGAACATATAATAACAGAAATTATACCCAAAAAGAAGCACAAGGCAAAGAGCACCTTCGTAGTTAACCTTTACAGCCCCCCAAAACAAAAGGGTGGTGATTTCAGCAAGCTCTTTTCGGAAGCAAATAAACTAGCCAAGAAGAACACCTTAGTAATCGCGGGTGACTTCAACGCAAGAAGCGCGAGCTGGGGATGCCAAAAAACAGAGAGAAAGGGGAAACAGATATGCGTGGCGGCGGAAAGCATAAACTGTGACCTCCTAACGGACGAAAATCAACCGACTAGGCGAGGTAACAGTGTGAGTCCAGATACCTGCCCTGACCTCACCTATATTAAAGGAACAAAGCAGGCCGAGTGAGAAAATCTGCTGGAAGACCTAGGCAGTGACCACTACATACTAAGAACGACAATTAAAGCAGCCAACGTAAAGAAGAAGATCTGAACGGCCCACCTTACCAACTGGGACGCCTTCCGCAAACACTGTGAACAACTAAAAGGGGAAAGCACTTCCGTGGAGGAGTGGGGCCAACAACTGAAACAAATACAAGAACTCTATACGAAAGAAATAGATAGAACAGAACAAGTACCGGAGGTGGACAAGCGGCTGCTCGGGCTATTGGAGGCAAGACGCGGGCTCACCAAACGCTAGAAAAAGCAAAAGCTAAATAAAAAACTCAAAAAGAGGATCGCGGAAATCACGATAAAGGCAGAGGAGTACGCAACACAACTGTCCAGGTAGGGATGGCAGCAGTTCAGCAGCTCACTGAACGGCACGCTCAGCACGGCCAACACGTGGCGCATACTAAAGGCCCTCATGGACCCAACCAAGACAAAAACAAAAAGTGGCAAGGCAATTCAGAAATTGGTCCATCAGTACGACGGAACAGACGAAGAACTGCTAGAAGCAGTCCGCATCAAATGCCACGGAAAGGACAACCTCCAGGGCTACGACGGGGAGTACCAAGGGGCGGACAATCCTGCAATAGACAGGCCGATCACGAGAGAGGAAGTCCAGGCGGCGATAAGAGCGACAACACGAAATACAGCAGCCGGCGCAGACAAGATCAAGAACGCCTTGATTCGCAACCTCAGCGACGAGGCAATCGACCAGCTCACGGTGTACCTCAACATGCTGTGGGCAGAGGGGATGGTCCCGAAGGAGTGGAAGCACGCTGTCGTGGTTATGATACCCAAGCCCGGCAAGAAGCTTCAGATAGAGAACCTGAGACCCATTTCCCTCACGTCGTGCCTTGGCAAATTGTACGAGAGAATCGTCACCAGGAACAACATCTAGAAGCCGAGGAGCAGTACCCGCACAGCATATTCGGCTTCCGTGCGAACCTGTCAACGCAAGACGTCCTACTTCAGATCAAGGAAGAAATCATAGACACGGCACCCAGAACTGGCGAAAACATTATCATGGCCCTGGACATCAAAGGGGCCTTCGACAATGTTAGCCACGAAGCCATCATGGAAGGCCTAAACAACGCCAATTGCGGAAGGAGGACCCACGACTACGTAAGATCCTTCCTATCAGAACGCACAGCGACAGTGAGGTTGGGAGACCTGCGAAGCGACACCTTCACCACCCCACGAAAGGGCACGCCGCAAGGATCCGTAATCTCACCACTGCTCTTCAACATTGCGATGATCGGACTGGCCAGAAAACTCAGCAAGATCGATGGCATCCAGCACGCAATGTACGCCGACGACATTACGGTCTGGACGAATCGAGGCTCGCTAGGACAAAAGCAAGAGATGCTGCAGGAAGCAGCAACATGTGTAGAAGAGTACGTGAGAGAAAGGGGCCTAACCTGTGCCACGGAGAAGTCGGAACTTCTTAGGGTAGGGTCCAACCCCACCATGGTGGACCTGACAGTAAGGTTAGAAGGCCAAAATATACCAGAAAGTGACAAGATACGCATCCTAGGCATGTGGATCCAAGGAAGCAGAAGATGTACCCACACAATCAGTCTACTCAAGACGTCAACAGAACAAGTAGGCCGCATGATAAAGAGGGTATCGCAGAACAGAAGCGAGATGAAGGAAAGCGACATGATCAAGCTCGTCGAAAGCCTGATAGTCACCAGAGTCACGTACTCGTTGCCATACCACCGCATGACCAAGAAAGACAAAGAACAGACGGAGGCGCTGCTGAGAATAGCGTACAAGACGGCACTCCCCCTACCAAAAAACACATCAAATGAAAAGCTGCTACAAATGGACCTAAACAACACATTCGAAGAACTAACGGACGCCCAGCTAAGTGCGCAAATAGTCAGGCTCCAACAGACAGTCACCGGCCGCAAGCTCCAAGAGAGATTGGGACACGACGTAGAAGGGATCGTAGATAGAACAGCCACCATTCCAGACGAGGTCCGTCAAACACTGGATGTCAGCCCCCTTCCGAGAAACATGGATCCCAACCCCCACGCCGCTAGAAGGCAGGCCAGGGCAGACTATGTGCAGCGGAACCTAGCCACAATGGAAAATACGGTATACACAGACGCGGCCCTATGCCCATGGGACCGCAGGACCAGAAAGTTCAGAGTCGCGGCAGCAGTGGTAGACCACATGGGGGAACCAATCAGCAGTGCGACGTTAAGAAACTGTACGGTAACGGAGGGGGAGGAGGCTGCCGTGGCTCTAGCGGCCGCCGAAGATTACCGTAGGAACAAGTCTCCCATAATCCTAACAGACTCCAAAGCAGCATGCAGGAACTACACACGGGGCAAAATAAGCAAGGAAGCGCTGAGCATCCTCCTCGAAGCAAGGCTTCCAAATAAGACTTTAAGACACAGGATTTTCTGGATACCGGCACACACCGGGATAGAGGGTAACTCGAGGGTAGACAGCCTAGTTCGCGAGATCACGAACCGAGCAGGGCAGTCAGAAGCCCTGGAGGACCCCATAACGGTGGAACTAACGTATACAGAAATACTAAACTGCCACAGAGGGCGGAGATTCAAATACCCACCACCCCACACATTATTAACACAGCACGAGGCGGTCTGCTGGCGGAGACTGCTAGCAGGGACATTCCACAATCTATGCATACTACACAAGATGTTCCCTACACAATACAGGAACACATGTCTGTGGTGCGGGGCAACCCCCACACTATACCACATCACATGGGAATGCGAACGAAACAGAGCCTTCCACAAACTAAATAACCCGAGTGCGAAACAATGGGAGGGTCTGCTGACCAGCAACGAGCTCACGGCCCAAAGGGCGCTGGTGCGGCACGCCTGCGAAGCAGCAAGACTCAGTGGTGCCCTGGAATAGGGGCGCCGACCTTGTGAAAAGGCCGAAGATATGAAGACATCGGCCCGCCGCTAAAACCAGAAACTTTTTAGAGCAATAAATGTTTTCTCTCTCTCTCTCTCTCTCTCTAGAGGAGAATATATTGACACATGCCATTCAAAGACGACGAAGGTTTGAACGGGCGATTCGGAAAAGACGACGAAGCAATACGGTGCTGCGCTTTTGTGCTGCCTTGACTGGCTGTTGGTGTTCTTCGGTGCCAGAGTGCCAGAGCACCTTCTCTGTAACGTTACGTTACGCCATACTTGACTTCTACGGGGTGGCTGGTAGATTGGCGGAGGGGAGTATCGAGGCTGCATGCGGCTCCATGCGAGTTGCTCCATGCGGGGTGACACATGCCATTCAAAGACGACGAAGGTTTGAACGGGCGATTCGGAAAAGACGACGAAGCAATACGGTGCTGCGCTTTTGTGCTGCCTTGACTGGCTGTTGGTGTTCTTCGGTGCCAGAGTGCCAGAGCACCTTCTCTGTAACGTTACGTTACAAATCTGGTGGAGGAATAGCCAGGTATCGATCCAGTCCTGCATAATCAACCTGTCAATACGGAGCTTACCCCCGTACATCAACGCCTCGGCCGCCGCCTACGTGGGGAGCCCCCTGAATTTGGACCCCTTCCGGCCGCTACCAGGACGACGCACCCTCAGACGGCCGTAGAACCTGCTGCAATGACATCTGAGAGCAGGCTTCCCACCCACATTCTGTGTCATCAGCCGCGAACACCCCCCTCTTTTCATGGCGACGTGTTCGAGGACGCCGAGGACTGGCTTGAGAACTACGAGCGAGTTGCTCGTTACAACGGGTGGACTGATGAGCGTAAGCTCCACAACGTGTTCTTCGCTCTTGAAGAGTCTGCACGGACATGGTTTGAAAACCATGAGGCTTCCTTCCCATCCTGGGCAGCCTTCTGTCGTGATTTCAAAGCCACGTTTCCTAGCGCCGACCGCCGGGAGCGAGCAGAAGCTGCGCTACACTCACGCATTCAGCGCCAGAACGAGAGCGTGCGTATGTTCTTTGAGGACATGACACGCCTTTTCAACCGTGCAGACCCACAAATGTCAGAAGATAAGAAGCTGCGTCACCTGATGCGGGGCGTTAAGCAAGAACTTTTCGCGGGACTGGTGCGCAGTCCACCACGCACTGTGGCGGAGTTTCTCAGCGAGGCAGCGACCATGGAGACAACGCTGCAACACCGAGCCCGTCAGTACAACCGTGACGTGAACATCATTGGGTCCGACGCACCCCCTGTACATGTCGGCAGTGACATGGACTCATTACGCAATCTCATCCGTTCGGTCGTGCGGGAGGAACTGCAAGCGCTCCGGATGCCTTGCAGCACAGCATCTTTTCCTTCATTGGCTGAAGTCGTCCGGGACGAGGTGCGTATGGCAGCTCAGCAAGTTGCTGACGTTGTTCCCCAGCAGCGCGTTCCTCACCAGACGTTTGACGCGAGGCCCACCTACGCGTCCGTCCTGAGTAAGGCTCCCCCACCAGACCATAGTATCAACGCCGCAGCTCCAGCAATGGAGCCGCAGGGTCCCCGCATGGAGCACCTCGCATGGAGCCGCATGCAGCCTCGATACTCCCCTCCGCCAATCTACCAGCCACCCCGTAGAAGTCAAGTATGGCAGCCCCGGGATCGTCGGCCCCTGTGCTATCATTGCGGTGAAGCCAGTCACCTTTACCGGGCGTGCCCGTACCGCCGCGTCAACATGCGGGGTTTCGCCTCGGAGGGCCTCTACCCTCGGAATGCAGAACGGCCCACTGAGATTGCAAGCGACCTTGCAGCACGACAGTACCCAGTCAAGGCAGCACAAAAGCGCAGCACCGTATTGCTTCGTCGTCTTTTCCGAATCGCCCGTTCAAACCTTCGTCGTCTTTGAATGGCATGTGTCAATATTATAACATATACTCAGTGTTTTTCAAGTTGTTATATTTCGAAACAGGCGGGGGGGGGGGGGTACTTTTGTAACGCTTGTTTTCAATATGACACAGTTCTGCTAAAGTCTTCTCACATCTTTACATGACCTATCCTAAAACATCAACACTTGACGATGACATTTTATAGCAAGGTTAAGTAATCACGAAGTAACGATTAGCCTTTTAATCGTCAGGCGCGTGCTGCATCTGATGAAAGCGGTTGTATAATCTGTATTCCAGCAGGTGCTCAGAACCCCTGACCGGAGACTGCCGCTCTTTTATCTTATAGATAGCAAGCCTTTACTCAATTATATGGTTTCCTCCAACTACGCCAACCCGCTGATAGAAGTTTCATCACGTATGAGACCCTATGCCGTTAGTATTAGGAAGACTAATGAGGCATATGCAGCATTCTACAACGAAGCTTTGTTCACATTACATTTCCACTGTTTCACGACTGTCGGTGATAAATTGCGTTGCCGCTGCTTACAAGCAATGTGGACCTCTCGAGAGAACGAAGGGCACGCAGTAGGATCCACTTTTTAGATCATCCTCTTTCTTTACCCGTTTAATGCCGTTCATATGCTAGGAATCAATTTTAGTGCAAAGTTCAATGCACGCTTTTGAGAAAAAATGGAAAAGCCTTGTATATTGAAGTTGTAGAAGAGGTTGGCCATGAGCATCAAACTGACTTTCCAATCACTAAAAAAAGCTACACTGATAATAACCTGACTTTCGACTGGACGATGACGCCATGCTGGGGTTGAACTAGTTTACAGTGGAGCGAGAAAGAAACGCACAGCATTCCTTAACGTAGGCATTCAGAACAAATTGCCAGAGGCCACTCGGCGAGAAACGACCGTTCCGTCGATAGCTCAGTTTCAGCCTTTTAGCTAGAATTTTCAACTGAGCTATCGACGGGACGGTCGTAATGGAAGAATTAGCAGGACCGCATCAGGCCTGCGGCATTAAAGGCCGAACCATATTATACTAATATCCACAAGGCACGGTCTCTGCTGGAGTGTTGCGACGCCTTGCATGAGAGTGTTGCCATGCTCCAGCTTGACCTAGAGAAAGCTTTCGACAAGGTGCCGTATGATGTCTTGTTATCAATTTTAGAGCATTGAAATGTGGGCTCAGTTATTTTCAAAGGAGTCGCAATGGCGTAAAGAGGCGCACGAGCGCCTGATAGTAAATAAGAAGGAGGGTGAGCGCATCCAAGTGCGACGCTCTGTACGTCAAGGCATGCCCCCTGTCGCCATTGCTTTTCTGCTTGTATATTGAACCATTTTATCTCAGCCTTATCGAGAGCAGCAGTATCCGAGGTTCTCGTTTGCATGAAGAAGTGCGTATATAGGCGTATGCCGATGACATTGC